>NC_034606.1:19112216-19287207 GCF_900095145.1 Mus pahari
GGGAGAGGGAGAGGGAGAGGGAGAGGGAGAGGGAGAGGGAGATCCTATAACGTCTTTCAAGAGCAAGTCTCCCATGACTTAAGATTAGACTCCACCTGGCAAAGATTCTATCACACCTAGTAGTGGAACCCTTGGTTTTGGGGGGATGTTTAAGATCAAACTCTGTAATCTTCTTTATATATTGGTATATAAAACTGTATAAAATATATAAATATATATTTAAAAGATTTTTGTGTTTATATTATGAGGACTATCAGTATGTCATTTTCCTGCCATATCTTTGTTAGGTTTTATTTATTGCGGTATACTCGCATTGTAGATTATATTGGAGCTTTTCCCTGTTTTCTGGAAGAGTTTCTTTGGCACTGATATTTCATTCCTGAGTATTTGAATATAATTCATTACTGATGATAGTTATAGCTGCTTCTCTTAAGCAAAGATCTTCGCTAGAAATAGAAATATAAGGCCATTCAAAATTTCTGTTTCTCTTTATAGAAGAATTTATACTTTACCTTATTTAATTTATTGGCATAAAATTTAATAATATATCATTAGCCTTTTAATACTTGATAATTTGGACTCATAGGGTAGCTTCAGAGAAAGGTGTTTCCCATGTGAGCCTGGTGTCCTAAGTTTGATTTTCAAAATCCACATCAAAATGGAAGGGCAGAGAGGACTCTATAAAGTAGCACTCTGGCCTCGAAACATGTGCTGTGGCAGGTATGCCCTGTCCCATAAACATCATGCACACACACACACACACACACACACACACACACACACACCCTGAGAATTTGTAGTGATAGCCATTTTTACGTTGATAAATTGTTTAGTTCAATTGTGCTGAAGATGATGTTTCTTAGAAAATTTTAATTACCTCTGAAATTACTATCATTTTAAGAAATATTTCACAGTGTGCATCTTTATGCCTTGCCTTTTCTTGCTTGACCATTTTGCATCTTGGAATATTTTTTCCCCTCATGGGTGTGTGGTTCAATGTCTATTATCAGCTTTTGTAAGGTTCCTGGGGATTCTCAAGTATATTCTCTTCTCTGTCACTTTATTCTCTGCTTCTAGCATTCCAATTACTCATGATAGCATATTAGATATTGTCTCATTCTTGAGATAGCACTGTTTATTTATTTTTTGTAGTAACCAACCATATGTGTGTGTGTGTATGTATATATATTATACATATATGGCTTGCAAATATCTTATTAAGGATTTTTGCATCCATTTTTATCAGTGATATTGACCTGTAGCTTTCTTTCTATCTTTTGTCTTTATCTGGCTCTGGTGTTAGCATGACACTGGCCTTGCAGAAGAACTTGCAAATGTTCCTCTGATTCATTTTCTCTCTCTCTCTCTCTCTCTCTCTCTCTCCAAGAAATTTAATACCTCTAACTTAAGAAGTACTAGCTGTAGATCTTCCTTAAAAGATCTGATAGAATTCTGTTGTCAGTCCATATGGGGCTTTTCCTTTTGCAGTTAGATTTTTTTTTTTAACCACCATTTTGATCTCCTTGTTTCCCCCCTCTGTTATAGAATTTTACATTTTGAAGTCTATTACAATTTTAAAGTAACTAACTGATTAATTAGTTAACTTTACACCCTGATCGAAGCTTCTCCTCACAGTTCCCCTTCTCCTCTCCTCTTCCCTCCCCACTATCTTCCAAACTTCCCTTTCTCCTCAGAAAAGGGGAGGCCTCCCATGAATATCAACTCACCTTGGCATATCAATCTGCAGTAGAACTAGCCACTTCTCCTATTGTGGCTAAACAAGGGAGGCCAGTTAGGGAAAAGGAATCCAAAGGCAGGCCACAGAGTCAGAGACAGCCCCTGGTCCTGCTGTTAGGACCCCCACATGGAGACTGAGATGCACAACTGCTATATCTGTGCAGAGGGCCTAGATCAATCCAATGCATGCTCTTTGGTTGGTGGTTCAGTCTTTGTGAGCCCTATGGTCACAGGTTAGTTGACTCTGTAGGTTTTCTTCTAGTGTCCATGGCTCCTCTGGCTCCTTCAGTCTTTCCTCCCATTCTTCACAGGACTTCTCAAGCTCTGCTTAGTGTTTGGCTGTGGGTCTCTGTATCTGCTTTTATCAGTTGCTGGGTGAAGCCTCTCAGAGTTATGCCAGGCTCCTGTCTGCAGCTAGAGCAGGATATTATTAATAATATCAGGAGTGAGCTTTCTCTCATGGCACAGCTCTCAAACTGGGCCAGTCATTGGTTAGCCTTTCCCTTTGTTTCTGTCCCCTCTTTACCTCTACACCTCTTGTAGGCAGGAAAAATGGTCCGTCAAAAGGACCTCCTTTTTTGTTATGAGTCAGTTTAAGTTGTTGATCTGTTGTTTTTGGTTCAACTTTGATGGTTTAGATGAGTCAGGAAACTCATTTATTTCTTTTAAGTTTTCTAATTTAAAGGAATTTAGATCTTTAAAGTATTTCCTTACAATAGTCTGAATATCTTTAATGTCTGTTTTATACTTCCCCATTCACCTCTGAATCTCTTAATTTGGCTCCCCTCTTTCTTTTCTTGTGTTCAGATGGGGCAAAGGTCTGTTGATGTTGATTATTTTTTTAAAAAACACATTTTCAGTTCTTGGCATTACTTTCTTTCAGTTTGTTCCATTAATTTCTGCATGGTTCTTGTTATTTCTTCCAGCTTGTTCAGTTTGGATTTGTTTTTATCTTGTTTTTACAAATTCTTGAGTTGCATTATTGAATCAATTGTTTCAAAAGTATATTTGTCTAGAGCTACAGCCTTCCCTCTTAAGAATACTTTTTATGTGTTGCAGAGGTTTTGTGCTATTGTGATTTCATTTAATTCCAGGAATTTTACATCTTTCTTGATTTTGTCTTTGATCCATTGCATCATTTATGAATAAGTTATTTAATCTCCATGAGTTGCTATTGATTTTAAGCTCTATTACATTATGGTCAGAAAGGATACATGGAATTATTTCACTTTTTCTAAATTTGTTTTAGGCCCCAATATGTTTTCTGTTTTAAACAATCCATAGGCTGCTAAATACAATGTATGCTCTTGGGTGTTTGGCACAATATTCTATAGATATATGTTAGGTCTATTTGATATATTATGACATTCCATTCTAATATTTCTTCTACATGTATTCTTACTTATGTCTTCGGATCTTATTTTAATGTATATTTCTTGTGAGGTCTTCCCCCAAATACACTAACTGCCTCCTCTGCTTCTTATAGTCTGGACAACTGTTATTGTGCACAGAATGCTAAAGCAAGAATAGCACTTCCTTCTTCACCATGCTACCAGATGACCTAAGACTGATTTCAATGGCTTGGCAGGACATACAGCTCTCCTGGAGTTAGGATCAATGGAATAGAATTGAAGATCCAGAAATGAATCTACACACCTATGGTCACTTGATTTTTGACAAGGGAGCTAAAACCATCCAGTGGAAAAAAGACAGCATTTTCAACAAATGGTGCTGGCACAACTGGAGGCTNACAGGGTTTCTCTGTGTAGCCCTGGCTGTCCTGGAACTCATTCTGTAGACCAGGCTGGCCTCGAACTCAGAAATCGGCCTGCCTCTGCCTCCCAAGTGCTGGGATTAAAGGTGTGTGCCACCACCATCCTGCTTGGAAGATATTCTTAAACAGAAATGAGATGCTGTAAAAAAAATGGAGTGCTGGCTG
Organism: Mus pahari; assembly: GCF_900095145.1. Lineage (NCBI taxonomy): Eukaryota > Metazoa > Chordata > Mammalia > Rodentia > Muridae > Mus > Mus pahari. The sequence continues at coordinate 19,115,893 of NC_034606.1, forward strand.
CCAAGAAAGCTGATGTCTTAAACATTTCTACTAAAAGTAATTGTTCTAGTTACTTCCAGAAGAAATACAGGGCAAACATGAAATGCAGAGCTCTATTTGTAAACTCCATTTCAATCCGAAGAGTAAACATAAAGAACATGATACCCGAATTAATAACTTTCCATTGCCGTCTGAAACACCATAACAAAAGGTAGCTGATGATTCCAGAGGGCTGAAGACCATGATGCTTGGGTGAAGCCACAGCAGCTGGAACAGCAGAACACTCACATCTAGAACCAAAAGCCGAGGCAGAGAGTGCACCAGGGAGGGAAGGGTGCTATTGAAACCTCAAAGCTTGCCTTTGCCAATACACCTTCTCTAAGAACATATCTCCTAACCCTTCCCAAACAGTTACGCAAATTGGAGCTCAAGTACTTAAAGATATGAGGCTATGGGGATGGACCCTTTTAATTAAAACCACCACAGTACAAAGGAAAATATTTTTCAATAAAATACTTTCAATAAATACTTTATTTAAAAATTTAAATAAAAATACTACAATTACTCCTTGTCAGGAAAGAATGTTTTGTTGCTCGTTGTTTGCTTGCTTGTTTGTTTGTTTTTTTTAGTCTTTTTTTTAAATTGGATATTTTATTTACTTATACTTCAAACGTTTTTCCCTTTCCCGGTTTCCACTCAGGAAACCCCCTATCCCAACACCCCTACCCCTGATTCTATAAGTGCTCCTCCCCCACCCACTCCTGCCTCCCTGCCCTGGCCTTCCCCTACACTGGGGCATCAAGCTTTCACAGGACCAAAGGCATCTACTCCCATTGATGCCTGACAAGGTCATTCTCTGCTACATGTATGGCTGGAGCCATGGGTTGCACCATGTGTTGGTGGTTTAGGCCCTGGGAGCTCTGGGGGTCTGGTTGGTTGATTTTGTTGTTCTTCCTGTGGTTTGTTGTTCTTCCCCTTCAACTCCTTCAGTCCTTTCTCTAACTCATCCATTGAGGACCCTGTGCTCAGTCCAATGTTTGGCTGTGAGCATCTGCCTCTGTATTTGTCAGGCTCTGGCAGAGCCTTTCAGGAGACAGCTATATCAGGGTCCTGTCAGCAATGCCCTTCTTAGCATCCTCAATAGTGTCTGGGTTTGGTGTCTGTATGTGGGATGGATCCCCATGTGGGGCAGTCTCTGCATGGCCTTTCCTTCAGTCTCTGCTCCACACTTTGTCTCCATTTTCCTCCTGTGAATATTTTGTAGCCCCTTCTAAGAAGGACTGAATCATCTACACATTGATCTTCCTTCTTCTTGAGTTTCATGTGATCTGTGAGTTGTACTTTGGGTATTCTGAGCTTTTGGGCTAATATCCACTTATTAGTGAGTGCATACTATGTGTGTTCTTTTGTAACTGGGTTACCTCACTCAGGATAATGGTTTCTAGATCCATCCATTTGACTAAGAATTTCATGAAGTCATTTTTTTTATTAGATATTTTCTTCATTTACATTTCAAATGCTATCCTGAAAGTCCCCTATACCCTCCCCCTGCCCTGATCCCCAACCCACCTACTCCCACTTCCTGGCCCCGGCATTCCCCTGTACTGGGGCTTATAATCTTCGCAAGACCAAGGGCCTCTCCTCCCATTGATGGCCAACTAGGCCATCCTCTGCTACATATGCAGCTAGAGACACAGCTCTGGGTGGTACTGGTCAGTTCATATTGTTGTTCCTCCTATAGGGTTGCAGACCCCTTTAGCTCCTTGGGTGAAGTCATTGTTTTTAATAGCTGAGTAGTACTCCATTGTATAAATGTACCACATTTTCTGTATCCATTCCTCTGCAGAAGTACATCTGGGTTCTTTCCAGCTTTTGGCTATTATAAATAAGGCTGCTATAAACATAGTGACTTATTATAAATAAGGCTTGCTATATGTTGAAGCATCTTTTGGGTATATGCCCAGGAGTGGTATAGTTGGGTCCTCAGGTAGTACTATGTCCAATTTTCTGAGGAACCTCCATACTGGTTTCCAGAGTGGTTGTACAAGCTTGCAATCCCACCAACAATGGAGGAGTGTTCCTCTTTCTCCACATCCTCACCAGCATCTGCTGTCACCTGAGTTTTTGATCTTAGCCATTCTGACTGGTGTGAGATGGAATCTCAGGGTTGTTTTGACTTGCATTTCCTTGATGACTAAGGATGTTGAACGTTTCTTTAGGTTCTTCTTGGCCATTCAGTATTCCTCATTTGAGAATTCCTTGTTTAGCTCTGTACACCATTTTTAAATAGGGTTATTTGATTCTTTGGAATCTAACTTTTTGAGTTCTTTCATGTATTAGATATTAACCCTCTGTTGGATGTAGGATTGCCATTTTGTCCTATTGACAGTGTCCTTTGCCTTATGGGATTATGGGACTGTTTAGATGGTTTATCTCATTCTGATTTGACCTTGGTACCTGGTATCTTTCTAGAAAATTGTCCATTTCATCCAGATGTTCCAGTTGTGTTGAGTATAATCTTACGTAGTAGGGTCTGATGATTCTTTGAATTTCTTCAGTTTCTGTCCATTTTCCCTTTTTCTAATGCAAAAAGTTCCCAGTATTCATGTCAATATTTTTATATTCTTATTACTTCTTGGAGAATTTTATATAACATATATTTTTTATATTCATTTCCTTCCCCTAATTTCTTCCAGATCTTTCCCACCTCTCTCTCTCTCTGTCTCTCTGTCTCTGTCTCTGTCTCTCTGTCTCTCTCTGTCTCTCTCTGTCTCTGTCTCTCTCTGTCTCTCTGTCTCTGTCTCTGTCTCTGTCTCTGTCTCTCTCTCTCTCTCTCTCTCTCTCTCATCATTGCCAGCATGGAGTCAAGTTTGTGTTGGCCATCTTTTCCTGGGCAGGGGCCTATCCTAGGTTATGACCAATATGACAGGTATCACACCGTTAAGGGAAAAGGACTTGCTCTCACCTATCAGCAATCAAATGCCAATTGCTTCTCAGCTGGCAGTGGGACCTTGTGCCCACCTTGTCTCCACCACGCTGAGCTTTTGTCTAGTTTCAGCTTGGGCTTGCTTTGTGCTTGCTGTCCAAATCCCAGTGAGTACATGGGTGTGTCTTTTCTGTTATGTGTGGAAAACATGAAGTCATCCGCCACCTCTGGCTTTAACATTTGTCCTTTCTCTTCAGCATAGATACCTGAGCCTTTGGGGAGGGGTGCGATATACGTATCATATTTCCAGCTGAGCATTCTGAAATCTCTTATTCTCTACACGTTAAGTAGTTTTGGTTCTCTGTGTTAATTGCAATCTACTAAAAAAGAAGCTTCTCTGATAAAGGCTGAGCCACAAAAAGATCCATGAACATGATAAGTCGTTGCTCATTGTATTACTACGTCCTCTTAGCAGAATAATGGCAATACATTTCTCTGCAGAGTCCAGAGCTTCTTGGCTCCATTGAGAGCATCAAGTTTTGGTCCTGCCTCATCAAGTGGACCTTCAATACAATTAAAAACAAAAACAAAAAAACAAAACAAAACAAAAAACCCCCAAAACCACGCAGTTGGTTTCTCTCATTACATTCATGCCACTATTTCACAAGTGAGTATATCTTGCCAGGCAGGTCATTTCTCTAACAGGGTTCACAACTGGGTGAAACTGATGATTTCGGTTTTCCTTTGGTAGTGTGTTCAGCACCTTCAGCAGTATGAAAACCAGTCAATAAGGATAAAGCTTGCAAGCGAGCACCAGCTAGATTTATTCATCTTCTTTGACTCAAGTATGTGGTTGGAACGCCACATTTTATACAGTCAAACATAATTATGTTTTTTTAACACAGATTTTTCACAAAGTTCAAACCATAGACACATAGCAGTTACATCTCTGCATCATTTTGGCCTTTCAACTTGACAGTGAACAACTTAATACCCAACCAAAAATAAATATTCTAACATGTATGTGGTGTGTGTGTGTGTGTGTGTGTGTGTGTGTGTGTGTGTGTGTGTGTAGTTTCTCCCTTAATCCTATATCTTTCTATTAGGTAAGTTTATTTTTTCTTCCAGTATGCTTTATTGAAATACACTATGACTATGCTAAAAAGAAGCCCTTAAAACCTTTATACCATTTGAAAAGCCAACATCATATCTATGAATTACCCTAAAAGAATTGACATAGATGTGAACAAAGATTTATCTCTAGGAATATTTACCGCAGCATTGATCTTCCTGATTAAACACCTTACATATAGACCACATATGGTCAGAAACTGTAAAACTACTGAATTTCTAATGGTTAAAATATGGCATATATGCAATAACTGTATAATAGAGTATTAGGCAGGCATTCAAATGTGTGCTTTATTTGTAAAAGTGTATTGTAAAATACTACATATATGGATCTTCAGGGAATACTTAAAGTAGTCTCAAAGTTTCATTATGTCCAGTTTAACAATTTTTTATTCTAACAGGACAGTTTGTTCCTGTCTGATGAAAGACACATTTTGGCCAATTTTACAAGAGATCTGGCCAAGGAAATCAGGTTATTTATGTTCAGTTTGGAATAGAAATTCAAGCTTGGCAAATAATTTACAGGTTGGCAAGAATTATATCTTCTTTCTTCACACAATTTAAACCACCAGGAAGGGGAAAACAATAAAGATTAACACCCAGGCTTCATTTAAGTCCTGAGCTACCTCAGACATATTCCACTGAGAATGAGAAACAGAGCCCTTCAGGAAGTTCAGCCAGAAAAGACAAATGCAGTTTAGCATCATTTCTGCTGATGGATAGCTCATTCCTGACTGAATTCTATGATGATTTTGTGTTGGTAGACAGTAAAACATGATTCCAATAGAAAATAAGAGGTGCAGGTGACTTTAGAAAGACTACAGTCCATTGGGGTCATGAAATTCTAAACATTAAGATAAAATGTTTTTCTTTCTTATCAGGTAAAAGGAAAGATTTTAATATAAGTATAAGCCCTTTTAGTAAAATACTGATTATTAATAAAAGGTGATAATTACACACTGTTTACATTAGGTGCCATATTTATATATACTAATTCATGTACTCCTTGTGAGAAGTCTATGAGGTATACAGTTGTACTAAAATGAAGAAACTTAGGCATAAAATGTTCAGCTGAACTCACTGATAAGCAGATATTAGCCCAGAAACTTAGAATACCCAAGATATATCTTGCAAAACACAAGAAAACCAAGAAGAATGACCGTCGTGTGGATACTTCATTCCTCCTTAGAGTAAGGAACAAAATACCCATGAAAGGATATAGGTACAGAGACAAAATTTAGAGCTAAGATGAAAGAATGGACTATCCAGAGACTACCCCATCTGGGAATCCATCCCATCATCAGCCACCAAACCCAGATACTAATGCACATGCCAGCAAGATTCTGTTGAAGGAACCCTGATATAGCGGCCTCTTGTGAGGCTATGCCAGTGCCTGGCAAACACAGAAGTGGATGCTCACAGTCAGCTATTGGATGGAACACAGGGCCCCCAATGGAGGAGCTAGAGAAAGTACCCAAGGAGCTGTAGGGGGCTGCAACCCTGTAGGTGCAACAACAATATGAACTAACCAGTATCCCCTGAGCTCGAGTCTCTAGCTGCATATGTAGCAGAAGATGGCCTAATCAGCCATCATTGGGAAGAGAGGCCCCTTGGTCTTGTAAACTTTATATGACCCAGCACAGGGGAAGGCCAGGGCCAAGTAGTGGGAGTGGGTGGGTAGGGGAGCAGGGGCAGGGGTGGGGTATAGGGAACTTTCGGGATAGCATTTGAAATGTAAATAAAGAAAATAATAATAAATAAATAAATAAATTTAAAAAATGTTCAGCTGAGTTTAATGAAGCTATGTATCTGCAGAGAGTCAAGATTCTAGTTTTCAAAGGTAGGTTACCAAAGGATGTTTTCAACCATTGCACTTTGACAGCTAATATGTCTGAATTCAAAAACTGGTAAGTCAGGGCTGGAGAGATGGCTCAGTGGTTAAGAGCATTGACTGCTCTTCCAGAGTTCCTGAGTTCAATTCCCAGCAACCACATGGTGGCTCACAACCCTCTTTAACTAGATCCGATGGCCCCTTCTGCTGTGTATGAAGATAGCCACAGTGTACTCACATACATAAAATAAATAATAATTCTAAAAAAGCCACAAAATAAACAAACAAACAACGCCCCTGGTAAGTCTTGAATCTGCTGGACTAGGTAAGGATCACTAGATCTCTCCTGTATCTGCCAGAGTACAGCTGTGGCTGGAAGAACAGGTACATTGCTTCAATCTTTCTTGCAATACTGTGAGTTCTGAAAGCCAGAAAGATGGCTCAGCACTGGGGGAGGCCGGTATAGGATGACTCAGGCGTCCACAAATAACTTCCAGTCCTCTCACCAGTAGACTTGATGGAACTGCTTGGACCATAAAGCAGCACCATCTGTAATTTGTAACTTGCTCCAGGTATTTCTGCAAGCAATGGCCCTCCTTGAAACATCTGTGAGGTGGGCTGGGACCTAATTTTAAAGTAACTTATCCAACTAGCCTTCTCATTTGTCCTTCAACTGGAGGATGATTCTATCATGCGTCATATTCTGGGGCCAGATTTTTGTAAACTTGGAAGTCAAGAATGGGCACAGTCTTTTCTAAGCCAGAACTGAGGTGCCTTACACTTGCATCCTCTAACCACATCCTGACTTCATACAGTGCTTGGTATGCGGTCATTGTCCATATATTTATTGCATACATATATACATACATACATATGTACTGCACATTTTGCCACACTTTTACAGAAGAACAAATTGAAATACATAACAAAAAACTTTGATGGGTGTCACAAAACAAATCAAAACTTCCAAATGAAATTTGCCCTTTTCTCTATTCCAAGTGTGTGAAGTTGGTGACTTAATGCTTCTCCATGAGAATATGTAAAGAGAGAGTGTAGAAGAGTAGTGGAGGTGGGTAGGAGATACCACTAGAGTAAAAAGGAGGTAATGAGGAACAAGTGTGAGAAAGGGGCTCATTACCACCACCAGCCTTCACTATAGTAGCCCTGAGTGGTAGCTGCAGCACACCTGGGGGCATTTTTCAAACCTTTTGAGAAATGCCTGTCTAATAAATTCTTTGCCAGTCAGTAATTCATGAGCTCCAGGCAGTAGTTGAAACCAAGTAGGGGTAATGACCACATCTGTCAGGCTCCAGATGCTCTGGGACCCAGCCCTGCCACTTTGTCCCAGTATTCATATGGAGGAACGCTGTGAACTGGGCACATCACCACCATCCACTCTGGCCAACTTCCAACGGTACAGCTGCATCTGGGCCTGGAAGATGGCTGTTGTTGGGTGCTGGGCTGCAGCCCAGCTGTGAGAGTTAGGCCTCCACCCAAGCATATTCAATGGAACCTCATGTGCCTGACTTCCCCAGAACCCTTATGGAAATGTTAGGATTCTCAAAACATCAGTTCTTTCTGGATTTTCTGAACAGGGAAAAAAATGGAACCAGACCCACATAGATGAAAAGTCATGTCATTTATTAATAATTTCTTCTTTTATTCTTCTATAAATCTGAAGGAAAAAGTCTTTGGTGACACTCTATAAAACAATCTATCTTGGATGGCAAAACCCAGACATAAAGTTACACAGGTCAGTGACGTAAATCAAGATCTATGGCTTTGAAATTTCTTGCACTCTCTCACACACTTTAGGACTCAATTGCACTAAATCATTAATACTCTGTAACAAATGTGGAAAACACTCCAGAAAAGACCTGTGTTGACATCACAATAACATTGGTCATGTATTAGAAAAAGGGTCCCAAATGTACATTGTATACAAAATAAGATTTACTATTTTTTGTTACAATTTGCCACCTAAAATAGTTCCAGTTTTCCATGTCTTTTTTTTTTTTCTCAGCATATCCTATACATTTTTTCTTAGCATAAATATACAGTTCATTTCGTGGTAACCAGGTCATTTGCATGGCCCTAATTTTAGTAATAATTACAACTAAAATGAGAGGAATGTGCTCCTATAGAACAGAATGCTACTGCAGAAATCAAATGACCTTTGAGGCCCGAAAGGCGGATCAGTACAAAAATAGTGTGCCTGGAAGGCCAGCTTGACTTGATTTTAAATGACAATAAGACTGCCTCCCAAGAATCTCATTCATGGTGTTGATCTAGAACATACTGGCACTCTAGGATAGTGACAACTATAGCCTTAGCTAAGTAAAAAGAAACAATATCCGTTGATTTTTGGAAAGGGCAAAGAGGAGACAATGGCTTCCAGCCAGAAATCACCTTCACTAACAAAATCCACAGGTTTCATATCCAGAGTTCCTGGATATTATTACCTAACTGATGGGGTAAAACCGTCTTAGAATGTTTCATCCCACTTCACCCTTTCAAAGGAAACCTGGAGTCTAGGAATAATTTCATCAGTAGTGAGATGCATTGAATGCAGTTCAACATTCAGGTTTTGTCCACTGAGAATTTAATCCAAAGCAACTTTGTTCCCATCACACTTGCAGACAGGCAACAGCAAAAGGTCTTTCTTGCTTACAGCTAGTCAGCAATGGCGGACACATTTTAAAGGCCCTTGTTCACAGTTGTCAGGATCCAGGAAAGTAAATTTACCAACTGTAGCCCTGATGCACAGGCCGGATGCTGGTGATGGGAGCTAGCAGAAAGGAGGAACATTGTTATCTCACAGTTCGTGGCAAGAGCTGATACCCTTCAAACTGGAGCTCTCAGAGATGCCCCCCTCCTGAGTAAGATATGATATTTCCAGTTGGAGGAAGCTTGTCTCGGCATTTGCATTTATAATCCAGTCTTGTCCAGTATGAATCTCACTCAGCTTCTACCCCAATGAAGCTCTCTGCCTTCTATCTTTCAAACAAAGTTGATTAGAATTTCATTAGTGGTTCAAACAAGCATTCTCTTTTGAAATTTTTTTTTAATTTTAAATAGTCCATAAGTCTTCTCATATCGCTCACCTCAACCATGACTAAATTAAAGTTCAGCAACCTTTATGAAAGGCCACTAGCATAATATTCCTTCAAGTCACCAGGAATTTGAGAGCCACCAAAAATAAAGGCTAACATAGCCTACTGTAATGAAAAGCAAAAATCATTTTCAAAAGGGGAACTGAAGGACTCCATGGGGATTGAGCCTTCTTTGAGCACCATGTGGAACAAGAAGAAGTTAAACTCTAACGCACATTCAATTCCAGACCCAAGATGCCCCTTGTTTCAGAGGCATCATCTCTGAAAACACGTGTTCACATGCCTTGCTATGCCCACCGAGCTGTGCAGTATCTGGTGAAATGAATACAAGGATTATTGCCTGGATTTTTCTCTCTAGTCTCTACTTCGGATCATTNTTTTTTTTTTTTTTTTTTTTCCATTGTCAACAAAAGTGATGATATGTTTAATATATAATGTACAGGTAAACCTTGATGGTTATTTAAATCTTTTCATATAAATACATAGCCAGTTTTTAAATCACTTAAGTTTGAAGAACACATATACTAATATAGGGCTGGGAAAAAAAATGTGTGAAAATCCTAAGTGGCTGAGTCCCCTATGGAGTTTCTTCATGTGATTCATTAGATGGTTTGTAGTATAATTTCTACCCTTGGCAGCTTACCAACTCAACACGTGTTGGTCCTGGTTATCATTAAAGCCGGCCGAGAGATAACTCCTGACATCCTTTAGCACTGGCTATGATTCGTCAACTTATTGCAATGCAATCTACCAACTCTTTTCTAAGAGAATTAAAATGACATCTTGCTGTTGGGCCTCACTGATTTGCTTAGCATTTGTTCAATTCCCAACTGCATCTTCCAAACGAGCAAAGAACACGCTAGACGGCATCCTGGAGAGGATTACTCCAGAGAATGACAAAATTCAACTGTGGAGACTTAGAGGAGATGAGAAGTGTGTCAGTTCTTGCTCTCATTTGTAATTACAGCACATGTTATTTGTGGGGACTGTGTGCCCTATGAGCTTTACGACAAAGCAGCTCTCTGAACCCACTCACAGGGACTGATGAATACAATTGCAGACACTGCTCTGTAACCCAAGGTGACAACTTAAGTTTTAGATTAGCTTGTGGTGGTTTAACAAAATTTTACATTCATGTTTGTAAAGAAGATAACGTTATACTACCATTCTGATAAGTTTCCCACTTTAAATGCAAATATGCAAATGAAATGAATTGTTCTCCTTTTAACATGCTGAGAATTACAGCTAGTATAAAACCTTTGAGGGAATTTTACTGATAGATGCAAACGTAAGCACTGCAGACCTTAGAGTTACACTGGGAGAAATACTTAGTGATATGTCATGTCCATTTAAGGAATGTCCCATATTTGAAAGCAGGGTCATACTGGATGAGGGTGATGCATAGAGAGACGTTAATGGGTCACAAAGCTGCAGAAAAGCTCTCTTGGAGTGGACTTGATAGCCAGTACACCACTCACAACATGGCATCTGTATATGTGGGTTCTGGTCCCTGCTCTGCTGCTGGGCAGGCAACGGAGTTATCATTTAAGGCCTCAGCAAACACCTACCTACATTCATTCTTATTTACAGCACCCACTCTAGGACATTAGGCAGGTTCGTTTGTCTTCCAGATGTCTATACAGCCGGAGTATGAAATGCACGAGAGTTCTTGGAAGAAAAAGAAACTAAAGTCCTTATGGATCACTCTATAGTACCTAATAATCTTTCTGTAACTCAATATGTAACTCAGTATAATAATCTTTCTATAACTCACCCTCTTGTGACTCCTTCAAGTAGAAGCAGTCATTTAATATTAGAAGCCTCCATGTTTCATAATGGAGCTTAGAGATATGCTTCATGGACTTGCATATGTGTATTCTTATTGTTTCAAAACCATCATAAACTTAAGACCATATTTGCATGGATGGAAGCATTGTTTTTTTAACAAGAAATAACTAAATTTTTCTACTTATTTCAAAACTGAAAGAAGTCTTCATGTTTGTTTGATTAATTTTTTTTTTCCTTGTATAAAACAATGTTTAACCCAAATTGGAATGAGTTCTGTGGCAAGGCGTGCTCTCAGTTAGGTATTTCACAACCATCCTTTTGTTAAATGGTGTGGATTTACACATAACGGCTTCTTTCTTAATAGAGAAGCCTTTGCAATATGAATTTTTCACAAACGTTAAGCCACTTGTCTTATAAATAATTTGGACTCACTATTTTCCTTTTGGCCTCTAACACATAGGGTTTCCCCATCAGATATATGGGTCAGTGGTTGAACCTATGGGCCAACCTCTAGGAAGTATAGGGCTTTAGTTGTGGGACGTCTGTCACTAACATGCTGGGAGTTGTTTGGCTCTCTGCTCAACATTTCTTACATCTACCAGTGTTTGCTTGGTCTAACTCCCCCCACCCATCCCCATGTAAAAAGATTACCATATTTCTATTAAAGTTTTGAGTTAGATCTGCCTATCTGGAGTCAACACTTTCATGCAGCAACAGTGTAGAGACCAAGGGGACCCGAACATCTAAACTGGAATATGAACTTGTGTTACTGTATGCCCAGTTCTTTGCTGACATTATGTCGAATAACTGATAGTGTGTCCTGGGATGTCTGTTTCTGTCACTGCAGGAAATCCTGGGTGACCCATGGCAATCATGTCTGTAGGGAGGGGGGCAGCAGCTTGGAAATATACACAACCAACACAATTTTGATTAAAGAAAGAACTCTGGTTTTTAATAGTTTTGATCATTAAAAAAGTTTAAACCTGCATAGCAATCATTTCAAAAATAATTATTTAATGTTCCATAATTAAACTGTACACAACCTAGTTGTGGGACACAGAAGCCAGTGAGGTGACTGGAGCAGTCTGGCGCAGCCCCAGGAGCCAGGATTCCAGCCGAGTTTTGTCACTGTGTTCATCTAAGCTGTTTATTTTTTCCTTTTTCTTTTTTGTCTTTTTTGTCTTTTTGATTTTTTTTTTTTTTTTTTGATTTTTTTGATACTTGGCACAGTCTGGCTCCAATGCTGGGCGTGAGCGGATCTGCATTGGGAGGGAGGAGAGAGCAGCTGGACGCCCAGCTTGCTTCCCCTCCCCGACTCGGTGGGGCTTCCTCAAAGTCGTTCAATGTCTCTGTATTTCTTCCTCAGGATTGAGACTTGGTCTTTAAAGAGGACCGGGTCCAGCCTCATCTGAGAGTGGATCAGCGGCATGTAGCCAAACCAGCTGGCAAATGTATTCATGCAGCTCTGTCGCTGGGCAAAGTGGTCAGGGTCAGCCCAGCGGGATGCTCGGGAAGTCTGGGGAGAAGGAGACAAATAAGGAAGACAGTGTGAGAGAGAGAGAAGGCAGTGGGGAGGAAGCACCTTAAGCTGGATCTGGTAAAGGCCAGCAGCAGAACCTGTGGCCTCATAGCCTGTCCATCTACAAAGCTGGTGAAGGCAAGGCTCAGGCATGCCAAAGCTCAGGCATGCCCATTTACCTTTGCCTGAAGTCGAGATATGGCAGCTTCACCAATGACCAAACACACCTAATCTTTTGAAGCTTTCTGAACTAATGCTCAGATGATTGAGCCATGGACCTCTACCAATGGGCTCTCAACTACTACCGTCACTAAACAGAACATTCTTTTTTATATTTGGGACCAAATATAAACTCATATAAAGACTCACAATGAAGTCTTTGCTTCAAAGATAGTTTTCTAAATCCTTATGTGAAATTTCTTTAAGCATAGATTTATTTTTAATTATGTGTGTGAGACTCCACACTTTGTATTTGTGTGCACGGGTGTCTTTGGAGGCCACATGAAGGCATAAGATGCCTTGGAGCTGGAATCACAGAAGATTCTAAGTCATGTGACATGTGCGTTGGGACCTGACCTCCAGTCCTCTGCCAGAGAAGCAAGCATTCTTAACTGCAGAGACATCTCTCCAACCTTCTAAATCCCAGTTGTTAACATGGTTGATGTGTGGAGACATGGGCTGTCAGAAGTCCCACTATGAACTTGGACTTTAAGCATCTAACTTTCCACCTTTATCAAGTTCCTACTGAATGGCTTGTTTAAAAAGATGCATGCGTAACTGAAGGGCAAACGAAACCCTTACACTTTGCTCCTGGCTAGAGCTACAGAGCACATAAACCCGCACTCCTTTATAGACTGTCTCTACTCTACTGAGATGACTGAGACACAAAAGTGATTCAGATCCAGTGGCACAATGCCTATGACTACAAGACTGAGTCTACAGTAAAATATTAAAATTCTGCTCGTAACCTAACAATTGTCTTTTCAATGCCACTAAATGCCAACAGTTGTTTTAAGTAATAGATGGTCCCAGGTTATCAAAGTTAAGAAAGAAAAAAAAGGCTACCATCTTTTTAGTTATATTGCCCCTAAAGCTGTCAAATATATTTAGACCACATAAATGATGGAAACTGACTTGATGACTTCCAGTTGGGGTTGGGGAAGGAACAAACTAAGTTTTCTTTAAGGGACAGGCCACTGTGAGTTTGAGTGGATATATAGATAACACTAACTGGACTTGTGTTTTGTTTGTTTCTCTTGTTGCTGGTTTGCTGGGGAGGGAGATCACAAGGGCAGGGGTGGGGCACTCACACTCAACATGCAAGTATGATAAACACGGGTAAATAAGCAACTGCTTACTATGTGTGTGTTTGTGTGGTCTAGAAACATACTTTCATGAAAAGTGCATTTTAGAGTGAGACTCACACAGAGTCACTTTAAAATCACAAGTATCAACACGCTTGAAAATAACGTGATAAATACAAATGTCAAGCCAGCACTGAGCAGCAGAATAACAAAACACTACTTGTGAAGTGTTTTCCTGAAGCACACTGGAGCCTGGCAGCAACCAGGTGGAGGAGCTCCCAAGTCACAGCAGGGTCAAGGAAGTTACAGGATTCTCTGAAGGCCAGAAAGAGGCAGAAGGAAGGCTCTGTTCTCTAGCATCTGTACTGCGAGAATCACCTTGGCAAGTAACAGCAAGACAAAGACTTAAGATAATGGGCTGAATTCCTATCAGAGAAGACAGCCTTGAAGACAGTGGATCACGACCCCTCTGTGGTCGAACGAGCCTTTCACAGGGGTCAACTATGACCATCGGAAAGCATAGATAAATATCTGTGATTTATAATATCATAACTATCATTCATAACAGTAGCAAAATGACAGTTATGAAATGGCAACAAGAATAATTTTCTGGTAGGGGTTCACCACAACATGAGGTACTGTATTAAAGGATTGAAGCCTTAGGAAGGTGGAGAGCCACTGCTCTGTGGTTGACAGGCATTTTTCATTGGCCCACTCACTCCAAAGGGCCAGACTCAAGCCCAGGAAAATGTGCATGTATGCAAATAGAAAAACTATCAAGAACTTCAGCTCATTCTTGATTGATTCCAACCCAACGAACAAATACCACCACCACCACCACCACCATCTTTTTCAATCTAATAAAAGCATAAACTTAAACATAATACCCATTCGTTCTATGGACACAAAGATTTACTGAAATCATGAGTATGATGGGAAGAAGGATTCAAGTATACTATACTACCTGGGCACAGGGAGACAAATCTAATATTCAGTTTCGAGTTGTCTCTAAAGTATGTGAATTACTGGAGATGCTCACATAGTAGAAGCAGGCACATATACGAAAAGATCACAGATGTGTTACTAGCAGTTCTCCCTGGATGACTGCGCATCCTCAGGGGAGTCTGAAGACCCCCCCCCCCTAGCAAACACTAGTAACAGAATGTTGTGGTTCTATGAGCCTGCATTTGACAAAGCTTATGGGAACACAGTCGGCAATACACACGGCTTAGACTTGAAGTAGTTTGGTCTTAATGATTGGAAGATTCTTGCCAATGCTTCTGCTGTGACTTCAATTGTTAAAGGAGGGCAGAACTTTCCCAGTGCACAGGTATCTCCCCATAACCAGTACTCTTATGTTGTCTGAACCTGTGTGGGCTCAGTAGGCTGTAAAGGATACCATATGACTCATAATTCTCTTAATATTGTTTTTCTCATGTTACATTTATTGAATCAGAAAAACATAGTCAAGAAGGTTGCTGTAAGAGCTTGCTAAAGTTCCCTTTACAAAACTTCGATTTACAGCTAGCACTCAGCACAAAGTTTGAACACCCAAACAGATACAACCATGGTCTCTTTTGGTTTTGGCAGTGGTTCTGTTTGTTTGTTTGTTTGTTTGTTTGTTTTCAAAGATATACTACCCTGGGCTCTGTAGCTGGGGCTGGCCTAGAACGCCCATGGCCTAGACCATCTTCTCAGCCTCGGAGTAGTTACCTAGTCACCATGCCCAGCTATGTTTATGCTAAGAGTTGATTTTAATCATGCAAGGCAAGGGCTCCATGATTTAGCCTAGGGAGAACTAGTAGCTATCTTTAAGCTTTTTCATTTATTTCGAAAACATCTATTTACGTATTTATTTTCATTCATTCGTGTGTGTGTGTGTGTGTGTGTGCGTGTGTGTGTGTGCGTGTGTGTGTGTGTGTGCACACCATGGGGAATGGAGCACGAGAGCATGTGCATGCCACAGCATGCACATGGATGTCAGAAGATATCTTGTGCTCACCTTCTATCATGAATGGCTAGAGACAGAACTCAGCTCTTCTGCCTTGGTAGGATTATCTTTATCTGCTGAGTCATCTTACTGCATCTCTGCCTCCTTTCATTCATCCATTTATTTGTTTGTTTGTTTATTTTGAGGCAAAGTCTTACTTGGTAGCCCAGATTAGCTTCACGCGCCGTACTTGTCAAGAATGACTTCTGATCTTCTTGTCCCCACTTCCAAGTGCTGGGATTCTAAGCGTGTCCTACCATATCCAGAGTATACTGTTGGGGATTAAACTCAACTTCCTTACGCTTCTGTCTCTAACTTACGGGGGGGGGTTACTTGTAGCAATAAGTTAACATTTCTAAACCCAGTTTTCCTGTCTATAAACACAGGAAGTTGGATATTTCTGCGACAGTATCTTTATCATGAAAATTTATAACCCAAGAGGATATTTGGCTTTACTTTAACAATTACAACAGTTTCATGAAAAAGGTTTTACCACTTCATTTTAAAGATGAGCCAAGAGAATCTCAGAAAGTGACTGGCCTGCCTACAGCTTATAAATGCTAGGTTGAGAACTGAAAATTGGTAGTGTGACTTCTAGTACTTCACTATGATATTTTCTCAAAAGAGAAACAAAAGCGAGAACACTCTGTTAAGAAAGGATTCCTTGCGACTTGTAGGCATCTACAGGAAACTGACCTAAATTCACTGCAGAACTCTCACTCTGTAGCGGACTGAACAGTTACACCTTTCCTGAAAATACTGATGTCTGATTGGGACATGCTGATCTGTAAGTGGGGCATCTGGAAATGATATGCCCATGGAGGGAGAATCCTCAGGAATGGGGTGCACCAGACAGCTTTGCACCACGCAGCCATATGGCAAATTAAATAAGAAGTGATTTCTCGTTGGGTATTACAACGGCTGACACCTTGACTTTAGAATCCCCAGGTTTCAGAAGTATAAGAAATAAATGTTTGTAACTTAAGCCTTAAGTCTATGTTGTTCTGTTATACTAGCCCAAAGGGTATAAGACAAACTCTAAGAATGTGTCACTGTCATGTCATGTTATGGGTTATCTAAGAGCTTTATATTCTTAATTATCCATGTGCCAATCATTCCTTCCTTTGGGGCTTTCAGATGTGGCTTATTTTTGTGTCTCCTTATAACACTGCCAGATAAAGCCAAGGAAAACATATTCGTGTAGCCTTGGGAAGAAAGTTTTTTATTCTTACCTGTCCCATCATTGTCTCCTTATACTGTTTCTTCTGGGTCACTTTGATTGGAGGCAATTTTGTCACAGCAGACACCAGGAAATTCATGAGAATGTCCTCACAGTTGGCCAGTTGGTCTACCATGTTCTTCAGGCTGGCTGGCAGGTAATGGGAATACAGGTAGTGATAATATCTGAAAATAGCAAAGGAAATTCTCTTAGCGGGCAACAGTACATAATGACAGGTAGACTTTAAACACAGGCACTCTCTGGATCCCTGAGCATGCCACCCAAATGCCTTAATAATGACAGCTATTGCTTTTTACTGTACTCACTATAGACCACATCATATTCCCAAGTGTTTAACAAGAAATGCCTCATCTAACCCACCTAAGAAATCTATGAGGCAGATGTTATTATATTAGTATCCTTATTTTACAAAGGAAGAACCAAGTGAGGCACAGAAATCCCCAGGGATGCAGATATTGCTTGCCCATCACAATTTGGTATCAGGCTGGTCAGTTAGAAAGAGAAACTAAATCCTAAGATGTTGTGATGATGCAATTTTGAATCACCATGGAAATACACTGCTGAGTGTGTTTCTATGAGGATATTTCCAGAAAGGGTGAACACAGCAAGGAAGACCTGCCCTGAATGTAGACAGCACCGTGGACTGGGGTCAAGACGGAGTACAAAGAGGAAAGTGGGTTGAGCGCCAGCATTCATCTTGCTCTGCTTCCTAACTAAAGATGCACTGTGAGCGGCTTCCTCTCAGGTTCCTGCTGCCCTGCCTTCCCCACCATGATGGACTGTATCCTCAGACTGTGAGCCAAGACAAACTTCCTTGTTAAGTTGCTTCTGACTGGTATTTTGTCATAGTAATGAGAAACGTGACCAATGCAGGTGGCAAGAGAATCTACTTACAAACTAGGCAAGCTACTTGAATGAATCAAATTCATTTGTGTGGAGGAAGCAGGAGAAGGGGAAGCTTTGAAATTAAGATTTCCTCAGCCAAATGTTTACACTTGGGCACTTTCAGACTTAGCCCTGAAATGATAAGACTCTCAATTCTCTATGTTAAAAGTCTAAGGTAAGATTGGTTACATTTTCTTCATTAGGATAAAATACTAGGGATTTTCATTAGTGATCTTGTGGGACTGTGGAAATGTGAACGCTCTACATTTACTTATCTGATAATTTTACCTCTGTCTGCTGTTTTTAAAGACTGCCCATTTTCATATCTCTCAGAATAGCCTCTTAGGTACTATAACATGCCCAGGGTAAAATTTGCATGTAGGAATAGTTTCTCATTTGTAGAATTCCCTCTGTTGATGGCACTCTATCCTTCTGGACCTCAAGTCAGCCAGAAAACTCGGTAGTCGTTAGATTCTGATTAGGTCACCATTCTGAACCAGCTTCCAAGTACCACTGCAGGGTGGCCACTACTTACACCACTGTTCACTCCCTGGCCCCAGTCTAATCTCCATCTCCATTTGGTTCACTACTTTCTAACAGTTCTTCCTCCCTTTGTCATCTTCCTTATTGACTGTTCTCATCATGACATACTGAGTGGATACTGGGAACACAACCCTGCAGTCTGCTCTGTTCAGGCCATGCACTGACTCATCCATTAGAGGCTCCCAGGCCTCTTGGACCTTCTCATCCACTGCACCATAGTCACTAATCCCAATCTTCTTGTCCATCTTCGTCCATCGTTTTACTCTGGGTGTTTCTTCTTGTTATTTCCCAATGCTATCTATAACATCCTTGGCTGCCTTTCTCTTGCTTTGAAGTTTCTGCTCACTTCCCATCTGGATAACAGACCATCCTGACCACTCTCCAACCTGCCTCATTTCTGCATCTCATGCTACTTGACTCTTTGTCAGTGTCTTCTTGCTGTCCCTGATTTCCCTGTAGCATTTGTATGTCTCTGTTCACTAGAATATGAGCCCTGCGTTGTCAGAGATGGTTTCTGTTTTACTCAATGGGGAACCCAAACCACCTAGAAGAGTGAATGAATACTTAGGTATCTCCTCTTAATGTTCAGCTACCCAACCTAGCTATGAGTGTATGGGTATCGTTTGGCTTAACTGAAAACAATACTTTGCTTAATTTATAAAAATACAATAAGTCAAGAAGATTCATAGCACATGTTTGCTACCTCAACAAAAATCAAACAGGAATACTGACTAATTTTCATTAATGTTTTAAACTGGATTTGGCCTAAAGCTCCTATTAATGCAGTTGTTAGAAATCTCAGCTCCTCACTTGTGGTAGATAGCAGCTCCTGTCAACACCATGGAGTAGTCATTCGTCCACTTGGATGTATATCCCCACCGCTCCTTCGAGTTATCCCAGAAATGACTGCGAGCAGGATATCCCACAATCCTCTCTGGGAAGCTCTGCCACACGGTGAAGGCAAAATCCACCTACAAGGCAAAGTACAAGCCAAACAAGCAATCAAGACTTTGAACAAATGTCAACAAAACATAACCTCCCCCTGCTAATTCGTAACGTGGAATCCCACGACTGTTTCGAAACATTAATTCCCATATTCATCAGCAAATTAAACTGACTGCTTGACATTTTGCCCTGCAATTATGCACATCTTAAATATTTTGTAGGAAAGAAACTTAAGATTAATATAAGAGAGAGAAAGGGGGGTAAGGGAGGAGGGAGAGAGATCGATTCTGACTTGCCCTTTAGAAATCCCAGTCTGTTCAAGCTAAAAAAACAGAAAAGCAGTTGCTTCCTTCTCCCCAGCCCCAGAGGCACATGTGACCACTGATTCACAGGAAGCACAGGAGCATCTGTTTTGTAAACGAGAACAGATTTCCTGTGTGCATCCTGGGACTGAAATACGGCAGGCATCGTAGCTAGCATATATCAAAGCCCAAGTGACTAAAATTAAAGCATTTTCTTTAGGGAAAGTTTTTTGAAAAGAGCACAACTTTTAACAGGAACATAGAGAAGACATCACAAAGAAAATAACACCAGGCATGTCAGGTCTAAAGACACAGGATGCTAGGTAAAGCTAGAAAGGCAGTCACTGTGAAGTCACTGAGAACAAGTGGGGACAAAGGCCCAAGTTAAAACAAAACAAGACAAAACAAGACAAGACATGATTATTTTAAAGAAAAGGTTTATAGGAAGCCAAAGTGGGTACTTCTGAGCCTCCTCTAGGCCAGCACATAGAGCTGGCAAGTTATCTCTTTTTTAATCTGTACACTCCCTTCAGATCATCTGATGAACAATAAATAAAAATAAACAAAAAATATAAAAGTAAACGATACATTTATGATCATATAACGATTACCATATAAAGGTTTAGAGGACCGTACACATTGTAATAACCTTATAATAACCCTTTGAGGTAGATAGATACTTTTATATTTATCAGCTAATAAAAGGGGAAGCTAAGATAAGTAGAGGACCAAGTAATTTATGTGCACTAGTAAGTGGCAGGGCCAACATATCTAGTGTATATGGTTCTACATCTCTCTTAGGTTCTGTTGCTAGTATTGAAAGCAATTTATCTTAAACACATGTTATAATTTACCTTGCAACCCTGGATCATCACCTCTCGGTAAGTCACGCAAAAGGAATTCTCATTGTCTACAATTATTTCAAGTCCTTTACTGTGAACATGGCTTGGGAACTGAATGCTAATGCTACATCCTGGTCCTATCATCAAAGAAGGCCAAAATATCCAGTAAATTTTGAGAACAGCCAAAGGGTGAAAAATGGAAATTTTATGGCCTAATGAATATGACCATATAATGTTACACAAGGAAGGGCCACCCAGTTATTGAAAAGACCACCCGAGTGAGGTTCCCCAGGACCCTGGTTGGATATCATCATGTTTACCACTGAGATGGGCCCTTCCTTTACAACCAACAGTTTGGAGAAAACAGGAACTGAAGCATAGGCACTTAGACAACTGGTTGAAAGAAGGGGATCTGAATTCTAAAAAAAGGAATTTGGATATGATCTCTAGCCATGGGTAAAGACAGAACATTTTGAACTGCACCAGAGATCAGCAAGTCACTCTGTGTGCTGGCTGGTTTTGTGTATCAACTTGATACAAGCCAGAGTCATTAAGGAGGAAGAAGCCTCAGTTGAGAAAATGCCGCCATGAGATCTATCTACAAGGTATTTTCTCAATTAGTGATCAATGGGGGAGTGCCCAGCCCATAGTAGGTGAAGCCATCCCTGGGCTGGTGGTCCTGGGTTCTATAAGAAAGCAGGCCAAGCAAGTCATGGGAGCAAGCCAGTAAGCAGCACCCCTCCATGGCCTCTGCATGATCTCTAGCCTTCAGGTTCCTGCTCTACTTGAGTTCCTGTCCTTACTTCCTTCAGTGATGACCAGCAATGTGGAATTGTAAGCTGAACAAATCATTTCCTCCCCAACTTGCTTTTAAAAGGTCATGATGTTTTATTCCGTCTTAGAAACCTAATTAAAACACCATCTATTCTGAGGCTTTCCTGTAAAAGAAGATAGACAAACCATTGCCCCTTCTACAGAATTAAGCCAAATGGATCTGACAATCACCTGGATAGGAAGACATCACCCAGGAAGTTGTCACTTTCAGAAACCTTAAGGAGGAGATAGCCTACATAAGCATGAAGGTCAGTATGGGGTCCCTCTTGGTTGCTGTGCATTCTCACTATGAAAGTGTTTTACCATGGTACACTTGGGCCATTCCCACTCTCAGCCACGAGAATTCCTCATTTAATTATATGCTTCTCCTTATGATAGGTTCTGTGTCTTGTCTAAATTCTTTCCATGGAGATAAAGGACTTGGAATAGAGAAGGAGCCAGAGAGGTCCTGGTAACACTAATACAACACGGCTGAAACTCAAATGCCATACAGTACACTAAGTAAGAGAAAGAAGGCTAACAGGGCCATGTAGGACATATTTCCACAAACATGAAATGTCCTGGTTGGGCAAACCAGTGATGGGCAAATTAAAGATGAAGGTTGTCAAAGATGGGAGGCACAATGTAAAACATATACAAAGATTCCTTTGTGAATGATAATAATGTTTTGGGAGAAGAGATAAATGACATTAACTGTATAGACCATGAATGAACTAAATCACTGAATTGCAAAGTTTAAACTGATTGATCTTATAATATGTAAATTGGTATTCATTTTAGTAAAATAATTTTAAAAATGAAGTGAGTAAGCCTAGCTTGATATTGCCCAAGCTTTTTGCCCAAGTCTCATATTACCCATTAAACTCGCTAGGTAACATTTCTCTTTACATCGACTACTCTATTCTTTTTTTTTTTTTTTTTTAGTTTCAGCCTAGGTAAAAACATCAGGGAATCCTAGGTTTCATTGATGACTATGCTGTTTTCAAAGAAACAATAAAGCAATAAGGTAATTGTTAAAATGATATGCGACATAAAGTATCTTTTTTGGAACCATTGGCCAAGAACATTAATTTTTTTCTTATTAAGTTTATTTATTTGAGTCGAGTGCAAAGTTACACACACGTGTCCGTGTACATACACACGTGTCAGTGTCCTTTAGTTGTTTGGGTTGGGGCTTGGGTTGTTAAACACTGCTTTTGTGGGTGTCAAAGGATAGCATTCACAGCCAGGTCTCGATATACATCACATAGGACCCAGGATTTCAATGAGGTTGTGAAGCCCAGTGGTGGTGGCAGCACACGCCTTTCATCCCAGCAGTGGGGAGGCAGAGGAAGGCAGATCTCTGAGTTTGAGGCCAGCCTCATCTACAGAGTGAGTTTCAGGACAGCCAGGGATATACAGAGACTCTTTCATAAGTGAGATTTTGAGCATTGGTGTAGAAAGTACATTTACCCACTGAGTCATGCTACTTGCCTCATGAAAATTTTAAAATAAATTTTTATTTTCAAATTTTTCAGCCTTAGCTAGAAGCAACTCTCATTGTAAACAGCCATATATTCACATTTATATGAAACACCAATTTGATGCCTGACATTCTGAGCTGTGCCAAAGATTGCTCAATTACTATCTAGTCAGAGGCTTTCATAATAAAAAGGACAATGGTTAGCATGTGTGCCAACTTGACCACAACAAAGGTCAGGAAGGCAGATGGAAGATTAGCTCTGTGTGGGCCAGCGAAACTATTTCCACATGAGGCTAACATGTGAGGCCCCTCTTCTGTGGATGGCCACCTTTCAATCCACTGAGTTCACAGAGAGCGAATATGGAGGAAGAAGGTGTCCCTGATGTTTCTTAACAATTTTAAAAGAATTGGTCTTGGGGTTGACGGGGCATTTGTGCCAGGTCACATGTGCAGAGCTCAGAGGACAATTTTCAGGACTTGGTTCTTCCCTTCTATCTTTGCAAGGCAAGCACTCTTGTTTCGGCCACACTAGGACCAGGTTAGCTGGTCTACAAACTTCATGTTCAGGCCCCTGTCTCTGCCTGCCATCAGGCTGTAGGAGTCCTGAAAGTCCAGATGTGTACCACCACATCTGGTTTGGTAATGTGGGTTCCATGCAAGAGCTCTAACCCTCGTAGCCATCCCACCTACTCTGTGTGTGCCCTTTTCCCCCATACCATCATGCTTGCACATGGACTCCTCCTGCCTTTGGGCTGGGACTTAACATTGGCTATTTGCACTCTCAGGCTACCATTTTCCTATAAGGACCACAGTACCAGCTTTCCTGAGACACCAGCTTATATATGGAAAGTGTAGACTTTGCAGGCCCTGTGACTCCTATGACCTCATAAACTAATTCCTCACAATAAACCCTTACTGGTTCTCTTTCTCTGGAAACATTGCCATCACAAGAAAAGAAAGGCTTAAAATGACTCGTTCACACAAACTATACCTGCCAGGAACTGGGAGGGAAGGAGAGTGGTAGACCATGCATCAGGAAAACTTACTGGGGAGATTTAAGACAGCAGGGGATAGAGAGTCTGACTAGACACCCAAGACCAGGTCAGGATAACCTATGACATCCCGCATACTCAAAACCAACAGTGCCAATTGATGGGAC
Organism: Mus pahari; assembly: GCF_900095145.1. Taxonomy (NCBI): domain Eukaryota; kingdom Metazoa; phylum Chordata; class Mammalia; order Rodentia; family Muridae; genus Mus; species Mus pahari. The sequence continues at coordinate 19,139,686 of NC_034606.1, forward strand.
CGTATATCATGTAGCCTCTTGTCAAAGAATCCACCCGACTGTCAGCACTCTTTGGGGTTTCCCATTATTCTTTGATAAAGAAACAACTAGTATAGAACGCAATGGGGTGCTTTCAATGCATGCATTTCTCACTATCTCAGGGCCTTTTCAAGTCATTTCAAAGGAACTCAAAAGTAAATTCAGATAAAACTGTGATTCTTCTGATAACACTGTTTTCATTCACATCATTAACACATCAAAGAAAGCAAAGGTCAACATAAGCCCCCTTCTCTTAAGAAAATCAACATCTGTTTTCTTTTGAGGGTTTGTAGCAACTCGTATAAATGTAAATAACCATAAACCACCTCTATCTAATGCCCTTTAAAGAATGCCTCTTAAAAAAAAAAAGATCTATTCCTGATGCTTCAGTGAGATGTTTATACAATCTAAGATCCCTTGAGCAGTGTGTGTGTGTGTGTGTGTGTGTGTGTGTGTGTGTGGTGCAAAACCAATGAAACCAACATCTATTCACCTAAAAAAAAAAAAAAATAGAGAAATTCTGCCCATGAGCATTTTAGGCCATACAATCACTTCAGTGATCAGCAGGCGAAAGCAAGCCAGACTGCCAACCTCTTAAATTTACATATCATTTTCAACCCATGTTGACTTCTAATTACTTCACATGCAACACATGTTCCTCCCAGCATGCACTGAGTGGTTGGAACTGCTATCTTCTCACAGGAAATTCTCCAGTACAAAGACGCATCACAGTGGTGGGAAGCTATTTCACCATGCGGCATGGAAAACCGAAGCCTGGTGTGTGAGCAATTGCCTTGTGCCTTGGGGATGATGTGAGATGAACCATACTCCAGGCCATAAGAAGATGCCCTAGGTATGTGCTGTGGATGTTCCACTATGGGGATGTACAACTTGTCCTGAGTTTGCCCTTGAAAAGGCATCGTCCATTCTGGGATGCTGGCATACTAATGCTAGCCTTGACTATTGACTTGACTGGACTCAGAGGTACCCAGGAAATTAGTAAAGCATGCTGCTAGATGTGTCAGTGAGAGCGTTTCCAGAAAGGATTAACTAGAGGAGGGTAAGGGTAAATGTGAGTGTGGAATGTGAGACTCAATATGCTGGGATTTAGGAGGAAGCAAAGGGAGAAGAAGGGGGAGCCATCTAGCTCAGATAGCCTTTATCCCTCTCTGACTCATGGCTGCCACATGATCTCCAAGCCGCCACATCCTTCCTGCCATGACGGAGTGATAGCTCTTCAACCCTGAGCTAAACCAGTCTTCCGTCCTCTAAATTGTATGGTCCCAGGACTTCATCACGGCACACCCAGGGAGGGCTCCACCTGCTCAGCGTACTGTTCTAGAGCATGGCTAGGTCAGGTCAATGGTAGCCACCAGCAAGCTTAAAACAGAAACAGAAACATGGGATCAAGGAGAAGGTCTCTTCGCTGTTCCCTTCCTTTCAGAACGATGTGGCACCACAGTTCTGACAACAGCCACATCTCCATGAACACAGCTCTGGGAAGAGGGCCTTTTTGGCAGAGCTGCATCTCTGGGACCGCCTCTCCTTTTCCTTGTTCAGGGATGTGGTAGGAAAGCTTTTGGCTCTTACCAGGTGTTTAACCATCCTTGCCAGTGTTCACCAACCCTACCCACACTTCCTTAAGCAATTGAAAATGCTCTCATTTGAGCAATCTGACTTGAATTCTGTTTACTGCCAGGACTTTGATAGATGCAAGCAGGGACTCTGTAACCCAAGTACCTGGCATAGAGACCAGAACAAAGGAATCGCTCAGCAAGTACTTGTGGAGTGAATGTGCTCTCGGGATGCCAGCTTCCCTTTGCAGCAAGCTGCAGAAAAATACCAGCTGGAGTGTCTCAAGGCTCGCTGTTCATGGCCTTCTCTTTGCCTGGTCATCGCATCTTCAGCCCAATGGCATGTGGTCTTTCCAAGAGACATGTGACACAGAGGCTGTGTGGTCAGCCTTGCATTGGCACAGTGTTTATTCCCAGCGCCCAGTCACTAACAAGTATTTATAGAACTCGGGCTGCAAAGAAGCACTGAATCAGGTGAGCCCGGGACACTTTGTCCTGGGGTAATTCAGGATCTGTTCAACTACATCTGGTAGAGAGTAAACTCATAGTTGCCACTATGGAATCTTAAGGAGGAAGGGGAGTGAGCCAGCCTATATCAACCGTAACTGAACCTACTAGAACTAAACTCGGGGTCTGAAAGAGTGCGTGTTGGCAAGTGCCAATTTCTAAAACAAAAGAAAAAATGATTCTAGGCTTAAAAAGTAAAATGAAAGGAAAAGCTAATTAGCGAAGTCTCTGTGCCTTTAAGTAGCTACCATTAATAATGCGATCACATTAATAATGTGATTCTATATTTTCATAGCGATATCTTTGATCTCATCTATGGCCCGAAGCTTCAGCGATCAATACTCAATCCAGCTACAACATTTTCTATCATCTATCTCTTCCCTCTTCTTTCTCCACATACTTCCATGTGTAATCTTTTTTTTTGGCACAAATACTTGAATATTTAAAATAGAATTGGTCTCCATCTCAGCCTTCAAATGAAACTTTGCTTGTGTGTGAATGCATAGTGTGTGCGCGCGCGCGCGTGCGCGCGCGTGTGTGTGTGTGTGTGTGTGTGTGTGTGTGTGTGNGTGTGTGTGTGTGTGTGTGTGTGTGTGTGTGTGTGTGAGAGAGAGAGAGAGAGAGAGAGAGAGAGAATGAATTAGTGTGTGCACATGGGAGCAGGGAGCACTTTAGATGAGACAGAAAAATAGCCTTTTAGAAGCCACAAATGTGCATACTGGGCAGAGATAGCACTGTTAACTGTTGAAGGGTGGGATGCTTGCTTCTAGACTAGAGAGTTTCACGATATAGGTATTCCGTCCCTGGGTTTCTACACACCTGCCTAAAGCTGTACTACTTAAAAAACAAAAGGAGATGAAAGATGAGAGGGGGAGGGGAGAAGAACAGTCATACAAATCAGGTCTTAATTAGAAGAGAAAACAAAGGGGAAAGTGCCTTTCTCAGGGTGCCAGGGGGTGGCAAGGCGCTAACAGGGACTCGCTTCATTAAAACCACTTCAGGAAGACTTGGGAAATGTTTTCAACTTCTAGCAAGGCAAGGACAAGAGCGATCCCAGCACCTCTCAGGCCCATTCTTACTTCCGTCGTTGAAAGCACAGTGTCCTCATCCAGGCTGAGCACAGCATCAGTGATGATGTTGTCGTAGGGTAGAAACCGGCTGCTCATAACCTGGGGAGTCAGAGAAGTGAGGTTAGGTGCACGGAGAATCCACGTTAGTCTTATTGTCAGGAAAATTCTGCCAGCCACATCATCACGAAGACTGTTCCATTACATGTCATCTGCCACAGCAAACGTCTTCCATTGACCACCAGCAAAAATGAACGTGGGCAGTAACTACTGAGCACCTACAGTTACCACTCTAACCACAGCAAGGATGAAACCAATCATGATTTATGGCCTGCCTCTAGGAACCCAGAGTCTGTAGAGATGGAAAGCTACAGGACTGGCTTTCACTCAGAATGAAAAGTGCCAGACTGGAGGGCAGCAGAGACAGCTGCCAGAAGAGCACACGATGGCTTCATGGGCATCATGAATTAGGCAGCTTGCCTTAGCCCTGACTAGGTGGGATTGACCAGGCAGAGACCGAAATGAGGCCACAGAGACAAGGGTTCAGCAAGCACAAGGGACTCCCGAAGATAAGCAATATCCTGAGAGCAGGAAAGAACAGGGAAGAAGACATATTCCATCCTGGTACATACCCTGAGAGGCCAGACCCTGGAGATGTCCAAATAGTTACAATACTGACTTTATTTCTATTCTAGCAAAAATCACACATAGTGCACGTACACATATATTGTTGCTATGCCAGTGGAAGGAATTAAGAATGAAGGCTACATCGATTTAACTGGATAAGAATGAGCATGTGTGGTGCACAGTTAGGGAAGCTGGGAAGGTGTTACATGGATGCACTGGGGCCGTTCTACACCAGTGGGCATGGGGCTAAGAAGGTTGATGGGATAGATGGAGGTGCGGAAGCTCACCGTGAGAGGCACAGCTTGTGCCTGTGAGAACTGCACTACACAGAAGCCAATTGTTACACATAGAGACCCTAGAGGCATGCCCTGCTTGAATTCGCTTCGAATGCTCAAATGATGGGTTGCAAAGCAGCGGCTGAACCCTGGCAAGAGGAAGAAGGAGCCGCCTAACAGGCTTGGGGAGCAGGGTGTGTGTGTGGGGGGAGGGGAGGTTGTGTTCAATAACCACAAAGAATCCCACACTTTGCTTACATGAGGAAGCCAAGCTTGCCTCCTCATCTCAGATCCAAGATGCGTACCTGTGAGCTGCAGAAGGGTCTCCCAGCCTTCAGAATGGGAAACACTACACTAACCTAGCCGAGAGCTTAGGCAACAGAGCTGTAGTATACGCGGCTGCAGAGACTAGTCCCGCACATCTGTCAAGTGGGTCAGGGTTGGGTGTTTTTCTGTGTGTTTTCTTTTTTTTTTTTTTTTTTTAAATCTTTCTCAGTCTTTTAAAATAAAATAAAACACAAAGCGGTCAGCAACCCCATAGCCACAGTGCTCAGAAATCTCTGCCTGCAGCGAGTCTCCTGAGCTGTTTACATGTCCACAGAGGACCGCAGAAACCATTAGCTGGCAGCTTAGCAATGCCCTGACCTTTCCCGTGTTCAGCCTACAGGGGAAAACTGCAAAGACAAGCCCTATAAATTCAGAACAGAGCTTTGCAGCTGAAACAGCACACATCAGTTCTGAAGTCCCAGCTAGATATGAAGATGGTGGGATGCAGAAGGCGGGGCTCCCCACCCTGGGCTCAGTCACTGGCTTCATAGGCAAGTCCGTCAGTCAGTCAGTCAGTCTGTCTGTCTTCTTTTGTTCGTTCCTTCCTTCCTCTCCTCCCTCTCTCTTTCTCCCCCTCTTCCTTTTTCTGAACCTACAGTTTATGAGCCCATTTGTATAGAATAAGAGATTTTCTTTCAAGTCCTTGACCCAATTACCTTCTTGAGTGAACTAACACAAGGGGAAGGAATAGACCCACAAGGTCAATAGTGTATAAATGGGCTTTGCCCTGCTTGTTTACAAAACTGGTTAACCATGTGAGCAGCCAACTTTTACAACTTATAAACATGATAATGAGCAGGCCACAACTCATCTCATACAGAGGAAAATACTGTATGGAAATAACTACACACACCCTGCACCAAAGTTTGGGGATTCTATGATATACTGTCTTCAACTCCTGGCACACATGGTATCGTTTGATTCTTTCAGCTACCATTAACTGGGTATCATGATTACTTCTGCTTCCTGGAGGTGTGCGACGGCACAGAGATTAAGAAACGCCCCTTAGATCATATAAAAACCAAGCCAGGCTCTAGAGCCTGTTAACACAAGTCACAACATGCCGATCCCTCTCAGAATACCAGCTGACATTTGTTGAAATGTTAGTGTGTGTTAAGTAGGCACAAGGCTAAGTCCTTGATACACAACATTTCACTGAATCGTCACAGTAGGGCTAAGTTATAACCCACTGAGTCTGGAGCAAGGCTGAAATGCTAACGCTTCCAGAGAATGTACCACCCGAGACACTGAGAGTCACGACAAGGCACATGAGCCACACAGTCCACTGGGATGAGTAGCCAAAGTAGAGGTGAAAACTGAACAGGGGGATAGTTATAGAAATTGATGGGAGAGTGTGGCACCTCCTCAAGGTACGATCCCAGGAAAGGCATTAGCATCTTCAGCAGTAACTTCTCACTGGGAGCAAAGGTACACAATTAGTGAATTAGAGCATGAAACTGTAGTGCAATCTAAAGACATTAGAATGGCCCCAGTCAGGCACATTGAGTCCTGTCCACATATCCTGACACACACAGTCCAAAGAGATATGGGAGATGTGGTCGTTCATGGGGGCAAAACACCAAAGAATTCCAAAGTTCAGAGTTGCTGGTGTACATCTGCACACTGTCCAGGCTTCCAGATGTTAAAACCGAATGTAACCATCCCTCTAACACATTATTCTCTTGAGGAGGTGGACATAAAACACTGGAGGCAGGAGACTTTTTGTGTCAGTACCTTTTGCGAAACTATGCATACGGTGACATGTATTCATAAGAGAAAAATTCATGCCAGGAGGCTTAAGACAGTTCTGAGAGTCACCTTTTCTTATCAAAGGCTAATCAACCAGGTTTAATAACCATCTTGATTGACAACAGACCTATGGATGCTCTAAGTACAATGGTCATATTCTCCAGTGTGTTGCAAGTCTATAATATAGAACCCAACACACAGTGTTCTAAGTGGAAAATGAGTATATAATGACATGCTCTGTTTGTCTTTTCTCCATGGGGCCATTGCAATTCTACCATGTTATGTGAAACATATGGATTTGTCACCTTTTGAAGATCCAAGATGGTTTCAAATGGTTTGACCCAACAAACTGATTATTTTGCTATTCTGGCTTAGGTACTGTACCTAGTGTAAAGCAGTCTCTGTGGAACTGGCAAAGAGAGTCTCTCAGAAGACACTGCTTCTCCAACATCACTCTTACTGAGTAGTGACTAATTACAATTGGGAAAGAAAGTACCATGCAGCAGCTAGGGGAGTGAGCTGGGTTCTGACTGTTAATAGTGGGTGAGATTTTTAAGACCACAGCAGAATGAAGGGGGATGAAAGACAGGTGGGGATGTTGACAGAGGTGGAGAGTTGAGACAGAGGGTCAAGACCAAAGGCAAATGGCTAATAGGATCATTATAACCAGCAGCCACAGAAGAAAGTAGAGAGAAAGAGACTGGAAGGCCGTCTTGGGCAGGACACATGGCTTCAGATGCTGGTTTAAGACATCAGGAAATATAATCCCTGAAAGGCCGGAAGATGACCGGAAGATTATTGAGTTCTAAGCAGAGTGGACTGGGTAATGAAAGTAACGGACCAGCGAGGCTGAGCATGTCTTGGATGGAGGGAGGCTTCAAGGCAAAATAAGGAGAAACAACTTTTTAAAGATAAGGGTAAGGAAGAACTTTTTCTGAAGGACACAATGCATTAGCTAAACAAACCGTGCACATGCCAACATCAGCATCAGCAGCTGCCACGGCCACCTTTCATTCTTGTCATTTATGGAAACACTGCTGAGCCTTAAGCTCATCTCACCCTCGCAGTTACCCTAGGAAGTATGTGGTATGAGTTTCCTTTTATGAATGAGGAGATAGCATCCAAGAATGTAAAGTTAGAAAGCTACCAGACTGCAGTGAAACTCTGCAAGTTTTACTTATTCCAAAGTCCATGGCTGTCAAAGCTAGACATTTGGGAACAAGTACAGTGATAGACACAACCCTGACCCAAGGGCTCTTAAGGGATCTTCTAGAGCCAGCATCCATGGTGATCTGTGAAGAGAGAAGCTTCCACAGTGCCCTCACATGAGCCCCTCCTACCTTGCTTTCTCCTTCAATGACGATGACAGGCACGGCAGTGGCAGGCCAGCGGTGTTTGGCTGGTAGAGGCTTGTCACAATTCCAAAGAACTATGATCTGAAAGGTACAGGGATCATTAGATGGCTGTCTTGAGTACTTCTATAGGCCCCCTTCTAAAAGAGGGATAGAAGTGAGCTGGTAAAACAAAATTTCAAAGCGAGTCCATACCCGCACAAACTTTAGAACTTTCGATTTTCAACAACCAGAGAGGAAGGGTAGAAATCTAAATGGCTACTTTCAGAGACTAGGAAAAAGTAGTGCCACTGAGGGCTGAGGAGATGGCTCAGTGACTAAAGAGCTTGAGTTTGATCCCCAGGACCCATAAAAATGCCAGGTGGGTATCAAAAATCCTAGCCCCTAGGAGGTAGAGAATCCTTGTGGTAAGCTTGCTTACTCGACCATTTAAGCCAATAAGCAAACTCTGGGTGGAAGAGACTCTGCCTTAACATATATGAAAGAGAACAAGTGAGATAGATCCCAATGTCATCCTATGGACTCTATATGTGTACACACACTTGTGCATATGCGCCTGCACATATACATAAACCTCACATATATGGAAACACATAGATAAACATACATACATACATACATACATACACGCACACACACACACAAACTCACAAATAAAAAGTAGTAACTTAAGTTTGTCAGAACTTAATCAAGTGTTCTCTAACTTCTGATATCTTATGAGAGTGTAACAGTAACTGTGATCAAGTTAAATAAAAATGTATACTAAACATCTGAACATCTGCTATGAACTCACACTACACCAGGAAATGTGGGCGACATAGAAGAATTTGAGACAGAAGCACAATGAGTTCCTGCTTTGGATTCCCCTGAACAGTTGCTGGCTTTATGTGACTTTATAATTTCCCTTAAAGGCAATGAATTCAAAACTGAACACTTCACTATGATTTGAGCCTTTTCTTATTTGTAAACCATCTTATCTACACCCGTCACAAGTTTAAAAAATTAAACAGTGTTAAGACTCTTGGGGTGATGCTGATTTGGGAAACACTGTTACCACAGATATCATTCTCTTCTCTCTCCTGGCTGCCGTGAAGGAAAAGTCGACACTTCCCAACATTTACCAAGTCTGTTACTGTTATTGGAACGTAGTGTTCTGTGTCCTGCCCATGGCCGTTTTTGGTTTGCTTTATCATTTTGATGCTTATGAATGAAATAAGAGGCTAGGGAGGTGGCTCAGGGAGTAAAATGTTTGCCCTGCCAACACAAGGACCTAAGATCAATCCCCGGCATCCATGGGAGAGGCCAGGTATGGGAGTGTGTGCTTGTAATCCCAGTGCTGGGCGGGGCACCAGAAACAGGCAGAGCCTGGAGCTTGCTGGCCAGGCAGCCTGGCCTTATCAATGAACGCCGGGGCGGGGCAGTGCGAGATCCTGTCTCAAAAAGTTGGTAGACAGTACCTAAGGAACAACATCCTCGGTTCACCTCTGACCTAAACACACATGTGAACACTTCTACCTGTGTACCTATACACACACGGATTGCTCACCCTCCCAAAACATGCATGCATATCCATAAACAAAAAGAAAAAAAAGAAGTAATTTGTTTCATACATTATTATTATTTTTTTTAACAGAACATCTGTATGTGTGTGTGTTGGGGGAACGGGTACATTTTACACCAAGGCAAAGGTCATTCTGAAATCTGACTTGTGCCAGGTTTCACTTTTGAGTCTCCAAGTTGATTAAAAAAAAAAAAAAAAAAAAAAAAAAGGAGCGTATCAAAGCCTAGCCAATCACTAGAGGAAATGGGTATGTTGCTCGCCGAGTCCTGGAAAGCCAAGTATGGGACAGGTAGGAAACGAGGCTGCAGAGTTACTCACCTGCGCACAGTACTGGGATTTGGCTGCAGCCACAAGAAGCTTCAACACTGGCTGGGACTGAGAGACCAGGGGGGTCACAGCATGGATGACTGCAGTGAATTTGGAGGGGGGCTTTAAACCTGAAAGGCAATGACAGGAGGGGCCTAATGAAACACTGACAAAAAAAGAAGACTCAGCAAAAAGACTCCATGTCCCAGTGGTTTACCCTGGAGTTGATGTTCCCCTCAAGCACAGTTGTCCTTCATGTCTTATTTATGGACAGAAATGGAGAAAAGGGAAAACTGACATGTAACAACCAACCAGCCTAGAGACCTCTCCAGTGTCCATCTCCAGATTCTGTGGACATTTTCTTCCCTTAGTGACGCCTGCCATCTTTTTTTTTTTTTTTTTTTTTTTAATGTTACCCAATGTGTATCTATGCACTCTGTTCTAGTCACTTACCTGTTATGTCTATTCATAAGCAAGCCTTTTTCCATTGGTGGATTTACAAGCACCTGCATATTAACTAAAGGGGTTTGTGTGACTATTTCATGTAAGAATTAGCATGTAGGAAAGGTTCAAAGGACAGCACCCAGTATCCATTTAGGCTTGACTCTAAGATCTTCCATCAGTGTTGGTGGCACTGAGAAATACTGGTGGATCCTCTGGGTTTCTTCAGCTGGGACATGCATTTATCCCCAGAGTTAAGCACCCTGATACACACTGAGCACTTAGAACAGGACTTAGCAAATAAGAAGTGCTCTGTGTTATCACCATCAGCATCCTCAACACTGGCTCCAGCATCAGCAGCGGCACACTAAGGGAGCCTCCGTATGTCAAGAATAGCTGCTTTGTGTAATAGGAACACCGCTGAGAGAAAAAGTATGGGAAACTGACTTCTGTCCAATGGGAGCTCTTCATGGGCAAGGACAATGAATATGCAAATCAACCATTACCACCAAAGAGAGACAAGAAGGTGTCCCCTCGGGAGCCCCTCTTCAAGACCTCAGAAATTACAAACAGGTTAAGAGCCTTTCAGAACTTCATTAATTTAGACCTACTAATTTGGCACATTAGTAGCTTAGGTATGAACCAGGCATTGTGGGAATATCCCAGTTAAGACTTTGATATAGGTGGGGATGTAAGTTAAAATCAGAGTGTATATGTGAAATGATTATGCAAATGTTTGACATGGAAAATTGTGCCTTCCAATTAGCATTTTAATTGAACTTCAGAAAGAAGTGAGTTTCTCCTTCTCTTGATGAACACTCAGGTAAGAATGATACCCAAGACTGAGGAAACACTTCTTAACAATGGAAAGCAGTCATTGCTTTTAGGTTTTCCAGCAAGAGTTTAAGAAGCATCACAGACACACTTGTAAGGGGCTAACTCTGAATGAAGATCACAGAGCTCTACGAGAAATGTTAGGATTCTTATCTACTGCCTTGGACACACAATGAATTCTCGCCGGCTCACAGTAAACCATCCACTGAAATCCATATGGTCCTCCCAACATATCTGGTTTATATTAAATGGATTCTTTAGGCTCCGAACTTCAGTCTCACTTAGTGGGTTTCAAGCTAAATATGTACAATTTAAGAAGGGTGAAGTTGTTTTGGAGCACATTCATATAGAATAGGACCATCCTGAGACTTTATCATAGCAGTCTGAAAGATACCTTTCTGCCCCACATTTTCTAAACGCTGTAACGCTGAGCTACGGTGTCCTTGATGCCACTAACATGAGAGTGTCTGGGGCTCCAACTATGGAAATGCCTGTGGTAGGAACATCAGCCTCTGTGGAGCTGTGTGTCTGTGCTCACATCCTTCACCCCACTGAGATCAATTTAAAGCTGCTTGCGAGTATAGATTCTATCAAATGTGATCTTTATTTCAAACATCTAGCCTGGCATTAGCTCAGTGTAGGAGAGGCCCATACTAAACACTGGAAGAATGCATCAATTCTTCCTTGTCACATAATCTTAGTTATTTCTTATTTCTCCTTAATTCAGGTTTTTCTAAATGTAAATAAAGAGAAGTGAGATTATGAAAAAAATCATGGAGATACACACACGTGCATATCTATATACATACACAGACACACATATAAAGTTTATACTTAATCGCTTCTCATGTTCAAAATGATCTATAATTTAAGAACATTTCTCAATGAAGTCTACCAAATATACAGGACAGCTGCTCAGATGAGAAAGAAGGCTTCCTGCCTTTTTACTTTTCCAAATCTCTGTTGTATTTACAATTCTTGATTGTGAGTCACCGCTTTAAAAGGGGGCTCAGACAACAATCTCCCACACTGGCTATTGGGAAGAATGACCACTTTGGGATAATCAGAAGGATTCACTTACCTAAATTAGCATAGTAGTAAGGGAAATCCCCCAGGTAAGATGAATACTGCGGTAGGACGAACAATCCTCCAGGATGTTTGTTCCATATTAAACTGTTACGTGATATGTGCTTGAATATTCTGTCCTGAATAATCTAGAAAGCAAAGCAGCACGTGGTGAGGTTGAGTCTGAGACGATACTCAGAAAGGGCCTTGGCTCATCCAAGACAGGAATGATGATGTTGAAAAGACATCGCACGTTCTAACTGTTCCTCCTCCAAGTCCCTACTAATAGGAATGTGTTCAAGACAAAGCAGTGACGGGCTCGGTAGGGCAGTGAGAGCAAGAGACGGACTGTGGCTGACAAAGCTCCTCAAGTATAGTGTACGGTAGAGTTCACCAGCCCTTGGTGGGGGGCATCTCTATATAGATTCAGATCTTATCAGCAAGATCTGTTCTACGCGCACAGCAATGTCAGTGTGGGCCATGTGGAGACAGAAGCAAAGATAAGAGAAGGCAGGTGCATTCCCCACTCCATCACTTTAATTTGGGAGGGAGTTTTAAATTGCCTGTCACCATCGTTCATTCCGTTTTCAAAGGCAGTTGCAGGGTGCTGAATACTAGTCAGCTCAAGTGTTTCTGTATTTTGACTTCAAAAAGTAGTGAGTTAACCACTGCTCAAAACATCCTACGGAATGGGACAAGAACCATGGCGTTTGAAGACTAGTAATTGTCAGGCTAGTTCATTAGTTTTGTTGGACTTTGGGACCTTGAAGATCATTAAATTCTACCTTTAGAGACAAACCTTCTCCCAACCTGAATCATTTGTCCGTTGAACGTGGTTAGGCTACTCTAGAGCTTTCTCTTTGACTTTCAAACTCTTGTAATAAAACCATTGACTCAGTAAGATGTGATGTGGAAAATAATTAACTTGATAAAGAATATTGTACCAAGAAAAAAAGTTTAAAACTCAAAAAAATATAAGTAAATAAAGAAACCAACAAACAAAAAGCAACCTCAGGGGCTTAGTTGTGGGGTATCTGTTACCATCTATAAAGTGCTGTTTGACTCCCAATAATAAATCACTGAATCTGCCAACCAACCCTGATATAACATTTAAGGAAACATGAATCTAAGTATGGACTTGTAGGACTTGCTAAGTTATTAATACGCTCACTCGTGTCACAACACTCAAATGAGCTGCATGGATCTTTTAAACCACACCACCTATACTTTCCTACTGAAAGAAGTAGGGTAGAAATTGAGAGGAACATATAATCTCGGTTCAGTAATATCTGCATTTTTATCTTTCCCTCAGATCAAAATTGCTAATTTTATATGGTTAGGTAACTTTCTTAGTTGACAAATATTTCAGGAATCCAATTATAATGTTGATATTTACTGCCCATGGTACAGAGACATGAGCTGCAGTGCCGTCCTTTAGACATCTATTGTGAGCAACATGTGAGACCTGGAAAGAGTTTTACATGGCATGCAACTGTCTGTATACCATTTATTTCATTTTTTCATCTCACATACTTTCCCAATGCAGGCTATTATTTCCTTTCCATAGTGGTCCATTTAGATCTCCCTTATGTTTTCTTTCTAAATTTATGCGCCTTTTAGCATGGGGTCACATAAATGATCTTGGCTATCAAGACACAGAATAATAAATGGGCAATAGGCAGCATGAGAAATTGAAGCTACAAACAAATGACACGGAACTCAGAGATGTTACAAGTAGCTCATCATTTGCTCGGGTCCCAGGGAGGCACGCTTCACATGGTCACGGACTCCACTCGCTTTAAAGTCACAGCCCTGGCTTCTTTCAAATTTCCCAAATACAACCATCAGTTATGGAACACTCTTGAAATTCTAATAAGTGTTTCATACTCTATAAATGGATCTTGATAAGAAGATACAAGTGTGACTGCATAGCACATGGAACTTAACCTTGACCAAGAGAGGTGTGGCCTCCAGGGCTCATCCTCTCACTGGCAATAAACTGATTTATTGACAGTCTCTCAAATGTCAGATAATCTGCTAAATGCTTGTATCTAAGATTTGATTTTTGTCTTTCAAAACAAATTTCATTTCATTTTCTAGATACAGCCAATATTGGTCTTTTTATGTGTTTCTCCATAGCACTCATGGCTCATTTCTCTGAATTGACCAAAATAGTCATTTGTCTAGGCAAAGAATTGAGACTACTTCTGAATAAAAAGCTTCCACATTCATTAAAGATCCTTTAAGACTTTGGCTTATCTGTCTCTCTCTTTCCTTCCCTTTCCCTTCCCCTTCCTTCCTTCCTTCATCTCTCCATCCCTCCCTCCCTCTCTCTCTCTCTCTCTCCCATTTCCTGATTTGTCTGTGTAGCCCTGGCTGTCCTAGAACTCACTCTATAGACTAGGCTGGTCTTGAACTTAGGAGATCCACCTGCTTCTGCTTCCCAAATGCTGGGATTCAAGGCATGCGCCACCACTGCCTGGCTGCCAGATGTGCTTCTAAAAAGCTTATATATCAACTTGAACTGTCAGAAGTTTGAAGAAGTTTGGCTCTTATTCCAACAAACAGAAAGGTCATTTTTCAATCTCCTAATGTCTAGTTCTCCCTGTCACTTCACCGGACAGCTCTCGGGATTCTTGAATGGCATTCAATGTTTACACTTTATTGCTGTGAAAGAAGACATAACATTTAGAGGCTGGACACTTCCTTGGCTATTTACACACACACACACACACACACACACACACACACACACACAGAGAGAGAGAGAGAGAGAGAGAGAGAGAGAGAGAGAGAGAGATATTGTTTGTTGAGGCCATCAGTAGGATAATACTTGAGTAAATTTACAGGATAGAATGACAGGCTCCTTATTATTCTATGCCATTCTCTTTTACAAAAATCACGGGTAGTGCGTTGCAGGCTGTAGTCATCTTCATTTGTTCCTTGATCAAATGATACTGTCTGGCACACCAAGTGCCATCATATGACATGTGTTCAAAGCCAAAGCCATCTTTGATTGACATTAGCACACTGGCTTTACAGGGAACTCATCATCATAGCACAACAGTGCTGTAGTTTAAATATGCTTAGTCAGATAACTGAGAAGCAAACAGGGAAAGCTCCAAATGCCCGCTCTAAAACGGTGTCTCCTGCGCTGCCATAGGCTGTCAGGTTATGCCAGAGATTGCTATCACCTCATGCATGCTTTCTCTTCGCTTACCTTGACACCAATCGTTCCACTGCCACTGTTTCAATTTGCCTGGAAGTACAAACCAGAAGAATCCAGCTCCAAGGAGACTAATTCTAAAATGTAGCAGGCAGGCTTGAGAGCTAACAGGATCCCAAGTCTGAAAGAGTGGGCATTGCAAAATGTACTCCTTGTTCATCCTTGGCTCTGGGGAGAATGAGGGATCCCATCTTCGACTGTGTCTAAATACTACCTATAACGTTAGAGCTGCTGTTGTGGTTTGAATATGAAATGTCCACCACGGGCTTGGGTGTTTGAATACTTGGGTCCACCCGATGATGCTGTTTAGAAGGTTGTAGAACTTTTAAGAAGTAAACCATTGCTGGAAGAAGGAAGTGGGGGGAGAGCCTTGAGATTTGATAGCCTGGTCCTACTTCCCGCCCACTTTCTATTTCCAATCTACAGACAAAAGAACATGACCAGTGTTCTCATAGTCCAGTTCCCATACTGTCCCTACCATAAGCCACTTTAACCTGTGAGCCTGAACTGAATAAGCCTTCCTTCTCCTAAGCTGCTCTTGTAAGGCATCTGTTCAGAGTGATGAGAGAAGTTACTAATGGGGATTCCCCAAAGACTTGTCATCCCACTCTCAGGGTCTAGACTATGGTCAACAAGGAAGAAGTACCACAGATCTATAGTCTATGGGAAGATAAATTAAGCAAAAGAGCCTTAAGTCTTTGCTGCCTAGAGTTAATGTCCATTCTCTTCCTTAGCAGGGCCATAACCCATCGGGTGACTTATTGTATCTAAGTGCTAGGCCAAGTGAGCCCCACTGACATGTGGTCCTTGAGCTCATCTCAGGACCATGGATGCTTTGTCGCTTTGTGTATAAGGATGGCATTTCCTTTACCTCTTCTGTTTCTCTGTTTGTTGAATTTAGGGTAACACAAGCTCTGAATTAAGATGGGAAAGCAAGTGTTATCTCTCTTGCAATTTGCCTGAGAGGTCAGATTGCTACAATCCAATCTTGGGATGATATAGAGAGATTTGACAGCTGCTATAAATTTGAATGAAGTATATGGTTTTAGTGTTAAAAAAAATGTGTTGCTAAAGAATTGTATGGCTTAGATCCAAGGGGAAGAAAGCTTTCCTAGGCTCAAAGATGAAAACAGCTCAACGTAAGATTCTATTGTGATGAATGCAACACATCCAGCTGTTATTGCAGGAGAATGGAGGGAGCTCTGTTAACTTAATAGACAAGAAACTGGATCCACACAATAACCTGCTGCAAAAGAAATATAATTAATGAGATATGATCTTTTGCCTGGCAAATTAGCAATGTTGTCTGTGTGTTATGTTTTAATTACAATCCTGAAGGCTCACAAGAATGCAGCAGAGGAGGGTCTCTCAGAGACAGTCTGTGAAAGTCTGAGTGGATGCAACCATTGACTACGCTGGTCCTCCTACTGTAGGCAATGAGACATGTCATTTAAGGCAGGCTTCTTTCTTACACGGACTGCTTTATTTTGAAATATCAGGAGAATGAACTAATCACTCACGATAGGTTCTTTGCAGCAAATTAGGGAAGACAAAAGAGAAAAAAAAAATCAGCTTCAAATAAACCCCTGCTTAAAAAGAGGCCAGCTAGGGGATGAGAAGACAACTCAGTGGTTAAGGAAGCTCACAGAGGAACCAGGTTCGGTTCCCAGAACCACTAAACAACTCACAATAATCTGAACTCCAGTTCCAGGGGATCTAACACCTATTACTGGCCTCTGAGGGCACTGTGTACATGTGATACACATATATACGTACAGGTAAAACATTCATACACACAAAAAGTAAAATACATAAGACTTTAAAGGGGGATACAGCTAGTATTGTATATCATGTCTTAGGGATGGTTTTCCCTAAATGTGTATAAGTCTGTATTATGTTGACCAAAATAAAATACATTTTATACATTCTAACATTAAAAAAAAAAANAGAGAGAGAGAGAGAGAGAGAGAGAGAGAGAGAGAGAGAGAGAGATATTGTTTGTTGAGGCCATCAGTAGGATAATACTTGAGTAAATTTACAGGATAGAATGACAGGCTCCTTATTATTCTATGCCATTCTCTTTTACAAAAATCACGGGTAGTGCGTTGCAGGCTGTAGTCATCTTCATTTGTTCCTTGATCAAATGATACTGTCTGGCACACCAAGTGCCATCATATGACATGTGTTCAAAGCCAAAGCCATCTTTGATTGACATTAGCACACTGGCTTTACAGGGAACTCATCATCATAGCACAACAGTGCTGTAGTTTAAATATGCTTAGTCAGATAACTGAGAAGCAAACAGGGAAAGCTCCAAATGCCCGCTCTAAAACGGTGTCTCCTGCGCTGCCATAGGCTGTCAGGTTATGCCAGAGATTGCTATCACCTCATGCATGCTTTCTCTTCGCTTACCTTGACACCAATCGTTCCACTGCCACTGTTTCAATTTGCCTGGAAGTACAAACCAGAAGAATCCAGCTCCAAGGAGACTAATTCTAAAATGTAGCAGGCAGGCTTGAGAGCTAACAGGATCCCAAGTCTGAAAGAGTGGGCATTGCAAAATGTACTCCTTGTTCATCCTTGGCTCTGGGGAGAATGAGGGATCCCATCTTCGACTGTGTCTAAATACTACCTATAACGTTAGAGCTGCTGTTGTGGTTTGAATATGAAATGTCCACCACGGGCTTGGGTGTTTGAATACTTGGGTCCACCCGATGATGCTGTTTAGAAGGTTGTAGAACTTTTAAGAAGTAAACCATTGCTGGAAGAAGGAAGTGGGGGGAGAGCCTTGAGATTTGATAGCCTGGTCCTACTTCCCGCCCACTTTCTATTTCCAATCTACAGACAAAAGAACATGACCAGTGTTCTCATAGTCCAGTTCCCATACTGTCCCTACCATAAGCCACTTTAACCTGTGAGCCTGAACTGAATAAGCCTTCCTTCTCCTAAGCTGCTCTTGTAAGGCATCTGTTCAGAGTGATGAGAGAAGTTACTAATGGGGATTCCCCAAAGACTTGTCATCCCACTCTCAGGGTCTAGACTATGGTCAACAAGGAAGAAGTACCACAGATCTATAGTCTATGGGAAGATAAATTAAGCAAAAGAGCCTTAAGTCTTTGCTGCCTAGAGTTAATGTCCATTCTCTTCCTTAGCAGGGCCATAACCCATCGGGTGACTTATTGTATCTAAGTGCTAGGCCAAGTGAGCCCCACTGACATGTGGTCCTTGAGCTCATCTCAGGACCATGGATGCTTTGTCGCTTTGTGTATAAGGATGGCATTTCCTTTACCTCTTCTGTTTCTCTGTTTGTTGAATTTAGGGTAACACAAGCTCTGAATTAAGATGGGAAAGCAAGTGTTATCTCTCTTGCAATTTGCCTGAGAGGTCAGATTGCTACAATCCAATCTTGGGATGATATAGAGAGATTTGACAGCTGCTATAAATTTGAATGAAGTATATGGTTTTAGTGTTAAAAAAAATGTGTTGCTAAAGAATTGTATGGCTTAGATCCAAGGGGAAGAAAGCTTTCCTAGGCTCAAAGATGAAAACAGCTCAACGTAAGATTCTATTGTGATGAATGCAACACATCCAGCTGTTATTGCAGGAGAATGGAGGGAGCTCTGTTAACTTAATAGACAAGAAACTGGATCCACACAATAACCTGCTGCAAAAGAAATATAATTAATGAGATATGATCTTTTGCCTGGCAAATTAGCAATGTTGTCTGTGTGTTATGTTTTAATTACAATCCTGAAGGCTCACAAGAATGCAGCAGAGGAGGGTCTCTCAGAGACAGTCTGTGAAAGTCTGAGTGGATGCAACCATTGACTACGCTGGTCCTCCTACTGTAGGCAATGAGACATGTCATTTAAGGCAGGCTTCTTTCTTACACGGACTGCTTTATTTTGAAATATCAGGAGAATGAACTAATCACTCACGATAGGTTCTTTGCAGCAAATTAGGGAAGACAAAAGAGAAAAAAAAAATCAGCTTCAAATAAACCCCTGCTTAAAAAGAGGCCAGCTAGGGGATGAGAAGACAACTCAGTGGTTAAGGAAGCTCACAGAGGAACCAGGTTCGGTTCCCAGAACCACTAAACAACTCACAATAATCTGAACTCCAGTTCCAGGGGATCTAACACCTATTACTGGCCTCTGAGGGCACTGTGTACATGTGATACACATATATACGTACAGGTAAAACATTCATACACACAAAAAGTAAAATACATAAGACTTTAAAGGGGGATACAGCTAGTATTGTATATCATGTCTTAGGGATGGTTTTCCCTAAATGTGTATAAGTCTGTATTATGTTGACCAAAATAAAATACATTTTATACATTCTAACATTAAAAAAAAAAAACAAAACAGTATGAACATTTGCTTATACCAATAAATGTATATCCTTACTCCATTTGGTGTTTGTATAATAGTCTTCAATGTAGATGCATCACCATTGGCCAATCTGTTTCTCACTTCCTGACAGCATGTGCAATGTTATAACAAACATAAACACTATAGCCTATGCTACTTGGAACTTTCTTCATTAGGTCATTATCTTCTCAAAAAGTACAGGGTGACAATTATGCTTTCTTCTAAAGGTGCCAGCCTCTGCAGAAAGGCTTAAGTGGGGTAGTCGTCTTCCACTCTAATCTTAAAGTCTCTCTTCTGCGCCCTTGGTGACACTACTGCCATGATGTCATAGAACATCTACTGACACTAGAGGTGGGGAGTAGTATTTTATTTCATTTTAACTTCCTCGAGTGAAGGCAAACATCCCTTTCACAGAGACTGATGCATACATGACTTGATTATATACCTTTAGGAACAATTACAATTAAATTTAATGAGCCATTAAGCCACTCTACATTTTTGCATCTCTTCTCTTTATTATATCCATCCACACGATACCACAAAGGATTCTGTAGATACTTCTTTAGATTATGAGGGTGTCATATCCTGATAAACTCATCATCATAGACTAAAAATAAAGTAAGTTGAAAATGTGTTTACTATACCCAATTCATTCAGCATACTAATAGCAACACAGCACACAGAAATACAAGTGTGGCTGACTGGGAGATAGGGCTCATGGCCACTGCCCAGTTTCACAACACAACATTATATCACACATACTGAAAGCCTGGGAAAAGGTACAAAAATAAGTACTAAAATATGGATTTGCTGAATGCATGTTATTCTTTGCACCATCATAATATACTTTAAAAACAATCCATGAAATCAAACCACTGTATGTAAAATCCATTAAATCAAACCACTGTATGTACAGATTATCTATATACATCTGCCATCATATACATATGTATATATAATTTATGTATACATATACTAGTGAAATATTAGGAGTTTTTCCTTTTAACAACATCAAAAACTCTTCATTTCATATTCTAATTCAGAATGTTTGTAGAAAGATGTACTTTATTGGGTTTGGGGAAAAGACATACTTCAATTGTTCTAATCTGAAAATACAAGTATTTTTTGTGTGTTTTGTGTATTCCAGTCTACTTGGGAACTTGGGTATTTTTCTAATTTATTTATCAGTTTACATGTCAAAAATATCAACTTTTTTTAGCTTTATATTAACTGCAAACCTCTGCCCTCACTTTTGCATTTCTTTATGGTGTATCCTGCTTAACAAAAGTTTTAATGATTTTCATCATCACACTTAGTGTGTTTTATGCCTGAGATCATGTGCAGAGCAGCTTCTTTCACTTCAAATGATATGGCTATATTCACCTCTATCATATTACATCAACTATATTATCTGTGTGTGCCTGTGTGAGTGCAGAGTGCTCGCCTGTGTGGGGATCAGAGGTTGACAAGGTCTCCAACTGGACCTGGATCTTGCAGTTGGGTTAGCCTGGCTAGGTAACAAGCTTCTGGGATATGCCTGCCACTGCCTGCACCAGCTCTGCGGTCACAGGCCCACGTCACCATGGCTGGGTTTTACATGGACACTGGGAGTCCAACCAAGTCCTCATGCGAGTGTCGCCAATACTTTTATACTATATGCCCAGTATTGTACCAACAATACGTCATTTGGTATCAGATAACACAACTCATATCTTCTCTCACGTGAGAAGCTAGATCAAAGCTCTCATAATTATGATAGCTTTATGTGTGCTAATTAAACTATGGAAATAAATGATCTTAACTGCTTTTCAATAATCCTAGGCTATGGTAGGGCATTTATTCTTCAAACTAAAGCTCAGAGTAATTTGTCTATCTTCTCTTAAGACTCTGATGTGGAGATGGAGGGAACTGCTAT
This sequence comes from Mus pahari, assembly GCF_900095145.1. Classification (NCBI taxonomy): domain Eukaryota; kingdom Metazoa; phylum Chordata; class Mammalia; order Rodentia; family Muridae; genus Mus; species Mus pahari. Next base: position 19,160,906 of record NC_034606.1, read on the forward strand.
CTTGACAGTAGATTCCCCCATTACTCAAGTTTTACTTTATGCCATTCAATTTCATGCGCCATTTTCATCAAACAAAAAATAAAACAATATGTTTTTTTCAAGTTTAAGAAAATACATTATAATCTTTGTAATGCCTGGACTCTTTGGTTCACTAATTTCACTTCATACATGCTAACCTAAAAGTGTAGGCAGAAACAAAGCCCAGAATGCAAGCAAAACAGTGACTAAGGCACTGCATGCATTCCTAGTCACCTCTGCAGATAGCAGTAATCACCGACAGTATTCGCGGTGACCTGCCCCTGATGGGCGGATAAGCAGAGGCTTACCACACGATGGTATTAGGGTGAAGACAGATTAAAACGTGGTCTGGGTGCATAGCTGAACAGCGGCAGGACAGGAGAAGGAGGCTAGGGACACGCCCGAAGACATACTACACAGCCCAACCACTGTGGAAAGAGTAACTAAAGCCACGGGAAAACTAGAAAAAAACGTACATGAAAATAAATAAATAAATAAATAAATAAATAAATAAATAAATGAGGAAAAAAAGGCTACCTTTTTAATACAGATCATGATTAAAAGCCAATAGACTAAGCAGTTAGACAGTACAATATAAAAAAAAATGACTGCAGTAAAATTGTATGTGTATATATGTGTACAGATACACGATACATTACAAGGCCAAGGCTCTGTCTAAATGCAACCAGCAGAGAAGCGACAGACACTGAGATGGGTATAACACAAACAGAACAAAATGAGCATGAAAAGCTGAGGGGGAATATTTAGGACACAACACTAATATTTCAAATATTCTAAAAAATGCAAGTGTCAGTAATGTTGTGGCAGTTTCTTTTGTTTATCTGTGGGCTTCCTGAGCAAGAGACAGATAAAATCGAGTTAGTTTTGCTAGCATTCTAAGAAGTAGAAGGCCAGAAAATGATTTATTATTTTTAAAGAAAAAAAAAATTTCCAATCTCACTGAGAAACAAAAGCAAAAAGGAATAGAAAATAACTAAGATAGACCTTCTGTTTACCTAGCTTCAGGATGTACACCAGGCATATGCATGGGACAATCCCGGTGACTGGTTGCCTAGTGGAAGTTAGGCTGGTGTGGAAAAATTTCCACTGTGCTTTGACTAACACTCATGCTGACCCTCTTGTCAACAAGAACACAGCATGATCATGTGGATGGAGCAGGTGACTTCAGTTTCCACAGTATTACTTGGTTGTTTTGTATTCATTCACGATTATATTAGCTTTCAGAGTGATTGTTAACTTCTGAAGGAAATACTCTCCAAGTGTGTAGTAGACTGTCCTGCCCCATTCTCTAAGCTCCTGGGTCACCTCAGGAGACAGTCTGATCAAGCCCCTGCTCATAGGCGGGAAACTCATGAGTGTGCAGTTTTCTCTGATCTTTCTTAGCTCTTTGCAAAGCTCTGCATAGCCCGAGGCCACTGCTATCTGCTCTACTTCCTGTGGTTTTAATCATTTTCATGATTTTCTATTTTCCTCTTGCCTTAAACAAGGCAATTTAAGAGAATGAGACAGGGCTCAGTGTATGTGGAGTGCTTTCTCAAAATAACTCCCCCCATCCCCCCACACACAGAGAATAAAGCAACTTGAAGATGTCTATCCACTCACCAGCCAGAGTTTCTACTTTTATAGAGATTAGCATTTTCAACACCAGTTGGAAACAACCATGATGATAGCTTTCTTCTTACCATAACCTTACAAAATGGGGCTGGCTGGTTCAGTTGTATGTGTCTTCAGAAACAATTTTGCTGTCTCTTAAAGTGCCATCATGCCTTATGGTGGCCACTGAACTGTCATAGTCTAAGAATGGTGGAGGATAGTTTCCTTACTTGATCATTATCTTTTTTTCCTCAGTGTACTCCAGAAACATGTCTTCAAAGGATACCACTGAGTTGAAGTGACAGGAAGATAGTCATTACCCACATTACTTCTGAAATTATACCAGACAAATCACGCTGTCTAGAGCACACTTCTCTCCCGTGTCACTTGTACTATGAGAATTTGCCAGGAATGAGGGCATTTGCTCAGGATTGGTAAGACAGATGTGGGGTTGCGGGGTGAGCTGTCCCTAACCTATCCAAGGGCAGGAGGCTTGGTTTTGTCCTACTTGACTAACTGCACAACCCAACAGCAAAAAAAAGAGGTTGCAATAAAAGGACTATTATTCAAAGATCATGAGAAGAATGGTCTCACTTACCTCTAGTGTAGTTAATACAATCTTCTCAACTGAAGAAAAATAAGCCTCCCACAAGAACTGTGTCTGCTGTCTAAGTGCTAGGATTTTATCCTGATGAATAGACCTGATTGTAGAAGGAATCTGTAACATAAAGGGAACACACAGTAATTATAACTGTAAAACACAGAGATGAGCTTGATCAAAACAACCCAGTGGCTTGCACTTTTGTTCTTCATAGCATTCATTTTCGAGAAAGCAGGTCTATTAAAAAATCATCACCCAGGCTGAAATGATGGCTAAGCCAGGAAAGGCTAGGCTCACCACCAAAGTCACCAACCACTAAGTAAAAATGTCCCCAAGAAACATCAGAAGAAACAACAGGTCAAGAAAAGCAACCTCCATGGCTTCAAATGCATGGAAGGCTGTGCAGTTCCAAGATTCTGTGGTAGCAGGTCAGTCGCACAGGGGACTCCTATAGTCCTAAGTCCCATTCCCTCCTCCTCCTCCTCCTCCTCCTCCTCCTCCTCCTCCTCCTNCCTCCTCCTCCTACTCCTCCTCCTCCTCCTCCTCATCTTTGGCCCTGGCATGGACATGAAAGGTCTTGGAGAAAGTAAACCAACAGAACAACAACAATAATAAAAACTAAAACCAACTAACTAACCAACCAACCAACCAACCAACCAGCCAACCATTTTCGAAGAAGTGCCACCCTAGGAACCATGAAGTATCTATAAAGGTGTGTATTTAAAGACTGTTCATGAGCCTACCCACTCAGCCCAAACCAATTTAGCCATGTCCACATGCCCATCCTTTTTCTAGCCTCCTTTGAACCTTTTGTACACCTGAGAGCTCTCCTCTCGACTCCAGCCCTTACCCTGCATTTTCTCTGCATCTCCCAAACATTTCATCACAGGCTGTTCTATACCAAGGTAAATAATTTTGAAGGAAGGCCTTTCTCCCTGTTCATATTGCTATATGTTTTGTGGCTAAGAGAATCGTTTTTATTCTAGCCATTCAAGAAATAAGAGCCTAATTGAGCATGGCCAGCACAGGCTCTCATCAGGATATTGTTATTTTAATAGCAGCATAGCTTGATAGTAAGGTAAAGGCGTTAAGGGCATCAATGTGGGATTCTGGTCCTACTATTTACTACATACGCTGCCTTGGATGAGTTAGGTGCTCTTTTGGATTATTCATTCATAACATGATATGGATGGGTGCTTAGTACAGTGTCTACACTATAGGAATCTTAATTATGATGGTTCATGATTACTGCTATTACCATTGTTGACACAGGGAGATACTATTCCAAGCTGGACCAATTGATTTTATGTAGAGCTGGGCCAGTTTACAGTCTACCTATAAATTTGTCCTAGCCCTAGTTTTAACATGCCTTCCTCGGATATCCGGCTAAGTTTTCCAGGCTTGCTCCCTGACTGTACATACAGTTCAAGGGCTGTTCTACTTATGTAATCTATACTAGAATCCTTGTGATTGTCAAATGCCCTGCTGTGCTCACCTTTCTGCATGCTTGCCTCCCTAATGCATGATGAATTAGACAGACATGGGAGCCTGGGCTACGTAAGAAACGCTCTGTCAACCACATTAATAGGAAAGTTACTCAAAATATGGGACTGCACTATAGTTGCGTTCTCATCAGAGGGAAAGGAGATGATGGCACATTGCTAACATTCAAATTGGCCTCTAGGAAAAGCAATGAAAAGAACAGAAGGAAAACCTGACTTGCTCTGCCAATATCTCAATGTAGATACTAAACCTATGCTTTGAAGAGATCATAATACTGAAAAAAAAAAATACAGATGCTGAATGTAAAGTTGAAACACTGGCAGGATCAAGGTCAATGGAAATAAAATATTCTTAGATGAGCTAAACCACTCATGATACAGATCCTTGATAAATCAAGAAAATTTATTTTTATTTGCTCAATGAGAAAATGACCTAGATTGTCAAAGAAAAACTGGGGGGGGGGGATAAAAACCCTCATCCTCAATTTTTATAAGCATGCCCTTTTCAGTATCAGTGACATTCTCTAAGTCATACAGATTGGCATGGCTGTTTTTCTCATGGCCATGAGAACTAATCCATTAGGAAAATGCCAAAAGCTATATGGTCTCCAGAAAGCCAGGTCCATGGTGCTTCTAAAGGGGGGAGAGAGGTACATCGACTCAGACACTAATACCACCCCATCTCTTCCATGGCGGCATCCTGTTCTACCACTTCTAGAACTGTGTTCGTGGAGGGCGGAAGTACTGTCTTAACAGTGCTCTGCAAAGTCCTCTGGAGGATGACGTCAATTGATTGGCAGGATGGAGTCCTACGTTCTAATGGCATTTGGCTATTGGTTATTAATCTGCCTTTCCTCAGAGACAGGTACGGGAAAGTGATGAATTAATTACAATTTGGACAGGATGATTTGTAAGTCCTAATAAAAGGTTATGTGTGGTAATAGGATCTACCAAAATAGATATAGGAAAGCCACAGCACGCTTCTCGGTGACAGGCTGACAAGAACATATGCAAATAAAAACACCAGAGCTGTTGGAAAACAGGAAATGAAAAATTGTAACATAACAAAAAACATTTCCCAGAGCACACATTTGGGCTCTGTGCCAGCTCTTTAAAACCATTGTTAACAACCGTACAGTCACTGTTCAATATGGAAGCAGCTGTGTGAAAACAGATTGCAGATGAGGAGGAAAAATACTAGCAAGTGCGGGCACAGGGGTGTGAAGAATACAATATTTAGAGTCAAGTCAAAACGTGGCTTCAAAGGGTGAAATAGTCATACTTTGGTGTCATAGGACAACCACACTTAAGTATCATGGAATGTTCCCTACGCTAAGAAAAGCTCCAACTTGTTCACAGCAAGTTCAAGGATGCATTGGTTAAAAAAAAAAACAAAACAAAAAACAAAAAAACAAAAACAAAACAAAACAAAACAAAAACAAAAAAAATGAGAACACGATGACTGATGGTTTTCATATCCAAAATTTCCTTTAATGAGTATGTATTATTAAAACAACACAGAAGGAAAAACAAAGGCAGCGTGGACAAGCACCACATACCACACTTAGTGTACGACTCAGACATCTACCCTGGCTACATGGAGAGCTCTTTCTCAGTTTGTCTCAGAGGCTGTCCCTATTGAATTATACCAGGGAATCAGTGCTACGAACACTAACCTTTCGAATACTCCAAACCTCTTTCTCAGTGAACGCCTATGGAATTATGTTTTGTTTAGAACAGAATAGGCTAGGGATGGAAAGATGACTCTGCAGTTAAGAGTACTGGATACTCTCTCTACCAGGGGTTCAATTCCTAGCACCCACATGGCAACTTACAACTATCTGTAACTCCTGTTCCGGGAGATCTTACACTTTTATCAGACATATGAAATCAAAACACCAATGTACATAAAATAAAAATAAAGAATTTTTTAAAAGGGAGCAGAATGGGCTTAATCCAAAGAACAGGTTCACTATTTCCAGAGTATCTACCCCCCCCCCCCCCACACACACACAGGTTTTCGCTGAGTTCCCAGAGGCACCAAGATCACTCAGCTGAGAACTGAATGACACGGAAGCTGCTGTGGCCTTGGCTTGATTGGTCCACAGTGCTCTCCATCATGGGTGCATTCTCTGGGAGTTTCAGGAGATGATTGCATCCCTTCACCAGTCCATTAGCAGACCAGCCAGGAGCACAGAAGGAAGAGCAGAAGCTCAGCTAGAAACTCCATTCCTTGGATATCAATTAATTTTGTTTTAAAAACACATTCATTAGACATAATCTTTCTACAAAACCTTGTGGAGGTTTAAAGGTAAAGTGTTTAATGCCATGAAAGGAAATATTAACTGTGATATAAGAGTATGTGGCAGTTTACAGAGAACCTCAAACACAACTGGGGGTGGGGTGGGGATAAGGGGATGGGGCGGAGCTTTGGAAATCTTGCCCCTTCTTGCTCATTCAATTCTCTGTGCAGGCTGAGTTCCCCTTCCTTGCATGACTGAAACTTTTATTAGGGATCTTTCTTTTAAATATTTATCCAAGTGACAGCCCTCCCGTGGGTACTCAGGGTTGAGTACTGCAGCAGTGGTAACACGGTGCACAGCAACAAGCCTAGAGCTTGTGTCCCAGAGTCAACCAGGGTAAATGCAGGAACAGAGTCAAGGGCTCAGAGGGAGTGTCCTGTCTGAAAACGCTGCTGCTGAAGCTGGTGGGGATCCACCTGCCTCCACTCAACAAAGTTCATACATTTTTATCAGCAATGGCTGTTTCCCACAATATATTCTGTGGATTTGGACAGATTTTTGGGTTGGAAAGTGAACAATATCGTATTAAACGACTTCATATTCACCATGACACAGGCAATTTTCTCCTGATAAAATTTCTTTTATGGAGCTGACCTTTTGGATTCATCTTCTTTGAAAGTTTGGATGGGGGCAGCAATAATGTGCTGCTCTGCCGAAGGCCACAGCCTCTGCCTTACCTGTAATAGCAATCTCTCGTCGCCTATGACGGCAGCTTGGTTCCAATTAATCACTTCGGAGAATGGCAACTCCCATCCGTTGCTGAGCATTACAGGGACACAGGCAGCCTGAGCGAAGGAAGGATTTCATGAGTGTGAGGATACTGGCAGCGGGGACCATTCCGATCAGGAGAAGAGTGAGTACAAATTCAATCACTGGCATTGCTTAGGTTACATGGGTCCCACACTGCTCAGGCCAGAAAGCAAGTAAGTGATTCAGAATTACCGGGTCACACGGGATTGCAAGCATCCCTACCTGATTTGAAGATTTTTCAAGTCTCGCCTTAGAATGCTAATACCCCATTTCTAGTCTAATATATAGGTCTGGATGACCTTACTTCCATGGAGATGAATGGCTTTGCTGTAGAAAAGCTTTAACAACAACAACAACATCTGAGCATAAATAACCTTGAGTATATTTAACCTTTGTCAATGGAAGTGCCACAGATATATCACATCATGGTTCACCCCAATGTCATGAGCCAGTGGGGAACAGGAGGGAGCCCATCTTTCTAGGTAGAGCTTTGTGGACTTAACTATTGTAATATCTATCTCTCCTTTTTCTATAAGCATCTAACTCAAAACCTTGTTCCCTCCAGTGTGTAGTGCAAACTACAGTCATACTAGTTTCTCGTCTGCACTAGGATGTCAACAAGCTGAGGGCAAAATGTAGTCGGCAAGGAAGTCTTTACTCAACCCAGAGAGCAATTTGTTCCCTGTGACACCCATGAAGCTTCCAGAATGCTAGTGAGTAGTGAAGGTATGCTTCACAGAGCACACAAACACCGGAAGTGCTCTGCCGGAGATGGGAGCTATTCAGCCTGAGGAAAGGGTAGGACTTATGGTTCAAACTAGAGGATGAAGACGCTATGAAACACCCCACAAATACACAGATTCAGACAAATTGTAAATTATTGCAGGAAGGAAAGAAGAAAGGAAGGAAGGAAGGAAGGAAGGAAGGAAGGAAGGAAGGAAGGAAGGAAGGGAGGGAGGGAGGGAAGGAGGGAAGAAGGAAGGAAAGGAAAGGAAAGGAAAGGAAAGGAAAGGAAAGGAAAGGAAAGGAAAGGAAAGGAAAGGAAAGGAAAGGATTGGAAAGGAAAGGAAAGGAAAGGAAAGGAAAGGAAAGGAAAGGAAAGGAAAGGAAAGGAAAGGAAAGGAGGTTGAGAGCATATTTTCCTTGCCATTCAAAAAGACAGGCTGACTGCAAAGGAAAAACCAAAACAAAAGCTGGGTGTGCTGATACATGCCTTTAATCGGAGCACTCTGGAGGCAGAGGCAGGAGGATCTCTGTAAGTTAAAGACCAGTCTGGTCCACAAAGCTAGGGCTATACAGAGAAAAACAAAAAAACGAAAACCCAAAACAAGAGGGCTGGCTGCAGTAAGAGGAGGAGCCACTTCTGTAGTAGGGCTGAAGAATAGAGAGACTCCCATTCATTCAGGCTCCCGAGAGTCCTCTGAGTTGCAGAGTGATGGCACATCGTGGCAAGTCAGTAGCATCACTCTTTAAGAGGCTAGATGAATCAATCAATAGAGAACTTAACCCACAATTTCATTTTGGGGGAATAACAGTAATACCCCATTTTCGGTGCTCCTGACATTGGCTTACAGGAAAANNGGAGAGGACCCCCCCCCCCCCGCCTTCCAAACTCAAGAGCAATGTTAGCAATGAGACCTGCCCATCTGCCCTCTGTCTGCAAATGTGTCCCTGATGAATCCAGTCTTCCTAGTGGTGAGACTGCTTATTGTTCTCATGTCCAAAGTCAGGGAGTCAATCTTGCTCCCAATTCTGGCTCTTCAAAACCATTTCAGATTTTCCTGGGAAGTGTTTTAGTTCCTCAGCAAAAGCTTTTTTTTTTTTTTTTTTTTTGACTCTAGACACATGTGAAAAACTTGAAACCAGTTTGGCTTCAATCTTCAACCCGTTTGCTGTAAATTTTCATAGTCTCTTACCTGCAAAGCCTCCAGGAATCTGAAGGAGCCAAGCCTGCGACCACGAGGAACCAGACAGAAAGTGGCATTGTGTAGCATTTCCCGATAATCATATCTAGAACAACAAGAGGTCTGATCAGCAAGTGCAAATCCAGGAGGAAAACTGGATGGTGGAGGTTCAGGGCAGAGCATCTATTTACCCTGACACTTTACCCCGAGAAACTAAAAGGGCTACCTACTCTCACTTTTCCATTTAGTGGGGGCAAGAGCTTGTTGCATGGGAAGAACAAACAGGAACAATCATGCTGTGTGAAACAATAAGGATCTCTTTTGCACACAGTTTACAAAGGGACAGGTCTAATGGTTCTCATAACCATTTGTCTTGCCTAGCTTCTGTTTCCTAAATCAGACGGGGGAGGGGTACACAGAATGTCTCATTACACACCCCTGGCTGGCCTAGAACTTGGTATGCAGAGCAGGATGGACTCAAACTCACAGAGATACACTAACTCCTGCCTCCGGTGATCTGTGGTTGGTTACAGGCATGCATGCACTAGCCAGATCCCCCACCCCATCCCCTTGGCGAGACCGTTTGCTGTCATAGCCTAAGAAGCATCCCCGATACATCTGCTTCTCCCTTAATGCCACACCACTCAGCAACACGAAATGTTCTTCTTGTTCTCTGTTCCCCACACCATGCTATTAAAAGCTACTTCGGAATCCTCCAGCTTAAGCACAAGCCAACATTTGTTTTCTCTTCGAACTGGAGTTTCTACATTTAACCAAGAACATTTAGTGATTCCAGAAAAATAGCGCTATGTATAAGTATGGCTGCTTTGACTTTTGGGGAAAGACTCGGGGCTGGGGGCCAGGAGGAACAGGGCATGGGAGGCCAAGGATGGGAAACAGAAGAAAGCCTTTGTGAAAAATGAGGCAGAGGCAGAACAAAGGAAAAAAAAAAAAAAAAACACCAGGGAGAACTGCAGACTGGGATAGAGCATAGTGATTACTTATTTTACTCAAATGCCATTTAATGGTATTACACTGTTTCAGGGGGAGGGGACACTCCAGAAAAATTACAACATGATTATCACCTGTCTCTTATTGTCAGTGACACTCAGGACCAACCAAAAGCATTTAATTATTTGAGGCTCCCACTGTAAACATTATTAAGACCAAATACATTCCTAAGCACACACTTTCGACTTCACTAAGAGTTCAAGAGAACTCTGGAAGAGATGCCTCATGCCCTATAAAGGCTCTGAGTCGCACAGCCAAGATGAAATCGCTCTCATTTCTCAAGCGCTTCCAATGTAGTGCACACAGGTGTGACTCTGACAGTAGCATATGTCACCGGCATTTTCTAACTCTAATAGTCTAATTTAACCATAGCCTGGAGGCACTGGATTTTTCCCTCTACTTTTTTTGGGATATTGATATATACATTCATATTTTTAAAGTCCACATCTATTTTTATATTCTCATATAAACTAGGCATATGGGAGAAAGCCAATTTTCAATTATAAACCCGTCATTAAGAAGAGACATCATGCAAAGGACCATTTGCTTAAACAAGCATGTACAACTAATTTGCACAAGAAAAGGTCACTGTGAATAGATTAAGATTATCTCCATTGAGAGCAAAATAAAAAGCCCTTGCTGCATTAATTAAGCTGCAAAATAGACTTCAAAGTGGAAAGGATTTTTAAGAAGGATCAAATTCAGCTAAATAAAAATATTAAATTATGACGGTAATGACTTCTCTCTCTCTCTCAGTTTTTTTTTTTACCAAACACAGAAAAATAATTGACAAATATGTTCAAGTTCAAATGTTGATAATGTCTGAATTTTACCTAATAGGTAGAGAAGAGGGGGAAATATACCGACACAAATTGATGTGTGAAAGTTAAACTGATTTTTTTTTTAATATAGAAAGGTCGAATATACTTCAGACTCCTGCAAGGTTTAAGAGATACTCAGAATAGAAACCCCGGAGGGACCGGCAGAGTCCTACATCCTCGTCATTAAGCTGCTAAAAATGTAAAATCTTATTAGTGTCTTGGATTGTAACAAGTTTCAAAGTTTCCACTTGCAGAATTTACTTTCTAGAGTGTGTGGAGGGAGAAGAGGGGCAGAAAGCTCCCGGGAGAAAGTCAAGCGACAGTTACACCGGGGGTGGTGACTTTCAAGCGCCCGTACAGAAGCACTAGTTGCTGATGTAGCAACTGAAGCCACATGATTGAGGCTTGAAGTCATTCATATAATGAGATGAGGAAAGCACCTGGAACCTGTCAGGTCCTGCTCTGAGGCCACGAGCTTAACACAGGTGCTTCTGAGAGCATCTGTTCTCTCACCTGAAATAAAGAGCCACTCAGATTACGTGTCTCCTGTCAGCTTCTACGTTCCCACTATTCTTTGTGTTGGTGATTTTAGGTATAAAAGAAAAATGTCTTTTGAGACCATTCCACCAAGATTTCCACAATCTTTCTAGGAGCATGCATGTATAAACTCACAATTGCTCAAATGTACACAGTGTATATCTGACAAGTATAGTCACAAAGATAAAGACAGCTGTACAGAATATATATACATAACTTACAACAATGCCGTGTGGTTTAAATGAGAATGCTCCTCCATAGGCTCATATATGTGAATGTGTGGCCCTTAGTCGGTAGAACTGTTTTGGGGAGATTTAGGAGGTGTGGTCTTGTTGCAGGATGTATGTCACAGGGGGTAGGCTTTGAGTGTCACATGTCTCACAACAGGCCCAGTTTCATTCCACCATCCCCTAATGGCTCCTTGTGGATCAGATACAAGCTCTCAGGTACTGTGCAAACTTTGTCTGCCCGCCGCCATATTCAACGCCACGATGGTCATGAGTTCGCCCTATATAACTGTAGACAAGTCCTTATGGTGTCTCTTCATAGAAAGATAACTGAAAGAAATACTTTCCATTGCAACTTTTAAGCATGCTCAGCCCATGAAACGTTTTCTCTTTTTGGATTCTCTGGTCAAGGAATTCATGAAATACTGAGTTGTTTCAAGAGAATGGGTAATGATGACCTTAGTGGGGTCAGCTACTGGTTTCACTTGGGGCTCTTCCTGCTTTGGTATTCTTTAACTCGGTCTCCTGTGTTGCTCTCTTGTTTCACTGAACCTGAGCATTTATTCATGTGTCCTTTAAAAGAACACTTCTGACGATACGACTGTCACATTCAGACAGACACTATCCAAAGGTAGTTGCTTTATCTGCCCCAAAATGAACCTAATTGATAAGATTTAAAATCTCAAGCGGGACAGTGAAGGCACATGCCTTTAATCCCAGCAGTGAGGCAGAGGCAGGCTGATCTCCATGAGTTCAAACCCAGCCTGCTCCACAGAGCTAGTTCCAGGACAGCCAAAACGAAACAGAGAAACCCTTTCTTGAAGAAGGAAAAAACAAAAAAGGGCTGTAAAATCTCTTAAAGTCATCCCCATCACCAGAGAAAACTAGAACCATTACTCCAGTGTGACATATCCGGACCCTACGGAATTCTCTCTCCAAATCAACACTTTATTAGTAAAAAAAACAAAACAAAAAACAAACAAAAACCAGTTTGATTTAAACTTTCTTGACTAGTGCCAAATGCATAAGACACAGGGGGACTGCAGGGTCTGAGAAAATCTCCCAGCCTTCAGTGACTGGCATCTATGTCATGGCACGTCCCATTATACCGGTTTCTATCTCTGCCTATGAGAACTTAACTCTAGAAGTTCCTCCCTGGAAGGGAAAAAGACACGCTCCTGAAGCAGAAATACTTTCAAATCATCCATCTACTAAGAAACTTTGAATAAAACCATGGTCCTCTACTTTCCTAAGTCTGTGACCCTTTAATATAGTTCCTTGTGTTGTGGTGACCCCAAACATAAAGTTATTTCATTGCTACTTCATAACTGTAATTTTGCTACTGTTATAAATTATAATACAAATATATTATATGTGACCTCCAAAGGGTTTGTGGCCCACAGGTTGAGAAACACTGGTCTAGACTATGTAAGGAACACTTCTGATACAACAATAAGAGAATCCAATGTAAACATGGGCTGATTTGAGCTGATATTTTCCCCAAAGAAAATGAATAAAGCACCGAGAAGAACACAGGAAGATACTGAATATTGTTAGTCATTGGAGGAGTGGTAATCAAACCAAAACACAAGGAGGGACCACTTGCTCCCTGCAGGACAGTGTACTATCTAAGAGGACACAGGAGAACAAGCACAGATAGAGGCATGGAAAACAAGAGTTCTTCCTTGGGGCTGGAATGAGAGGAAAATGGTAGAGCTGTTTTGGGGACAATCTGGCAGTTCCTTCTCAAACTAAAAATGGACTTTTCATATGACCCAGCACCATACTTAGGCATTTATCCCAGAGAAATGAAGGCATTTTACACGGGAAAACTGTCCACAAATGTGTACACTGGATATCCTTCCAAGTATGAATGAGGCAAGATTGCGGTATATACATAGTCTAGATCACTTCTCAGATGAATAAAATATAATGAAGTAAAAGAAGACAGATCAAACTACTCAGGACCTTGAGGATATTAATGCCGAGTCCAAAGCCACCCTCTAAAAGGTACATGCTACATTTCTCCATTTTTGTAACACTTGTGACAGCCTATAACTACAGGGCTGGAGAACTGAGGAGTCGCTACCATTGGTTAGATGTGGGAGAGTCAGACTTCATAGGTCAAGTGGGAAGACAATCTTCTAAAGTAGACCAGTTCACCTTATTAAGTCAGGAGATGTAAGACATGCTATAATCACACATAACTTAAAAGACACACACGTACACAGTGAGGCAGGAGAGGTGTCAACTGCTTTCAGAGGATTTGCAGCTTCAGCTGGTAAACCAGTTGTCTCCCCTTTGCCGATGGGCATTACAGTCCGCACTCCAGAGGAAATAATGCAGGAGACAGAAGAGCCTTCCTAAGTGGCTCCAGAGAAAATGTGCAATAAAAGGACATGCCCCTGACTTTAACCTGCAAGCCAGTACCATGCGATAGCTAGAATAGTTTTCTTCCTATAGGTGTACTGAATAATGTACGGTATATAACCCCATTTCAGATATGCTATGGAATAACGCTATGTGAAGTCTTTCCTCACCACATAAAATGACTTACTAGTAGTGAGTCAGTGTGACTAGGCAAGGGGGACAGAGTGGTTCCTACCATTCCACCAAGTGTTGTCCCTGCCACTTGTATCACCTGGGGTGCCAGGGAACAACACAGATCTCAGGATCGCCCGGGCCTGCTGAATCCAGAACTCTTGGGAAAGAGCCTTGAATTGTATGTGAGTCCATTGTAATGCCCAGTACATTTTGAGCAGCAGGGAACTGGTAGCCAAAAACTTAGTAAACAAGAGCTCAGTGGTCAAGCGGCCAAACCTGGATTCACATTCTATGCTTACTATCCACAAACTGGGCAATCTTGAGAAATTTGTCTGGGCTCAGTTTCCTGGTTCATCCAAAGGGGTTGATCCTTCTACTGACCTGACCAGACGAGACTGTTTTTTTGTTGTTGTTGTTGTTTTGTTTTTTTGTTTTTTGGTTTTTCGAGACAAGCTTTCTCTGTATAGCCCTGGCTGTCCTGGAACTCACTTTGTAGACCAGGCTGGCCTTGAACTCAGAAATCCACCTGCCTCTGTCTTCCGAGTGCTGGGATTAAAGACCTGTGCCACCTCGCCCAGCTACCAAACAATACATTTTAACTAAAGCACAGCACCTTATGAGCATTTCGGCAAAAGATAGCTGTAATCACCTCAGCTGAAGGGAGCCAGCAGATTATCAGAAACACAGGCAGTTGTAAATGAGCAGATCTGGAGTGTGGATCTCCTGTGTGACCCCCATACACATCTCTTAGCTTCTGTAAGTCTCAAAGCTGTGAAGCTCAAATGAAATTATGTACATGCAGTATAATCAGGAAAGTAGTATGCAATTGCAGGTTATTATGGCAAATTATATCAGAAGGAATGGAATAAACATTTTTTTTAAAAAACTACAATGGAAAAAAAAATAGTTCTGCAAAGTCAGCCAAGAGACAAATGTGGAGCAGACCCGTTAAAAGAAAATGAAAGCAGAAGATGCACCTCACCACACAGCAGCAGCGCGTAGTTAAAAAGCTTTCTCCTCATCAAAAGCTGTACAAGGAAGGAAGCCACTAGTGTGGCGTGCTGTCTTCCGGGGGTTCCCACAGATCCTCTCACCATCACGTTTGCCAAATGACCCTGTTTTTTCGCTAGCCACAGTGGACAGGCAAGAAGCCAGCAATGAGCCTCTAATCTCCAGGCTCAAACAATTCCAGGCGACCCGAGGTGATAGTTTGTCTCAAAGATTTACTTATGAACTGGGTGAACATCTACAGCTGCTCTGCTTCTGCCAGCCCCGTCCCTTCTAAGTAATGATTCTTCCCTGTTTATACCCAGATTTGAGTCACATCTCTTATGAAAAAAATTGGAAGGCTAATACTTGGATGGATGGCTGAAGTTCCAGAATGTCCTGTGATGAGGAAAAGGAATACAGACCAGTGCAGCACATCTCCGTTCCTGGACGACTGTGTGCGTGCGTGTGTGTGTGCCTTCCACGTGTTAGGTACCACTTAAGAAGATCGTGGTCCGGTGAAAACACTGTGAAGTTGTCAGATGTTCATATGGAAGCAGGGGCCAGGGTTATTCAGGGAAGATAAGGCATAGGTGGCTACAGATGGCACTGGTGAGGAAGATGAGAACAGGGATGTGTATCTGGCAGATTTCCAGGACTCCCTGCTAAGCACTGGTAAGGGAGCAAGAACTGCAAAGACAGGATGGGCATTTCTAGGCTAATGGTAGCCCATCAGGATCAAAGGGTCCATGGGGAGGGAAGACACCCCATTTGGAGTGGGTCAGGAACGGTTGGTTGGTTATAAAGAGGCTGCCAGCTCAGGGCAGGGGATTGGGGATAAGGAGATGATAAGCTTGCTACCTTCTGGAGCTCAGACATTATTCCAGAAGAGTGCATCTGAGTCACTGAAGGACTCAAGCGAAAGAATGACAGGATCCCAGAAGTATCCCACCGACCATACAGCTCAGCTTCATGGGCAGAGGTGAAACGCTGAAAACTTAAGAAGTCATTGCTAGGAAGTCCCCGCCCCACCTCTCTACACAGTGCTGCTTCTAGCCAACCCACATGACATCATATGCCTGAAGACACACAATTCTAATTAAGAAAATTAGTGAGCGGTTCATCTCTGACCTCTTCAACGTGCAGCTGCCCCTTATAGGACGCTCTCCTCAAAACTTCCCTCCAGGTGACTTGTGTGTGTGTGTGGGGGGGGGCATCCATGATGGGCCTCTGTTGTTTTCTAAGACTGTTCCTGCTACCCTTTCCTAAGTCCAGATACAATGGTTACAATTTCAATTACTTTTGAGAAAAGAGATCTTAAAGGTCAGTACACGGGATCGTATAAAATTGATCCGTGGCTCTGACTGAACTGAGAAACGTGAAGTGGGAGTTGGAAAATGGTTCCAGCTGCCCACTGCACTGTCTGAGTTCTCTTGAAAATGTGGCACAGGAAAGCATGGGTCCTAGGGGTCATGGAGGATCTGTTGGGCTTGTGGGATCTGCTGGCTGATACACACTCACAAGTCCTGTGACGACAAGTGAGCTGCTTCATACACGTCAATCCGTTCTTCGAATACGTGGAACTGGACTCTGAACGTGACCGATCGGAGGGGTGACACACAGTCTTAGGGAAAGCCAGCAACACCCCTGCAGTAACGGTTGCTACTTAAAGGTGGTGCAATTCCTTGCCTTGAACATTCAGCAGGCAACCAATGAGTCACAAGCTGTATCAAAGGCATGGCTTCCTTTGGGATCTCAAGGTGTGAGGTTGTCAACTCTAGGCTGCCCATTGCAGACAGGGTATTTGTACAAAACCAAGGGCAGACATTTACATTCATCCTTTCCTGGCTTCAACGAGAAGATAATTTTCATTCTATGCCAACTTAAAATCTTTCAATACAGGAACAGGAGGAGGGAGGTGGTGTGCTGTGGACAAAGGCCCCAGTGAGAGGCACTCAGTTCTCACCTGTATCTCCATGGGCGTAGATTTGATACATCACTATATACATGACACCTGGCTTTCACCACAGGGGAAAGAGATGACGGCCATCAAATATGCTCTTAAACACACTGGGTCATAACCCCTATTGACTCTAATCTTGCCCACTGCATCCTTACCTAGAATAACCACTGGCAGTTGAGAACTGTAATGTGGTAATCAGTACTCACGTATATTAACAGATATAGCGTGTAACGAAAGGGGTAGAAAACCACCATGGTGGCACATGCCTTTAATCCCAGCACCTGGGAGGCAGAAACAGATGGATCTACATTGTGGGTTCCAGAATAGAGAGGACTACATAAAGAGACCTCGTCTCAGAAATAACATCCTTGCTACTGCTCATTAAATAGCAGCTTATTGGCTAATACATAAAGACAGTAAACACGATGACTGTTAATAATTATACTAGTAATAATTTTACTGATTAAGCCTTTCCTGGAGGCAGGGTACAGTGCCCCATAATCCATACTCTGCATTGTATGTTACTGTTACAACCACCATGAGAAGCAGGTACAACTTCTGCCCCATTTCATAGACAATAGAGCGGAGCGGGAAGGCTCTGTGGAGCCTGGGCAAGGAGAGCAGAGCTTGCAGTGTGGAGCATGGTCCCTCAGAGTTTTCTGCTAGAAGGAAAAAGTGACACGGAGGTGAAGAGAGAGGTTTGTAACACATTGCACCCCGTGACATTAATCTTGGGAAGCTTTCTGGATGACACAGGTCTCGCTGTGTCCGCTCTTATACTCTCAGTGCCAGATTTCAAAACCTATTCTGAGAGGAATGCAGTTCCAAGACACATGAGTCTAAATTCTTTGGTTAGAAGTGGAGCATTTATGACAGTGCTAAATAAAGGGTTACCTGGGTACAGAGGGAAGAGAGGAGACACTGACAATAAAAGAACCAGCTGCAACAATGGCCTTGGGTGGAGAAATGGTCCAGAAAAGATATATAGCAGGTCACTTAGCAAGGGGAAGCCCAAGGTCATTATCTCACCATTAGGCTTCTCGGTGCCATGCCATAGGAGATGGCCAAGTGGAATGGGCCCAGAAAATGTGGACTAAATAAAGGCTAGGAAGACATGGCTAGGACAGTCAGTATGGAATAGATATTCTCAGGACAGCTTGTGCCCTGTTGAGAGGAGTGAGGATGACTGAGATCCAGATGTCTCACTGCAGGCTCCCCTACCTTTCTGCGGAACCTCAATTCCTGCTACCTAGAGTGAGCCCCTATGGCCACCCAAGTCCTGGACCCCATCTTGACTCTTTCTCACTCAATTAAGTGGCTCATTTTTACCACTTCAAGAGTCGGGGCTTAAGGCTCTACCACCTCTTGACCCAGCACCTACTTACCCATGACTGGCATGTATCAGCTTACTCCACGGCACATGGCCTACAGAAGGAATGGGGACGTGGAATGACATAACTCTGTATTATGGCAAGGTCAACTTCAGCCAGTAAGCATTTATCAACTCTTGATCATACCAAGCCTGCCTAACTGAGGTGAGGCTACAATTTCAGTGGGACTAGGGTTTACTTTAAGAATGGAACCAAAACAAAACAAAAATCAATCTTTCATTCTTCCTGGTTTCCTTTTTGTACATTTTCTCGGGGCTGGAGAAATGGCTCAGTGGTTAGAAGCACTGGATGCTCCTCTAGAAGACCTGGGCTCAATTTCCAACCCCCACATGGCATTGTCCAACTAACTGTCTGAAACTCCAGTTCCAGGAATTCCATGTCACTGGGTAGGCATGTGATAAACACGTATATGCAGGCAGGCAATACCCATACACATTTTGTCTTTATTTCTAAAGGTCTGGCAACTTGTGAAAAAGTTACATTCTCCTTGAACAGTGATGGGAATTGTAAATTTGTGCTTCACCAGGCCTGATAAATAGCATTATTTGAAAGTCATGTTAAATGCATGCAGAGTGGTATTCTCAGTGAACACTCTCCTGCCCTCCCTCCAGGCCTGAGATGAGAAGAACAATTGTGCTCCACCGCCCCCACCCCATGGCTTCTCCGATAACGAACACTGATGTGGCCCAGAAGCAAAAGTACTCCACCCCCAGAAGGAACGGACCAATCCTAATATTCGATAAGTACTTCTCTTTCCATTTAAGCAAAGACCTCTTTTCCTTCGTGGCCACCCCATCTGCCCGCTGATGAGGCAAATGGTTGGAATTCCTGATGGGCTTTTCTCATAGCCAGGGAAGGCAGGGATGGAGACAGGGACTGTCTGACATACTGTGCTCTTTGTCAGTGCTTAAACCTTCTGTCTGATCCCCGCACTTAAGTGATTATAAAATACCTTGCAGAATGCCCCTGGCTTTGAAAACCTTCCCATCTCCTCTCCTACTTTCACCATCGCTGAGTTTCAATTTTTGACTGAGGAATAACTTGGTCCCGGGGCCTTAGACACTGACTACAAACAAGACCTTGGGTTGACATATATTAATATGACAAGTGCTTGAGAAATGTAGGGCACTGAGATGTAAGATGTAAATTTCATAAAAGAAGATGTTAACAGGGAATGCAGGGGGTGTATAAATGTACAAAGGCAAATGTGATCCTATGACATAAAACATGTGTGCTTCCGTTTAAGAAAAACATCAAATTGTTACCACTATTGTCGGATTGCTGAGTTCCTAAGGACTGGGAAGGTTCAAAAGTCTGGGTTCTGCCATTTCCTTTGGCAAACCACATTTACACTGGGGGAGTCAAGTCTACAGAGCTGAGTCACCTCTCCTTCCTCTAGCTGGCATATTTTCTACAGTCCTCTGGAGAAGCTGCTAAAGAGAAGTCTCATTCTGAAACAGTGCTATTATAGAACCAGGAATACTGATGCAGCTGATGGGGGTGGGGGAGTTGGGGGAAGGTTGACCAGATGATCCCGAGGATGCCTTTGTGTTCTGGCATCTTTGCATATTAAGGTTTGAACAGGCTCATGTGTTTAAAAAAACAAAAAAACAAAAAACTGGTTCCCAGATAGTAGTGGTACTACAGTGGAAACTTAGGAAATGGGAGCCTTATCAGAAGAAGTGGATAACTGGGGCATGTTTCTGAGGGTTACAGCTTACTCCGACCTCCTCCTATCTCTCATTGCTTTCTGTTTACCATGAAGTGAGCAGATGCATGTCTTCCAAATGTTCCTGCTTTACCACAAACCAAGATCAACAGGGCTAAAAATCTGTAAACTCAAATCTCTGATGCTGCTAAATATATCGGAAATTAAGCTAAAATATAACAAGTGATTCTTTGAGGCTACTGAGATGGCTCAGTGGCTGAGGACATCCACATGGTGGCTTGTAACTGCCTGTTCTCAGAGATTAGACCTCTTCAGCACTGCTTAGACGTCTACATGTCCCTGGACACACATGGTTCATATACACACATATACATGTAATAAATATTTCGCTGGAATATATTCTTTTCAAAAGTCCTTCTTTGAAATTATCTTCTTGGGTATTTTTGTTGCAGCTATGAAAAAGTACTCAACAAAGGAATACCAAGCAGCTCCTGCATGCCAGGTAGTATTCTGAGTCCCAGGGAAGCCATGGAGAGTGGCATAGGACTGCCTACAAGTAGAACTTGGCATTATGCAGAGATACCAGTGTGCTCCCGTCTTTCCTCTGGTGCGTCTGCAGTGTTCTTCCTGTTTTCCATCACCATAAGCAGAGAATAAAAGCACGTTCAAATTCCTATTCTATTGGCTTTAAAACAGACCGAGCTCACTGTTATCCCCTTAAAATCTGATCTCTATCAGATGACTAAGGAACCCTCTAAAATGTCATACTCTGGGTAAAATTATCCCAATGGCCCCTCCAGCTACTAAGAACAATATTCCTATCCCGTAGATATGGGGACCCATGAAAACTATCCTCTACCCACAGCTTCAACACCCCCCTTTCCTGATGACCATCTATACCCACAGTGTGCTCAGTTTCTCAGAGCACCACACATGTTTTCATTCTTTACTTGCTGTGCCCTAAGCCAATGCTTCTTCCAGACTTCTGCCAAGACGCCTGCCCATCAGTGTGCATACTCCTCAGACAGGTGCTCCTAGATTGGCCTCTGAGCTGGCCTTCCCACTGCCTTGGTTCAGCTCTGTCCTGGCACTGAAGATGGCTTAAATTCAAGCCAATATTTTTTTTTTTTCTTTTTTGGCAGGTTCACTGTTCTTTCCCACCCAAACATAACATATCTATTATACAAAGAAGCACACACATACCCCTTTGTGGTTGTGGTTGTTGTTACTGTTGTTCACTACTATTGCCGAGAACACGTCTGACCCAGACTGATCTTTTATGATGTCTTTACTGGACAAATATCAGAGCATTCTACCCTCATCTCATTCTTCAGGGTCTATAATGCTTATGAGGTTATAAAGCGTTCAACTGCTAACAGCAGTTCACAAGAAAGACACCACGTACATTGCCAAACGGATCTTACAAAGTCCCCTTTCATCTTGTTTTCTGAAATGCTAGCCATATTTCTCCATCTAATGTTAAGATTTGTCAACTTCTCTAAATGTCATCTGCTTGACAAGCAAGTGCATATTAAAAACGTCTTCGGGAACAATCTAAAAAAAATTGTAGAATCATCCTTCAACATGTTTATGTAGAAATGATATGGTAAAGCCTGCAGGAACTAACATTCACAGTGAAGTTTCTGCTCTTAACTTCGTTCCTGAGTCATCGTAAGCAAGTCATATTGACTATGGAGTCTCTTCTCATTTATAAAACAGAGAGTTGTTGATCTGGTCTTGCCTTCCTAACAAGGTGTACTGAGGATCTCACAAGGCAGAGAGCCAGAAAACACTGAGCAAACTAAAGTACCTATAACTATCAGAACAGATGAGGCTAAACCTTCTTGGAACAGCTTCTGCTCCGAATCACAAGTAGAAGATATCAAATACATCACGCTTCTCTTTAGGCTTGTTTTGTTTTTGTTTGTTTGTTTGTTTGTTTTGAGGTCCACATTATATTGGAGTACATGCCCTAATCTATCCAGTGCTTCAGAAGTATGGATCATTTTCTAAAGGCATTTAGAAAAATGAATTTCTTACCAAGGCCAGTCAGTGGTGATGAAGCACAGGATACTGTAAGTTAAAACTGCTGGCTATGATCCCTGGTTTTCCACTGTCATAAGTTTCAGCTATTAGCCAACTGGTCTGTTATCTGAGTGTGAATCTGAACTGAAGATGGTTATAGCTATGGGACCCTTCAAGAGCTGTCATGTGGAGCATCCTATTGCTCCATTTCCATGAAGACATCTTAACTTTTAGATAAACTTCCAAGTACACCCTGACATCAAAACACAAAGTGAGGAACTGGATTTGAGGAGAAGCGGATGTGAGGAGCTGGATTTGAGGAGAAGCGGATGTGAGGAGCTGGCTTTGAGGAGAAGCGGATGGTTCAGCTGTGTCAGACATACACGTAGGTGTGCGGAGCTGATATACATCCCTATCACAAACTGTCTCAGGATGAAGTCTGAGCAAAATTTAGGGATGATCTTTACGGGAAGTTCACCTAGCAACAGCCAATCAACCATACTCCTCTCTACAAGTGTTGGGTTTGGAGTTATAAAAGTTTTGGAGGTGTGAAAACATAATTGGAAAACTTTTTTCCCCCTGCTTAAAGGGCTAATTGATTTCACAGGTGTTTAATTATCATTTGCTGTGAGATAATACCTTGTAGTGCCATAAAAAATGGATTTAATTTTCGAGTGCTTGCAAAACCATCGCCAAAGCCAAGTTAGAGCTGAAGCTAGATAATTATTCTATAAATCAAACACACTGCCTCCTTTCTTTGAAAATTTTAATACTTGGGGATAATGATATCTGACAACCTTGAAGCTAACATGAAAAAGATTTGCCTGCCAAGTGCCAAAAGGCAACCGCTGGAGCCTTTCAGGCAGTTTGGTTCATCAACAGTGACTCAGATGGCCTTAGGACCCTGGCTGCAGGCTTCCAAAACCTGCCAACAGCAAGAATGTCAGTATATATCCAGGTACAGGTAGTTTGCACTGAGATCAAATGACCATGCATCTGGCGAGGCCTATAGAAATGTTGAAATAAAAGTTAAATTACTCTTACTCCCACTCCCCCCCCTCAAAAAAAAGAGGGAAAAAGGAGAAGAGAGGAGAGGAGAGGAGAGGAGAGGAGAGGAGAGNAGAGGAGAGGAGAGGAGAGAAGAGAAGAGAAGAGAAGAGAAGAGAAGAGAAGAGAAGAGAAGAGAAGAGAAGAGAAGAGAAGAGAGAAGAGAAGAGAAGAGAAGAGAAGAGAAGAGAAGAGAAGAGAAGAGAAGAGAAGAGAAGAGGGAGGTAGAAAGGGAAAGAGAATGAGAAAGGGAGTGTATGCGCCTGGAAACAGCTGTAACCAAGCTCAAGACTAAGAAAGGCGGGCATGGAAAGTGGACGTTTTCAATATGAGCAAAGAAGAACTCCCTATCTTATGCTTAAGTTACGGCATTTGTGCATCCTGTAACAATAAAGAAGGGAAACCATGGGAAAAAAAAAATAGGAGCTTGAAGGCACCACAAAGTCTTTTAGTCTAAACATGCCAGATGAAAATCAGGGACTCCAAAAGTGAAGTGGTCAGATCACCTGCCCAAGACACCACCAGACCAGAACTAAGCTGAGTGGGCTAGCTCCAAGTGAGCAGAGAAAGGAAGACAGCTTGAAAACAGATCTGGGCTCACAGTCTCACCTAAGACCTAAAAATAAAAGGAGGAATTCTTCTCCCCAGGGAGGGGTTGGGAGGGGCTGAAGTTCTTCCATAAGAACAGTGGTTGTTCTTTAAGGAAGCCCTAATTCCACAGAAGTGCCCAAGCTGCCTTAAATAACTCCCTGGAGGAGTCTGGCTGGTGCAACCATTCAGATTTTTTTCCCCCTCCTCTGACTCTTATTCGGAAGCTGCTGAAGTCATAACACGTTCCATTACACGAAATGTGCTTAAATGATCTAAGAAATCTGGGCGTCTGGCTGGGCACGCACACATACACTGTCAGCACCATTTAATTTATCTCATGCCTGTGTACACAGCATGCCCACTACACAATGAGGATTATCATACACTTTTAAGGTTGCCTCAGTACTCCTTGTTAAGATGTTAAAAGGTAAGAGCCAGGACAATCAGTGCTATTCTTTGGATACTAGGTTTGGGTCCTTTTAGGAACAGTGGGGGCCAAAGGCGTGTAGATAGATATGATAGCCTTAAAGACACAATAGCCTTAAAGGAAAGCCATAGGGCTTGCGTGAATTTCCATAGAAACTCCTGCAACGAGTCAATATAGTTCTACTAATGACAACAAGCATCTGTTGGCAATCTATGAAATGCCCTGCCCT
Source organism: Mus pahari (assembly GCF_900095145.1). Classification (NCBI taxonomy): domain Eukaryota; kingdom Metazoa; phylum Chordata; class Mammalia; order Rodentia; family Muridae; genus Mus; species Mus pahari. The sequence goes on from NC_034606.1 coordinate 19,185,067, forward strand.
TTGTAAAGACTTATGTCCACTTGGCCAACTGGTCTACCAAACCATTGCAAGATGAGCAGTAGTGCATGTCCTACGCCATACCACCCTTCCTTGACACAGGAAAGTATACATGTATCACAGGATGGATGACAGCCTACGCTTGAACTCATCATCTTCCTGCCTCTGTCTCTTGAGTGCTGGGATTGCAAGCTGATAAATGTATGTATGGAAGTAGAAGTGAAGGCATACAACAAATTTGTCTAAATTCACTTTAAGAACAGGAGGTATAAAGTGAGGCAGTTTGCTTCTGGGGCTTCCTGGTCCTGCTCCATCTAGAGCAGAGGACCTCAACCTTCCTAATGCAACAACCCTTTAATACGGTTCCTCATGTTTTGGTGACACCCTCCCCCAACTATAAAATTATTTTTGTTGCTACTTCACAACTGTAATTTTGCTACTGTTATGAATCATAATGTAGATGCGTGAGTTTTCTGATGGCCTTCAGTGACCCCTATGAAAGGGTCATTCAACCCTCCCAAGGAGTCATGACCCACAGGTTGAGAAAAACTGATCTATAGGCTGTCTTGGGCCAGCTATGTGAGCTGTAGCTTGAAGGACCCCACAAGGACTATAATGGAATCTCTCCCCTGTTATGTTTTTCCAGCCAGAGACATGACTAACATTGGTCAGAGCTATCTTTGTGGTTCTGAGTCAGACCGGAGACCCTTTCCGAGGCTGACCTTTGTCCAGGGTATTCTTCCCAGTTCCAGAAAACACAAGCTGGGCCAACCAAAAGCACACTCAGTTCTACCTCTGGAAGACACAAACTTTAACGATAGTTTCCTAAGACTTTATGTGATTTTTACTTTCCCAACTAGCCAAGGGGTTTTGAGGCTAAGACCTACAATCTGCCTTTAGTTCCCCCATAGGGTTTCCCCGCATAGTGGGTCCCTTTGTGAATGAGGGTCCTTTGGGTTATGAGGACAGGCTAGGAAAGAGACATCAAATCAAATGTAGGACATAAGGAGACTTCTCTTCACACATCCATCCATCCATCCATCCATCCATCCATCCATCCATCCATCCACCGACCTAGCAATAATTCTTACTGGACTCCTACTAGGGAAGGTTGACCCTCTTGGATGCTAGGGACCTACAGGACAAGTGTCCAGGAGCACTAGAGCTGGAGATACAGTGCTGGCAGCAGTTGCAAGTTGCAGAGGCCATTAAAAACTTTAAAAGCAAAAGGCACAAGCCACAGCAATTCACCTCAAGAAACCAAAGGTGTCGTGCTGTGAGCTGGAGTTAAATCTGTGGGACGTTATGCAAAACAAAGCCGGAGGCTTCTTCCTGCCTGGGAAATGAGAGTGATTAAGGACTGGAGGTCTAAGCAGGTAAGCACTTCCCCTTAACAAGTTGGTTTTGTTAAACCATTGAGGATGCCTGCTGAGCCATAGCTGAGGGGCAGCTGGCATGAACCCATGTCACAGACAGGAAAGCAAAGTGAGACAAGAATGTACCGCAATAACAATCTGATTGGGGTAAATGAAGGATGCAGAGGACTGTTATAGTTCACTCCCCTTGCCCTTCCCCCAGGCCCTGCCAACGCACTTATTCTAGTCCTTATTCATGAGCCCCTATTCCTGGTGCTGCAAAATTCTACAGGCTCTGCAGAGATGGTGCCTTGTCCCTAAATAATCATATTTTCACAGTAATTAAAAGCCAAATTCCCCAACTCCCTAAATGCATACACAGCATGAATGCTCGTATCTTGCCTTAACATTGTATTTCTCTAGGGTGAGGGAAAAAAACCATGATATGAAATCATGGAAATGACTTAATTGCAGTATGAGTCGGCTGTGGTAGTGGTCTGGGAAAACAGGAACGTCAGCCAGGATGCCCTCTTCCCTGAGAACAAAACTGTTGGTAGGAAAAGCCCAGGAGTCTCACTTCTGCCCTTCTATGAGTAATGACTACTGCAAGTAGTGATGGCTGCAAGGCCTGGGCAGGTAGAAGCAACTTCCACTATTTCTTTAGATATTTTCTGCTACAGTGACTAGGTTATCCTGCTGATTCTAATCCCTAAGGGGAGAGAGGTGGGCAGAGGAATTCTAGTTATTAAGAAATTAGCTTGGACTAGAGCCAAAACAAAAGAAACATCACAACTGGGCTCTGTCTAACCAAGACAGTTTCCATCCATCTTCTTCTTAGACGAATTTAGAAATTACAGCAACTACCCAAGAATGCCCCATGCTGCAACAGAGATGGTAGTGTGGGGTCGGAGCAGGCCAAATCACCAGCTGCTGATCCCTTAGAAACAAACTGGGAGAAAGAGTGGAAAGATAAAAAGACCGAGCACACACCACAGATTCTGTTTCGGTATTTTACAATAAGGTCCAATGTAGAGTAGTGAAGGGGCTAGATAAGTTCACAGAAGAGAGTAGAAACCTCATGAAACACATTCATAAAAAGATACCTTAATGTGTTCATGAAGGCGATAGAACAGCCATACTGACCACACACATTTGTGCTCAGCTTCACACATGTTACCACAGTCTGTTGTTGGGACTGGGGGGGTTGTGGGGGCACACAATTTCATGCAGTAAACCCATTTTGCCACTGAAGTCTGAGGCTGGCAGTCTGGAGTTCTGTAGCTGATGAGAGGATTGTAAACAACATGAAGATGCCTCCCACCCCACTCCCAAACTCACAACCGGAACTGCTGTTAACTTCAGTGGGGTCTCCCACTGTCAGCTTCGACATCATGCAGAAATAAGTAGAAATGATCTCTTTGAAAGCATCGCTCACACAAAAGATTATGGTGCTCATGGGTAATACAAATAAAGTACCATGAGATCTTAAAACACAGAACTCATTCGTGCTGATTTCAGGTACATTCATACTCTGATCCCCTTTCCCTCCTTCTCCCCCCTCCCCCATAGGGTCATCTGTCTAAACTATTCTGAGCAAGCAACCATTAAACATGGCCGGTGTGTTCATTCAGTTCACCCACGCTGTGAAATCCTCCCAGGGGTCACATAGGCACCAAGCCCCAGACATCAGGATTACTCCCCTGAGAGTCTTACTGGAGACTATGTGTTAATGACGAGGAAGATTAAGTCAGTGACCACTTATTCACAAAACAAACTGAATGGAAATAATAGAAGAGTTGAGAAGGCTAGTCATAGTAGCACATGCCTGTAATCACAGCACCAAAGCTGAGAAGGACAATCACAAATTCAAGGCCAGAGGGGTTACAGAGCTAGCTCTGACCCCAAACAGGGACAATGCAACAGAATAAAACATGAAAAAAACAAAAATAAAAAAACCTCAAGAATTATTTACCAGATTAAGAAGATTTCAAACATCATTCTTACTTATCCAGATGTAGAAATCTGAAGGATATGATATTGGAGAGATGAATTCCAAATGGATGATAGATGAATCTCTATAGAACAACAGAATTTAAAGACAAAAAATACCCAATTGAATTCAGGCCATGGGTTTATACACACATATGACTTCTGGACTATTTCAACCCTAGCATAAGCAAGCTCAGGAAGGAAAACATACACCAATGAAGGGTGCTCAGTGACTTTACTCTTATGGGACACTACTGTACATTTCTTTTCTATTGAGCTGTCTTGATTTTATTATGTATTTTAACATATTTTCAACCACGCACGAGTGATTCAGTAGTGTCCTTTGTAAGCACAAGATGTATACACAGCAGAGATGAATTTCTAACTTGGGCCTCCAATTAGAGTGCAGCACCGCTCGCTGATACATTTGGTTCACGCCAATGGACCCCGATAATGCCAACGTTTTCAAATTAGCAGAATTCATATCGAAATTCTTATGACAAATGAGAAGTTCCTGGAACTCTGGGCTGCACTTTCTCAGAGAAAATTGGCAAGTGCTGAGCTATCTTTGCTTGCTTTGTGATGCCCCCTTACCTGGCCCCAGGAGCCAGGTACTATTGTGATATTATATCACTGTGCTATTGTGATAGTATACTGTCACAATAGATACCCTTGTGATATACATCACAATAGTTACTACTGAATCACAATACAGTGATATATATATCACAATAGTAACTCCTGTGATAGTAATGCCTTGTAACCAGGTGAGGTGGCTAGACGTCAGAAAGGACTCATAAGAGATGGGATGTTAGGAAGAGATGCTTCCTCCAATAATAACCAAGTACTTGCTTTGGTAGGAAAACACTTCATGTGGTCTATAAAATTAGCCATACTAGAGACAAACACATTGGGCTTCTTTCCTTTCCTCTACCCACTCAAACTCTTTTCCTGCCCTGAATATAAGACCATGGGCATCTACAGCCCAGTCTGCAGCGGAGAAGCATCTGTGAATGTCACAGAACGGCCTGCTGCCACTCAGCGGGCAGCCCATGCTGGGCTACTCCAAGTCTAATTCATAATTTACACGAGATATTCCAGCATGGAGGCTACGATATAAAACATTTATTGACAAAGGGAACAGCCTGCCACTTTAATATAGTTATATTTATTTATGCAAAGCAATACATTCTATCTATTTATTGAGCCTTATAGGAAGTTTAAGTCCTTATTTGAGGGATGTGAAAAGAGAGCCGGAAAATTCCATGAGTCTGAAATTGTTATCTTAGCTCTTATGGTTCATAAAGGAAGTTCCCTCACATCTCGAAAGTGGGGGTGGGGCATGAGAGTGCCATATCTCTCTGTCTGTCATCTGTCTGGCACAGAAGTTATTTGCTCCATGCTGAAACTTTGGTCCACATGATACATAGAGAGAACAACAAAACAGTGAATGATGGCATTTCACTATGCATTTTAGCCCTTGTGTCCTAGTGTGAATCTTGGTAATGCTTACTGAATGAACTCGGTCTGCTGCTGTGATTATGAAAATGTGTGTTCCGAAAGCAAACTCTTGATTCATGGTCATTCTGGACATCAGCAGGGCCACAAATTTGGATCCAACGCCTTGCATAGCCTTAAAGATGACACAGCCAGCATTAGCTACTACACAGGGCTTTACAATCCATTGTGAATGTAGGCACCAGATGCAGCCAGTAGATGGGGCACGTCCATATGGCAAGCGTCCTCATTGAACTGGCCTGGTAAGAAAGGCTGTAAGGCCCTGCTTCCTCCTTCAAACCATCAAAAAAGCTACCAAATAGGAATGCAGAGATACACCCCTTCTCTAAAAGGGGTGCTTGATAATTTTGTTGGCTTCCTATTCATTCCTGTTAGAAAGTTAAGAAAAATAGGGGGCAGGGATAAGTTTAGCTAGGATGATCAAGATCCACCAGTCAGATAGGAGAAAGGCGTCACTCATACTACTTGTAATGGCTACATCTCATTCAGTCAACTTACGCATCCCCTAAGTCTACATGTACTGAGGCTACTCGCTCTGAGCCTACTAACCCCTGGAAGTAGCTGCTGGATATCCTACAGGTCCCAAAAGGAAACAGAACATGTGCTGCAGAACATGTCCTGTCTACATAGACTGTACACACTGACAACGTGCAAATGGAAGTTACAAGGAACTACACATTGGGATAAGAGCTAAAGAGATGGAGATGTGACTGGAGATGCTGGGAGGTAGTATCCTAATGAGGACCAGATGTCAGGGAGGCCCTCTCTGCAGAAGGCAAGGTCTACAGACTTCGGGAGAACACAGCTCCAGGGGCAAGGGAAGGGCAATCCAGAAAGTGGAACGCAGGAATGCTGGGGGGCAAGTTGCAGCATTCTCCACACATGCAAGAACAATGGAAACAAAGTCAGCCTCTGTGGGGCTGGGGGGTGGAGGTAGTGGCGGAGAAAGGAATGTAAGTGGTAGGGCCAAACACAACTGTCTAGCAGGGAGGGCAGTGAGTGTCTCTGATTCCCATCCATTAACACACAACCTTGGGGCAACACAGACAAATGAATGAACGAACACACACAACACACACACATACAACACACAACACACAACACACAACACATACACACACACACACACACACACACACACACACACACGGCTAATGAGTGCTTAACTCTCCAGGTGCTTTTTAAATTTTCTTATGTATGGAAACTTGTTTTACTTTGCAAAGTAAGCATAAAAGCAAGCACCATTATATCAATTTCCTTTTCTGCAGATGAGGAAACAAAACCGCAGAGAAAGCTTCAGTGATTTGCCCTGGACCCAAGAAGATCCGACTTGGTAGGGCCCAGAAGAACACCTCTCAGTAGTGTGTTTTCAAAGTCATTCTCGTAACTTCTACATATCCAAATGTGGTTTATGAAGGGAGTTAAAGTCTAGGCTTTGGGGGAGGGGTGAATATAGTTCCGGTGGCAGTGAGGATCAATATGTTCTAAAAAGACAATCTATGACTTGGCACTGAGTTTAGCAGACGAAATATGTGATCGCAATAGTGTTGTTCTTCCTGCCGGATGCCGTCTTCCTTAGGAGTTTCAGTTCTACACACGGACACCAGAAAGACAGTCAATCAGGGCGATGGACTTTCTAGGGAAATTTCAAACAGACACAGCCCCCGTTTGGACTCTCCCCTGCTCCACAGCCTAGCTTCTTCCTCCTGCCACCTCTGCACACTTTGATCAAGATAGGCTGAGGAGGCGAGAAGAAGCAGCGCTGCTGTGGTCTTGTAGGAAGCCAGGGAGGTCGGAGGTGTTACACACACAGGCACCCAGGAACCCTGAGCTTGGTCAGAGCCAACCACTGCCGCCTTTCCCACCTGCTTCACATCGCTCAGAAGATAAAGTTGTTCCACACCTGGCGGGAACTATTCCTGCTGCCAGGTCACCTGTCACCTGTCACTTGCTGCCTGACATAATGCAATACAGACTCTTCATATGCAGTAAGTTGCATGGAATTTTACCAAATTGACATATTTGCAATACCCACTCTTCTGTGTCCAAGAGGAGAAGAGCCACAGGGAGAAATGTATTTCAGCAAGATGTCAAAACAACACATCTTGGGCTGAGGACACAGCTTAGTTAGTAGGAGTGCTTGCCAAAAATGCCTAGAGTCCTTGCCTCAGAACCTCAGACCGGGAGCGATGGATGGATGTACCTTTACAGTTCCAGCATTTGGGAGTTAGAGGCAGAGGAGCAGGCATTTGATCAGACCATCATGGGCTACACAGCCAGTTCAAGGCCAGCTGTGACTGCATGAGACATTACCTCAAAAAACAAACAACAGCTGCAAAACTACAAAAATCAAAAAATGTCTAGGCCAAGGATCCATCTGAATTGCACTTTTCTCTCCACCTATGCACTAAGTATCCTTGGCCTTCTCCAGAGACGTCCACTTCCAGGGAAGCCTCAGAAGCAGGTGGTCGCTCACCCTAATGTAGAGTTCCTCTTCTCTAGGCTCCTGCCTCTTTCCTTAAATATTAAGAAAGCACAGCTTCAGGGCTAGGACGCTGCTGGCTCGGTGGCCATGCACGTTGCCGCCACGCCTGATGACTACCCTTCAATTGTGAGGACCCACGTGGAAAAAGAAGAGAATCCGTTCCCACCCTCAACCTCCAAGCTGTCTGCTGACCTCCACATGCGTGTTGGGTCATGCTCATGAGCACATGTACACATATATACACAAATGCACATAAACACACTCCAAATCCGATGCAATCAAAATATTTAAAAAGTAGAAGCAGTGGTTTCCTTTATGGAGCTCATACTTCCAGCATTTGTTCTTAATAAAAGATGAATTATCTTGACAGAGACCCAAAGCTCTCAGGGCCAGAATGAATATTTGAGATGAGCCTGCCAAGCTATGCAAACAGTTGTTGATTTTTGTTGGAATCCCTTGTAAATTTCACTTTCTATTTGTTGGATTTTCCCACAGAGGCCACAGAGGCTCAATCAAACCCCCTTTACCATAACCAGTGGTAAAAAGGGGACCTCTAGAATTATCTCCTAGGCAAAATTCCCAAGGCTTTCTGACTAGAGGAAGAACAACGTCCATGAGATTACTTAGGGGCTGCTCCATCTTGTCTTTCACATTATAAAAATTCCCTCTATCTCTTGGACCCTGGATGGCAAGAGGACTTCGCACCTACCATTTCCTATGTTATAGTAAGAGGTTTCCAACCATCATAGCTCACCGCAAGGCTAGCCTGCTCAGAGAGACATTCTATCTGGAGATGGTGGGGCAAACACTACAAATCACTGTAAATAACCAAGTGTCTATGCACACTGAATGTCTAGAAATGCGTTCAAGTGGACAATGCTTGCACTGTGGTATACTGCTTTAATCTTCACACAGTTGTAAGGAGGGGAGACAACATCGCATCAATGAAGGAACTGGTCCATTATCTTTTATCCTTAAATGGAGCTTTCCTTTCCTTAAGTAAATTTCTAAATATATGAAAATCAATCAGACCTCTAAAATGTAAGTAGCATTAAAATACTCTTATAGCTATAAAATATAATTTTTAATGAAACAGACCTTTAACTTCAGGGCTAACTGATATAAATAGGTTCAGAGAGGTTGAGTGTAAGTCTAAAGTAACATAGCTAAGTGAGGAGAAGAGTCAGAACCTAGGTCAGGTCCCTTGGGTACAACTTCTTGCATCCTTGTTCAGCTAACTAATGGAAGCAATCATCAAGCATCCTACTTGTCCCTGAGGATCACCCAGAGCATTGCTGGAATTTGGACATAGTAGGACTACTCCAGAACTACCTGTGCAGGTAAAACATACTCCTTAAGAAGCAACTCTCAGTCAGTTACAGTAACCCAGATTCTCAGCTGTTTGGGGTGCACAATTATCCATTCTTAGAGACGATTCAGGAGGCTGCTAGACTGGATGTTTTTCTGGGTCAGTAGCTCTTTCTGAATCTAATACCAGGCTGCATGAATGTTTGTCTAGGAATTTGTCTCCCTAGCCTTTCAAATAAAAAAGGAGTGCGTTTTGCTTTGTTCAAAGACAGTTTCTAGCCTTGGCAATGAAACCAACTGCCCAAATATAAATGACCATAATGACAATATTGAGTTTCCTTTTCTTACCTCAAATCTACTCATTTCTTCAAAAAGAAAACTTCTGGAAATTTATAGCCTAGGAGGATATGTGCTCTTTAATAAAAAAAAAAAAAAAAAAATCACAGCAAGCAGCCAAGTGTAGGGTTTCAGCTGGGGGTACCCAAGGGTGGGAATGGACAGAGATGGGGAGCTGGAAGAAAGGGGTAGAAAGAAGGAAATGTTCATCTCTGCAGGCAATTCAATTTCTAGCTGCTCCATGGAGACAAAGCAATTAGTGTGGATTGTCAAGGTGGTTTGTGTGAATTGGCTACCTGCCCATTATGAATTGGACTGGGATTAACTAGCTCATTCCAAACACTTCACCGAATCGCAAATGGCCTTATGAAAGAGATTTGCAGCCACCAGCAATGGAGCCGGATGGAAGCCTCAGGGGTAAAAGTTTGACAGCCTCCTAGTAGCCATCAATAAGTCTTAGACTCCTTAAGGTCTGTCCCTCAACATTTCCCTTTTTCTACCTCATGATCTTGCTTTAGTAAAAAGCCTTCTTGCCCATTGGGAGGCTTAGAGCTGTTCTATAAATAAGCCTACTTACTACCCCAAATGAACAACTCATGGGCAATTTTTATTATCAACACCATAGCTTGTTGGCCCTGATACTTGAAATCTTCAAAGACCTTAGGAGAGTCAAGACAAATTGATTTTCAGGTTACCTTCAACACACACATCCAGAACCGACCAATCTTTGAAAAAGAATATACTCAGGGTCTCCAACACATGGCTGAGGCCATTAGCCTCTATGTCTCAATTTTTAAGTGGACTCTGTGGCAATCCCAGGCACCAAACCTTCCCATTCTAGGCTTATAACCTGGCACTCAGCACTCAGCACTAGCCAAGACCATGTTTGCTCCAGAATGATCATCCTCAAGACAGAATCCAGGCAGACCTTACCAGCAATCATCTATCAGATCTTGTAGGTGTCTATACAGATAACCGATGTTTTCTTCCCTTAAATGCAATGCCCTTTAGGCTCAGGTGAGACTGATCACCCCCGTCAGCATCTGACCAGAGTAGTTATGCCGTCGGGCACCATTCCCCAGGCCATGACACTTCGTGTGTGGATCTAGGAATCCTTTGAACCAATACGGCTGCTCATCTGGCAAAGTTCTGGTTTTCAATGTTGCTTCTCTGTATCAATACTAGGAAGAAAATAAACCCATTTCCACATATCCTCACTATTATGATGGATATTACATGAATACACATTTCCAAATACATTTTGAAGTTCAGTCCAAATCCCTGCTTAGTACCCTCTGTCAGACCATAAGTCTCCCAGACTCCTGCAAAGGCTACCTCTGGACATTCCTGGCTAACCTGCCCTGGGGTCTTCAGGGTCTCACCAGAGCCAGCAGCCCTGTATTTTAGACCCAAATCTGTGCTCCCTGCTAAGTGTGTCCTGCCTGAAGGGATGGACTTTGCACCAGCACCCTTGGGTCCACATCATGTACCTGAGTCACTGTAGTGGGCAAAGCTTCCTTCTAGACCCAGATCTTCCCTGTCAATTTGCTCTGTAGACCTGGAGTCGCCTGCCCAAATGCAGAGTTTCCATGCCCCAGACACAGAGGATTTAGTGAAAGGATAGCCATTGGCTAACCACTGGAACAAACACTCCAACAGGCAATGACACACGGTTTTGTCATAAATAGCAGTTTGTTTCTTGAGCCCATAGGAGTAGAAACTCAACCTGCAGGCCCAGATGTGAGTTGAGTCAGCTACAGGATTCGGGGAAGTCTATGAGAACAAGATGTTTGGCAATGTACTGGGCTCAAATGCATAACACAGTCAACTACCAGAAACTTTTAAAATACCCCTCAAAAATCTGTCTTCTCATCATAAATCACGACTGGAAATTCAAATAAAACAAACTTGGTAAGCATCCCTTTCTTCTGGCTGCACTGGCTCTCAATGAAGAACACTGGAGCAGGAAAGAAGCTCAACTTCAATCTAATTCTACATTTTACAGTATTCAGATCTTATTGTCAAACATAAAAATCACTAGTACAGGAATTCCTGATTTAGACATAATCTCATTTGATTATGCTACATGTTAGTGGTTTCTATTTGAAAATAGAAAGTCAGATTTCAATACTATAGTCATAGATATTCATTTTTCTGATACTAACAGATATGTCTATTTATCCATTAATCTATCATATCAGTCATCTATTATCTATCAATCTAGCATCTATCAGTCAATCTATCATCTATCTCTCTATCATTTATCAATCCATCATCTATCATCTATTATCTACCAATTAAACAATCATTTGTCTATCATCTGTCAATCTATTATCAATCCATTATCTATCAATCTATCATCTACCAATCTATCTATCATCTATCAATCAACCATCTATATATCATCTATCATCTATCAATCAATCATCTATATATCATCTATCTATCATCTCTCTTCACCTGTCTATCCATCATCTATCTATCTCACATATTTATCACTTATTTATCATCTATCAATCTATCTATCTATCTATCTATCTATCTATCATCTATCTATCTATCTATCTATTAATCATCTATCTGTTAATCATCTATCACCTTCTACCATCCTGAAAGTAGGCTTTGGGTACTCATTGGTACTTGTGGAAGGTAGGTGAAAGCTACATCAAACACAACTGTCCTTCAGATAATGAATTACTTTTTGAAAAAAAAAAAAAAGATTTATTTATTTACTATATGTAAGTACACTGTAGGTGTCTTCAGACACTCCAGAAGAGGGAGTCAGATCTTGTTAAGGATGGTTGTGAGCCACCATGTGGTTGCTGGGATTTGAACTCTGCACCTTTGGAAGAACAGTCGGGTGCTCTTACCTGCTGAGCCATCTCACCAGCCCCAATGAATTACTTTTTAAATTTTAGGAAAAGAAGAACTGTATTTTAATGCTAACAATAAAGGCAGAGATAATGTGGGGCCAGTGTCTGTTCGGCACGAATGGCCCCTGATTTGAGCATCCTTGATCTCAAATGCCATTTCTGTAGTTCTAAACTTTGTTCTTTGCTCAACTACAGTCAGATTTAGAAAACTTAAAAAGCACCTCGAAGATCACCAGACCAGCCATGACTATTTCCACCGTGGCTAATTTTTCTTAACATACACAGGAAGCTAATGTTAGAACAGTGAAATATAATTTATCTGTCGAAGGAACTCTAAGATCCCACTGCTTACTTCCCAGTGCAACTGCTTAGTGACAGAGGCAACTGTGGTCCCTTTCCCTCTGACAATGGGCTCTCGAGCAGAGTACAGTTCTGCTGGGCTCTGCAGGGATATATTTACTGGAACCCTCTGAGAGCAACAACAGGATCGAGTGACAGGCTCTTCCTTCAGAAAACTCAGAAGTTCACATCCCTCACCCGGCAAGGGGCTTTTTGCACACATCTGTTTCAGCTCAGCCCCCCAGAGAAGTCTAAAATCTAATTAACCAACTAATCTGCAAATACATTCTAATTTATTCAAGGCAGATTTTATTGGACGTTAAAATTTTCTGACAGTGAACCATACACAGTACACAAGAGCAGGACCTCGCTGAAGGGTCACAGGTTACTTGGGCATAAGAATGGCTTATTATATTCCGGCCCACATATAATTTTGAATACCAAGGAGAAAACGAATTGGCATTTTCTCCATCTCCATTAGGTTGCCTACTGCTAATATCTTTGCAAGAACACAAGGGTGACAGGTCATGTTCAGGTGTTTCCATCGCTGTCTGGAAGCAAAGAACTGCAGTAAAGGATACAAGAAAGGACCACACGTTTTGTCTCAATCTGTTTTCTGGTGGTGAGAGAAGAGGAATTGAAGTTATGGGCAAAGTACAGTGTACCATACTGGGAATTACAAACTGCTGTTAATTTGCATGCAGAACTCTGTTCGACAACAAGGCAGTCACAGCAGGTAGCAATGTTTACTCAGACAATCAAGTTGTAATTTACTGAACTTGTGGATAAAAAAAATAAAAAAATAAAAAACAACATAGGATGCTCTTAATTGGTACATCACAACATTTTACCCAGCTCAGTGATTGCACAGCTATAGCTAAAGACGGAGACTAACACTGTGCTAAGGGTTTGTCTAGTTTACAAAATGAAAGTGGAATTCCATGCACTCTGTGACACCTAACTTAACGGAGCACCCATCTTAATATCTCTATGTCATTCTAGATAGCTGCTAATTGTGATATATTAAAGAAACATTGGCTTTTTGGTAATTTGGAAAAATTTTTAAAAACTTACTTCTATTATTTGTAAACTGAAAGATAAAGACATGGTAATATTATACTGTTATTGTACTTTTAAAATATATATTTCTTCTATTACAACTAACATCTAAGATTGGCAAACATACACAGATAAAATTCTGAGGCAGAGAAAATAACTGGCAGGAAATGTATATCTAGTTCAGGGTTCAGAAAACCAGATGGAATTCTGTATACTACACTAGGTTTTATTCAAGGCTCAGCAAGGAATTCCAAGTCAGTTGGTCAGTAAGAGTCTCAAACACCCTAGTCAAGAGCTCTATAGCTAGCCATATGTTCAAGCCTTGGTTTTCAAAGATGGGCTTGCTCTATATCCCAGACTGTTTTTCAACATGATAATCCTGCCCCTGCCTTCTAAGTGTTGGGGTGTACCTTCAAACTCAGCAATTCAGAGTGATAGAGTCGACTATATGGCATGACTATGTCCTCACAAATCTCCCATGCATGAGAATCCTAACCCTAGAGACAATGTGTGGTGGCATCTCTGAGCGGTGAATAGGTCTAGAGGGACGTGCCACCAGGACCAGGAACCTGTTCACCTGGCCTTTCTTCCCAGGCCAGTAGTGGACAGGGGCCATGGTGGCTGCTGAAACTGGAGGAAGAAACCCCCCTTCCAACTTTCCAGGCAGCAAACAGGACAACCGGCTGCAGTAAGGATGACGCTACTGGCTAACAAGCTGTTTTTAGAACATAAAGAACAGAAGTGAATACAAGCAGAAAATATTCTAAGCACCTATTGGTGCCAAGACACTCCATGAGTTGCCCACCATGCAGAGATGAGTAATATTCAAGCCTTGGCCTAGAGGCACTAAGAGTTTAATCATCTAACCATTGATCAAACAGGCACAATAAAGAGTGATAAATAGGATGTGCTGGAAGTGTACTCAGAAAGCATCAGGGTGCGCGAAGATAGAGAAGCATCTAATTCATGAGGGGTGTATCCAGAGGAAATGACACTTGAAATGAATTTTAAAGAACGATAGGATTTAGAGGCAGGGAAGGAGGGGCCCATGCATAGAAGGGGACGAAGAGATTGCAAAAGAGCACCGGAGAATTGAGAACTCAGATCAGAAAGAGGAAGGAGCGTAGAACTGGTTACTGCAGAAACTTTATTTTAAAACAGATTTCACTCCAGACCGAAGATTTATGACAGAATCTTAGGAAAGTGCTTAAAAAAAAAAGCCAACCTTTTGGTCTTTGTTGATAAGTAGGGTTTGGTAATGTGGTGTTTTTTGTCCTTTTTTTTTTAATTTAAAGATTTATTTTTTATTTTATGTGCAGGAGTATCATGCCTGAGTGTATGTATATAATTGCCTCATGTAAGGGCCGAACGCTAAGTGTCTGAGACCAGAAGAGAGCACTGGCATCAGATCTTAACTTACAGTTGGTTGTGAGCGGTGGGGTACAGATGCTGGAAATGGAACTATGGTTCAGATGCTCCTAAATATGGAGTCCCCTTCCAGCCCCAATTGGTTATTTCTTAAAAAGACTTTTCTCCCTGATAACAGAAGTAAGTATCTAGGAAGCTAGGCACAATGGCTATGTGCTTTAGTTCCATAATCCCAGCATTAAGGGAGTAAGAGGATCAGGAGCCCCAAGATCAACCTTACCTACATACTAAATTCAATTCAAGGCCAGCCTGAGCTATACAGAGAAGCCTGGATGAACAATATACCTCAAAACAAAAGATGTAAATAGCAGTAATAATATAGGAGATGTAGCGTATGATGTAGCATCTCATTGTAAAAGATCATACTAGGGCTTTCTCTTTGTCTTTTTTCTAATAAGATACAATGCTAACAGTAAAGTATTAAAGGCTGATGCAAAAATTAAGCAATAACTTTTTTTTTCCTGTTTGCCATTCATTCTTCATTGCACAAAAACTTGCTGAGCAATGTCATAGGTATCCTTCTAAGGTGCTAAAATCATTACAAAAAGAAGTTACAACCAAATTTACATACAGATGCCACAAGCATTCATAGACATTTGATCTCCCTGTCTTTGGGAAAGAGGACTTCAGAAAAACAGAAAAACTATACGGGCATCTGGAGCTGATGTTTCTAAAAGTAGTCACTGGTTTGGACACAGAACTAACCATGGTGCCGGTACATGTCACAGAGACTTGGGTATTCCAGCTCTAATGACTAAGCGTCTCAGAGACCTTAGATTTTAATTATAGCTTTTGTTGTTGTCTTTGCTCAAGACTTTCCCTTTGTGGGCTCACCTCTGTCCTACATGACTTCACTAACCCCAGGCCAATGTTGCTGGACTTGCTAAGATTTTGTTGGCCTCCCAAAGGAAGGTCACACCATGAATGATGAACCAGATGTAGGGAGGGCTAAGTAGTTGGAGCACCACCCAGGAAAAGTCCCAGCGATGGGAAGGGAAGTGAGTGAAAGTCATGAGCCCAGTGAGCACTGGTGGGTGTGACCCATAAACTGACCCTTGTTTCCACTATAACGCAACTACGGTAGATCTGTGGTGGGGAAAAAAATAATTAGACCCCCAATCCAAATGCAAGCACTCCCACAGGAGTCTGTGCATGAGGAGGAAAACTCTCCCAACAGGACCTTTTGTAACCACTTTACTTTAAAGAGATCAGAAAGCCTCTCCGTGTTGAAATTTCTCAGTGAGAAGTTTTACAGTACTGCTTCTTAAAACCAGCCCAACTGTGACAATACAGCGGAACTGAGCCAATGAGTGGGAGGGCTTGGTGGGTTACACCAAAGGCGAGGTTCAGGTCACAGAATACAACAATGCCGCTTTCCTGCAGGGTTCAATGCATTTATTAGGATACAGGAGTCTAGTCAGCCCTCGCCTTCAGGATAGTACTAGAACACCATCATCCCTCCTATTGGAAAACTGTTTTCTAAAGTACCAATCTGTGGACAATCTCGGCAGGGAATGACGCTTACATCATTCAATGATTCTAGTGCCGAACTTGAGAAATATTAGCATGGCCGTGTGATACACATGGTATGATAGTCCGTTTGGGTTAACGTAAGCTGCAGTAAGAAATGAGCCACTCTCTCACAGTCACAGAGTTACGTTGAGTGCTATAGCCTACGTGCTTTCTATGGGACCCAGGCAACACTGTGCCTTCCTTACCTCTAGAATAAAACTGTTTTCATGGCAGAGGGAACAGCAAGGAGAATGGAGCGTAATGCTTCTTCAAGCCTTTCTGACAAAGTGGGGCAGTTGGCTTTATCTCCCAGAGCATAGGCCAGAGCAGGAAAGCAGCCAGAAGTCAACAGAGTAAGAATATATTCTGTCCTGAGTTGGGGGATGGGAAATTAAACACTGGAGGATGGCTGGCTGTAGTATTTGTTCAGAACTCAGACAGCAGCTAAAAGAAGGTACAGTTAGTACTTCTAACCCTGTCGTTCCTCCAGACTTGTGATCACCATTAAATTGTGACCGAATCTTCCGAAGAGAAAAAACTCCCGTTCACACTGCTGTTGTTCCTCATAAAGTACGCAGGATACAGAATGGAACAGAACCAGAGAGGGTCACAAGACTAATTTTCCCTTTGCGGTTCGATGTCAAACAGTTTCTTCCGACCCTCAATCATTCTTTCCAGAAGTTCAGGAGTTTGAGAGCCTGTCTCATACTCGGGCCAGTACAAGCTTCCTGACATCTGTAGGGTACTCGGGGTTGGCTAGTGGGAGGAAGTAGAGAGAACAAAAAGCACTGGAAGCTTTGCTATGAAGCAAGTAAGCAGAATTAGACCACTAGAAAGACAGACCTCTGCAGTTCTAAAGGGCATCTGAGGGCTCTGTTTCTTAGCAACATGTGGGAAACACCAGTCCCTTCTAAACCCTCTTGCAGCAATTACTGGTGATGATTTTGCTTACTGTAAAGGGAGGCCAGGGTGAGTCTGCAACAGTAAGGAAAACTAGTCGACGGAAGATCGACTCTTAAAACAAAAAGTTGAAAGCCAGACACAGTGGCAGATTCCCTTAATCTTAGCACTAAGGGGTTGGAGGCAGAAGAAGAATCAGGAATTGAAGGCCAGTCCCAGCTACACAGGATGCTTGGGGTCAACTTCGGCCTTCTGAGACTGTCTTTTATTATATTTCATTTATTATGGTGGTGTGTGTACATAGGTGGGAGTGCGTGTGCTACAGTGTGTATGTGTTAGAGGACAGAGGACAACCGGAACCAGCTAACTGTCTCCTTCCACCACGTGGATGCCACCGAGAAAGCTCAGCTTCCTGGGCTTGAGAGCAAGGCTCTTTACTCGCTGAGTGATCCTACAGACCCCCCAAAAGAGTTCCTTCCCTCCTCCTCATTCCTTCTCTTTCTCTTTCTCCACCACGTCCTGGAAGTAAGAAAGAACAAGGGCAACAGCATTGTGCAATATTTGTGGGGTTTTCCCCCCAAATAAGAGTCTGCTGTAGTGGTTACACACCTATAATCCTAAATATTCAGGAAACGGAGGCAAGGGGAACAGACTGACTGAGCTCAGGAGGGGAAGACGGTTGTATCAGCCTGGGTGATAAACTGAAATGACACCTCAAGGGAAATGGAAGACAAGTGAAGTAAGTGGGGGGTGCACAGAGGGAAAGGGAAGGAGACCCCATAGATAACTAGAAATGAGCTCCTTTAGTTTCTGGCCACTCCTAAAGACCCCTACTCCTAAAAAGGCCAGAGTTGATATTCTCTTATTACTTTGAAAACAGCAACCCACCTGCTTAGGATTCAAAATCCATAAGCCCTACCAATGTCCATCAGACAATTCTTCCCAGACTTCTACATATTTGGAAACTCATATTAGTTTATAAACAAAATGTTAGGGGAACATTGTATGTAAGCACAGAATTGGTTCCTGAGGTATTTTAAATAAGATCAGAAACGAATCCCCTCATTGGCCAGGAACTTTTGATAACTAATGCAAACAACTAGCAATAGTGTACTAGCAAGCGTGTCTTTCCGGAGACACCCAGCCATTCACCTAAGAAGGCTTTTAAGTCACAACCTGTACCTAGATTAGTGCATACCACATCAGCTTCATTTGCCCCAAATCAACATGCCAAAGCCACCAGAGCGATGAATGGCCACCTCTCTGGCTCGCCACAGGCAGGTCCGTGACTAATATGCTGACCTGACAGAATTCATGAATAAGTTGTTCCTTTAAATTATTGGGGGAGCTTGTAGGTGAAGGGACAGAGTATTCTAGTTAGTGACAGCTTTTCATATTGCCTTCATGGCTCCAAAGGAATGGTCAATTCATCAAAAGCTAAAGCTACAGGAGCTTTCTTGCGCATGCAGAAGACCTAGAATATACAGCCCACAATTAGTAAACAAAGACCCAGTCACAAGTTTTAATATATATCAGAATACGCGTTCATGATATACTGATGTTTTCACGTAACTTTTGCTGACTTTACTGCAGTGCATGTATGTTTCTGTATAGATGTAGTAGAATGTCTGTGTTTGTGTGTGCGCATGCATTTGGAGTCCAGAGGTCAGCGTTGGCAGTTATGACTCAGTAGGCCCTTCCCCTTGTTTTTGAGGTTAAGTATCTCACTGGGCTGGAGCTCACCAAGTGGGCCTGGCTTGACAGGCAGCCAGCCCCAGACAACCCCTACTTTGGCTCTGGTTTTGCAAGAGCGCATGCCGCTACAGTAAGTTTTATTTTGTGTGGGTTCTGGGGATCAAACTCGGGCTCTTCGGCTTACAAGGCCAGCACTTTACCCAGTGGGCTATTGGCCCAGCCCCCACTTATGATTCTTTCCTGTGACGAACCTAAGCTTTCAACTGCACTGACTGATTCTTATTTTGAATGAGGTGTTGTTTGGGGGCACATATTCTCCTAAGAAACATAAATGCCTGGTGACAATTCCGTGTAGATGATGACAGTGTTCACTCAGCCAGAGCAGGCCGTGCTCTGATGCAGGGGTGGTAACCTGTGCTCCATGTGCCACCTGCTTTTATAAATCAACCTTCATTGGAATTCAGCAACCTTCCCTTTACTGTTGTTCTATCTGCTTTTGTGCAAACCCCAGCTGAGTGCAATAGCTACATTAGGTACACTAAAGCCTACAGGGTGTAAAATGTTATCTGGCACTTCAAAGAAAGAAAGCTTGTGACTCAGGATGCAGTTCATTGCTCCATCTCCCACTCTGGAGCACTGCCTAGTTTATACCGTGGCTCCCTATGTAGTAGGGGAATGAATGAATTCATGAATGACTCTCGGTTTGGAAAGTAGGGCCGGCCAGCACTTAGCACTCATTTAAAAGCAATTACATCACAGCCTCACAGAAAAGATCATGGGTGTTGACTCTGTCATAGTGACATAGAAGTCAGGCTACTTGAGTCTCAGAGTTCAAAACACATACAGTTTCAGAACTGAAGCCAGTTGTAAGGCAATGACTGGGTACCAATCACAAAGCAACTCATACTGCTATGAAGACTCTACTGGGGAACTGCAAACACATCTAAGCCAGCCAGTCTCTACAAACCCAGGCCACTGTTTATCTTGAAACAGAAAAAGAAAATGTCAGTTGGACAGTGTGTCTTCCACAAAGCTGACGATGACTCTGTGCTTGAGGCTAGTCTGGAAGGCTGAATGGAAACACAAAAAACCCATACCCAGGCCGGGCAATGGTGCCACATGCACACCTTTAATCCCAGAACTTGGGAGGCAGAGGTGGGCAGATTTCTGAGTTTGAAACCGGCTTTGTCTACAGAGTGAGTTCCAGGACAGCCAGGGTTATACAGGGTTATACCCTGTCTCGAAAAACCAAAAAACCCAAAAAACCAAATAAATAAATAAAAATTATAAAAAAAAATAAAGTAAAATACCGCACCACAGCCCTTCCCAAGTGGCACAGCAACATAAGCCTGTTTTCCTCCCAGAGATCAAGGAACAACTGAAGCGAATGTGTTCGCCCAAATCTTATTCTGATGAGAAACTCTACTAAAGCCATGCAGTGATAAGCTTTGCATAAAATTTCTACCATGGTACAGCATGTTCAGTGTGCCAACCTAGTAAGAACATGGTAACCAGGGCAATCAAAGCCAGCTAAACTTGTTATTTACCTTGAGCAGCAAACAGGTAGGTACGTTGATCGGATGCTAGGGAGAACAGGGACCAAGCCTGACACTGAACCTGAGAGGAGCCCAAGAGGTCAGTTAATTTCCTCTTCAGACAGGCTACTAGATCAGTCCCATAGTGCCAGGTAGGAATTTAGGTTCTCTATGTCTAACAGAACTGATATACACTTTGCACAGTTTGTTGTCTAAGAACAAAGGAAGGCCCAGGCCCATACAATGCCAAGGATCAAAAAGAGCAGACTTAAGACAGAGTACTATAGGATATTGGGACTAGCTAGTTTCATGTCTCATTGTCCCAGACTGGAGTCATTTGGAAGGAAAGTGTCAGTTGAGAAAGTACCTCTACCATACTGGCCTCTGGGCAAGCCTGTGGTGCATCTTAAGGATTGATGAAGAAATGAAGGTCTACCTCACTGGAGGTGGTGCAACCCCCAGGCCCTATACATTGTCCTGGATGGTGTAAGAAAGTGGGGTGAGCAAGCAATGGGAAGTCACAAGGAGCAAGCGGCACCCCTCCATGGCCTCTACACAGGCTTCTACCTCCAGGTTCCTGCACTGTTTGAGCTCCTGCCTTGATTTCCCTCAACAATGGAGTGTGAGCTAAGGCTTGAAAGCTTAAATAAACCTCTTTCTCCCCAAGTTGTTTATGGTCACGGTGTTTTACCACAGCAACAGAAACACTAAGACAATATTAATTGTTCACAGAAGTAACCTAATCTGGGTAACCTGCCCAGAAGTTTTGTCCTCTGTCACCAATAAGCAAAGGTCTAGAAAAGGTGACATAAAGGTTTCTAATTCCTGGAACCTTTTAAAATAGGCACAGGTTTGTAGCATTTAAAGGGGAGTAGGAATGGGGACAGGGACATTGACATCGAAGGTTGTATATGATCTGCACTGTATCCAGGCCAATTTCTGCTTCCCATGACCTTTGCGTGGCCACTCTGAAGATTACAACCATTTCCAAGTGATTTCTGAAATCACTCTTCAGCATACAGTGCTTGGCCTTCTCCTAAAGGCACAGCCAGAGAAAACAGCACTAAAAGTCCAAGGAGATGATCCCAGCTACAGAACATTCATCAGCCAGGCACACCAGCTAGGATTAAACCCTGGGTCCACACAGGCTCTGTGCTAAACACGACGTCTATTGATACTCAGTTCTGGCTTTGGAGACTCGTCCCAGCTATAGGTCCTTGCCATGGGTAGTTCTTGCCATGTGTACCTGCTAGCGCCAGCCACCTGGAAAGGCTTTAAGCAGCTAGAGAGCCATGGAGGCAACTGGGGTATGCAGGGTCTTTGCAGCGATCTCAGACTAGCTGGAGTACGGGGTACTCTAATAGCATCTGCAGGTGGGCTGCAGCCTTGCATACACATTGAAAAAGCTGACTCGTATGAAGTTGTCATCTGTAAGACAATTTCAAAGATTTCAGAGCAGAAAGGTGCAAACTGCTTCTGCCTTCGCATCTGGAAGCTTCTCACCCTCTCAGCTCACTTATGAGCGGCATTTGAAGACTCGGAGAGGGTTAAGAGCAAGGTCAGACTTCTTTCTCCATGTATCTTTAGAGTCTCATGGGTGTCTGCTTATGCGAGTAGAGGTTAATAAGTAACTCCAGCTGAAAACTGGACATATCCCTGAGACAACAAAATTCTGCTCTGAAAATTCCTCAACTCTGCTTAGGCATGAAAGGAATAAAGCTAAATATTATTATACCTCCCTTTCCAATCCCCACCTCATTCTCTGGTATCTGCTGCTCCATACCAGACAGCCTGAAAACAAAAAAATGAACGGTCTCCTGCCTAATCACTGCCAATAAAGAATGGAATTGTAGGGGGTGGGGTTACAAGGGTAATGAATTGCACAGGCCCCTGGGATTATCAATTCTTAGTAAAGAATAGAATTCTATACACAGTAAGCCTGTCGAGCCGAGCCGCTACCGTCTGCATCTGCTTGGGGTGGATATGGGTAAGTAGTGAGCCCTTTCTTGAATGAAGTTATCAGCGGTGAAGACATGAGGTGGGCCTCAGGTTCCATCCACCCCTGATGAAGAGCCACTGAGTACTGGAAAACAGACAAGCCTGCTTTCTACTTGTGTTCCAGTTGAGTCACGTGTGTGCAACAGGCTTCATGCTTTTCTTAACAGCCTGCTTGAAACAGACCATCCCCCCACAAGCAAAAGCACTCACCCGATCATCAACTGCACCGGAATGAACTTCCTTGAATCCCACTAACACTCCAATATTCCCCCGCTGTGCAGTTTTATTAAACAAGCGCTGAGGAGAGTGGTTTGCTGAGGGAGGAGGTGGGCACCGAACCCAGCTATATGCTGAGTGATTAATAAAAAATAAAATAAAAAAGGGAGCTTGCTGCTTCTCACTGGCTTGGTAACAACATGGAATAACAGCATGGCTCAATTTCCCTTGATTAGCACAAGGATTTAGATTTGCTTTTCAAAAAGTGCTAATCAGTTTAGCTTAAATGGATCAAAACGCAACACAAAAGTGGTTTCTCGGTTAATTCAGGTCTGCTGATTTTTTCCCCCTGAGTGCTACATTAGAGACTTATCTAAAGAAACTTATCTACATATAGTTGTTATTTAGAAAACACCCAGTTAGACATTGCTGAAGCCCACGGAATAATTATCATGGTAGAGTCCAGCCACCATGGACTCTTCAAAAGAAGGAATAGCTAATATAATGACTTTCTTCTATTACACTTCAGTATAGTCAACATTACCCACCCAAGAATGAAGCAAATAAATCAACTCATCTTCAATACATTCCTACAAATGGCCAGGTATACATGCAAAAGCAAATATTTTAAGTAAATATTAAAAGATGGAGCTTGCCTAGAGAGCCACGTGTAAATTTTACAGCAACGTCAAATTGTTATATTAACTCAACGTTTCTTAATGTCTAAAGTGTGGAGTTGTTTTGGCACTATTGACATTAGCAGTGGCAAGGGAGGAGAAAGGAACCCTAAAACAGATTTTTCATTTCCCTTAAAATGGAAAGTATCAGGGAAAGAAAGAAGCTCAAGAATTGTCAGTTCTGAGACACAGTGAAGAGGACCTCAGCCTCCTACAAGCCCATGTGTTAGCTTTTCAGGAAAAGGGACCGTGGACAGTCTGCTTCTAGGGATGATGGAGAAATGCTTGCCCAAACCGAATCTTAGGCCCCTCAGCATTGTTCTCCTTCTCCGCCTCTGTTTCTTCTGATAGCTATTCCAAATGAACGCTATCTGAACTTTTCTTTAGAGGCTCCCCTACAACAACGTGTATTAATTTTCCCCCCTTTGCCTTCTGACATACTTGGAGGTTTCCCAATTCCTGCTTTCCCAGGAAAGCCAGAACTCCTGCGGCCTTCTGTACCAGACAATGATCCTTTGATCATTAATCAAGGGCTGGTAGGAGGTGTAAAGGAAAAGCAGTCAGTGCTTAAAAGTCTCAGTCCAGTGGGCCCATTTTCAAAACCAGTTCAAACAAGCTCAACTGAACGGTATTTCCCAGGATCCTTGAGATTTTGGGGCTCACTTGGTGAATCTGATCATATATTTGTTATGACATTGTGATAAACCAGGAGGGAGACAGTGCATTTGTTAAATACCTGTCACGTGATTTAGAGAACAAAACAAAACAGACACTATATTATATCCAAAGTTCTTTTGTAGAGAGAGCTGGCCTGGCATGAAATTACTCGAGCATTGCAGGAATTAAACTTCCTGAGTCTAGAGTGGCTCATGGAGAATACTGTTCACCAGGGCTCTAGTGGTTGCTTGTTTCTCTGCCCCTATGGGGGCTCTAGTAGACACACTCGCAAATGACCTAGCCTTTAATTCTACTCCACAAATATTGGTGGCTACTAAGACCCACATAAAAGTGAGTGCAGCCATTCTCTCATCAAGGAAAACGTAGCTAGGTCTCAGTATGTAGTAAATACTGAGCCAGTGACACTACACAAGTGTGTCTGATTTCATTTCAAAGTGGCCAGGAACAAAAACAGTTACATTCTAAAGGCAATTTCAACTTGAGAGATAGAAACAAGACACTGAGCCAGTTACCACCCACTGATGGGCAAAGCCTTGAGGGAAAGCTTGTTCCCTGCCCCTTATGGTAATCCAACCAAGTCAATTAATCATCAATTTTTATCAATTAGCTATCAACTTCAGAAGGTAGCCATCCTCAATGCTATGTGGTGGTACAGAATGGGCAAAAATATTCAAAGACTTCAATCTTTCTGGCAGGAAAAAGGTTAAATGCTTTTAACCAGAACATGAAAGAAAGGAAAAGCTTAGAACCTTGTATCAGGTGGCCAGAGTTTGAGCATTAACTTTGGACTCAGTATCTCTGTGACGTTGGACAGTTAGCTAGGCTTTCTGTGCCTCAAGCTTGCACTCATGAATTAAGAACACAAGTCACAGGAAAAAGATGCCATTGGAAATGCAGCCCTGCATTCTAATTTTACCAAGAACACTTTCTTCTCGTGTAAAGGCATCACCTGTGTCTGTGTTCATAACATAATACCACTGCTTTTATGCCCGAGGGCATAGCACCTCTTTGCTGTAGTTATCAGTTTTGTAAAATATCCGCTGCTAACTCTGTAGGTAGGCCTATCTGTTCATTCAGAATATTTATATAACTGTGATGTCTCTTTATCCTGCCTCCACAAAGAAAGAACATACTGTATTCAATATACCAAAAAATAGCTTACGTCTTAATAGGAAGCATCACATAGTTCTAGGAACACCTACAATCACCTTTCTGTCTTCCCATTTGATAATCTCCTACTTTGCTTAGCTGATGGTTCCTTCTGATCAAATACCCACAAAATAGATTATTATAACAACATAAGGTGACTCTATTTAATGACAGTGGCATTATTCTGAATAATTACTTACAAGAACACATTAAAAGCAAAAAGTCAGCAAATCTACAATACCATGCATGGCAAACAACTAGAGTTTGCAATAGATACTCGTAGAGTTATTTTCACAGGTACCCGTAAAGTCATTTTCACTATATGCTGTTCTCAGGTTTTAGCTTACAGCCCTTGAACCTTGCTTGGCTCCACAGGAAGTCAGAAGTCAGCATTTCTTTGTACCATCATCCATACTTGAGTTCTTTACTTCTCTGCTTATCTAAGTTACATATTTTGGAGGCTTGTGGGGGTGTTGATGAAGGGTCTCACATAGACTGAGATAGCCTCAGACTCCTATGTAGCAGAGGCTACCTTTTAAAAAGCCCAATTCTCCTGTCTGCCTCCCAAGCACTAGGACTACAAGGGCACAGCACCATGCCCAGCCAAAGCATCTGCAGAGTCTCCTCCTTCTCCTTTGCCTTCTCTAACTGCCACATGGCCCTGATGGGACTGTGGCTGTCATCTGGCACTCACTCTCTGCTGCCTTAAGCAGTACAAACCCCTGCCTCTCCACAGCTATGTTCCTTCCACAACTAATGATCCAATCCATTTTCAGAGGCAAAACCCACCCTTGATGATGTTCAGATGGTTGATTCAAACACACATGCCTAGCCACAGTGGATGCTTACAGAAGTCGCTGTAGCCACACGTGGAATGGTTAAAGGTAACCGTTCCAAGCACTGTCTACAAAGGAAGGGTCCTTCTCTATTCTCTTTCTACGGTATGCAATGCAGTTGTGGTAGCTGGAACTGGGGCGACCTTTAATCTCAATATGGATGCCATGTGTTTAATATAGTGAGACAATAAAACAGAAGGAGCCACATTCCTGGGGGTTCATGAAGCCTACTCCTCAACCTTGAGCTATGAACATTCTGGAAAGTGAAAAAGGAAATCCTATTTTACTAGACCCAGTTTCTTGGAGATTTCTGACATTTCTGCTCATCACCTTTATTAATAATGTAACTAATTCACAATTTTTAATTAGTGGTGTTTGTGTGTATGTGTGTATGTGTATGTGTGTGTGTTATGAATGGGCGGGGGCAAACATGTAGAGGTTAGAGATGAACAAGAATCAAGTCTTTCTACTGTTGGTTCTAGAGATCAAACCCTGGTCATCAAGGTTTTGTGACAAGTGCTTCTACCCCACTGAGCCATGGTAAGCGTTTAAAATGCACATTGTGAATTATTTAAAAACATGTGGCCAACACATTTCATTTAAGAGTCTCCTTGCACTACAACTTGTGTTGCAAGCAACATTTTAATTGAAATTGATAGCCAATAGACCATAATTTCCTTGGAGAGCTGGAGTTGTTTTCTCCAGTGATTTTACATCTCCAGGGATTTGCCTAGAGCCCAGCTCTTGGGAATCCAGTAAGACTTTGATGGACATAACAACATAAGTATTTTATCCTCCCAGTGAGACGGAGGCATCTGAAGTTGGAAATCACTATTAATCCCCAACACCATGAGCATATGCGAAGTGGTCCATGTAGTGTACTACTTTTGGATATTGCTGAGGAAACGTATGTGTCTACCTTCCTTCCATCCTCAGAAAACAGCACCCCAAAATAACTCCTCTCTCAATGGACGTGTTTTATGGAAAGATAGCAATATGTCAAAGGTATGATGTCATCATCAGAGTTGTAGTTCCAGAGGAAAAGGCAACAGTCTCACTGTTCTGCCTCATGGCTCACAATGGTTATGTAATTTAATTACCCAGCTTTCTCAGAGAAATCTACAGCTGGACTCAGGTTTTACATGAACAAAACAATTATTTCCCTTAGAAGGTCATTTTAAGTAACTTGGAGAAGTGAAACAACAACAACAACAACAACACACACACCACCACCACCACCAACACACACACACACACACACACACACACACACACACACACACACACAGTGTTGAGGTTGTCATGGCTGGGGTAAGGTAGGTTCCAGAGATGCTGCTAAAATTCTTGTAATACACAGGCAATTCCTGGCTAGAAGGAATTTTTCAGACCCAATATATGAACAAGATGGAGAGAATCTGATTTTGCATTGGCTAGGGGACAGGAGTATCTCACTATGAGCTTAAAGTCAGAGGAAGCAGGGCCTTTTACTATGTAGTTGGTACAGTACCCTGGGAGCACAATAAAACTGAACCAAGTCTACAAGTGTTAATGCTGCTCATAATTAACAGGGCATTATCATTTCAGGTCTGTAGTTATTTAGGTGGAACCAAAAGTTTCTCAATAAAACTGAAAGTAGGAACAAACTGAAGTTGACAGGTCCTCCAATACCTTACCTCATCTCCTAAGAACCAGCATCCACAGCTGGGCAGTGGCGGCACATGCCTTTAATCCCAGCACTCGGGAGGCAGAGGCAGGTGGATTTCTGAGTTCGAGGCCAGCCTGGTCTACAGAGTGAGTTCCAGGACAGCCAGGGGTACACAGAGAAACTCTGTCGTGAAAGGAAAAAAATAAAAAGAACATCATCTATTTCACCACTCAACTCCTTTCCTTTCTTTTTGGAGACATTTGGCTGTGTAGTACTGGCTGTCCTTGATCTCACAGAAATCTGCCTGCCTCTACCTCCTGACTGCTTGGATTAAAGGTGTGTACCACCTCATCCAGGCCAACTCTTTGTTTTTTTGCAGCCTGTCTTTTCCTTGCAATACAAACACTACCATAGTATAACTCTTGCTCTTAGCAGGAAGAGCGAGAACAACCACTTTCCATTACCCTCAGTTCTCCTGTCACCAAGAAGCTTTCTTTGTGATGCTGACACAACCTGCTGCTCTCACCCCTGCAGCTCCCTCTTCACCCAGAGTCCAAATGTCAAGTTTCTCTGTGAGCTTGCAATGGTGCAGCATTTACATGAAACCTCTCTGTCTACAAGGTTTACCGGAGGTGAAGCAAACTCCGATGGGTGGCAGTTTATTTTGAACTTACACTAGGATGCATTTACAAAAGATTTCCTGATCTACTAGTTTGTTAGCTGGATCTCCATTATCCTGCTTCGTGTGTGTGTGTGTGTGTGTGTGTGTGTGTCCCAAATTTGACCTGCACTGCTGTATGTAGACTAGCCTTGTAAAACAGGTTGCCTCTCTTAATTTGAATCAGTTTTGCTAAAAAGGACTACAACCCAGCTCTACATCCAATGCTGAGGAAGGCAGCCCCAATTCAGGTCACCAGAGTCTATCCTAAACACTCTGATGGCATGTTAAATGCTCTGAAATGCATGTATAAGTCCTATCAATGAACTTAAACAGCTTGATGATGTGCTGAACAAGGCTATGCGAACAGCAGATAAATGGCTGGAATCTGCCCTACTGTCACTTACCCTGCTCTTCAGCAGCTGTAATTGACTAATGGGATAATAAGGTGGCAGTTTACAAATCTGGAAGCTGTGCTCCTTTGTTAGAAACGCGCTTGAGGAGAAAAGTCAAGACATCAGAGAAGGTGTGATCAAAAATCATTGTTCTGATGCAACAGATTTAAATATGCTTTTCAGATGAACTCCAAAAAAAACAAAAAACAAAAAAAAAAAACAAAAAAAACCAAAAACACCTTTGCAGGTAGAGATGGTAGTAAATGTCACTGGATTTACTTTCCTTCACTTTTCTGATATAGGACATTTTCGTTTCAGAAGAGCGTCTTCTCCTGAACTACATTTAGACTGGGGAAGAATCCTAAGTGAGTCTGAGAAAGAACTTCTTTGTACCAGCCTAACCAAAAGCCAAGATGACCAATGACAGCATCTCTCCCCTTTAGCTATTCCCTGTGCATCTCTCAATCAATCATGGTGACCGGATCTAGAAAGGGAACATAATAGATTTCCGATACATTTTATATGTACAGTACTGCCTGCACTGGACAATCCAGGTAAGACACTACCATTGGCCCCATCTTGACAACATCTGCTTGTCCAGGACATCCAGAGGAAGATTATACCTACTCCTAACTATAGAGGCCACCACTAGGTATTGCTCTGTCAAGAAGGCGTGAAATGCATACATGAAAAATTAAGTATTTCGCAGGACACTTTAGATTGGAGAATCATTACCAAGAAAACCACTTTAAATATCAGAAGAGAGCAACTTCTGCTGCTTTAGCTCAGGCATGTCTAGCCCTCAAGTCTAAAATACTTCAATGTCAGATATTGGGGTGAAGGGATACTCAACTGGCAAAATCTATGCAAATATTCTAAGGCGCTTCTGCTTCCGAGTATTTCAGGTCAGGAGATGCTCAACCACATGACTCAGAGAACACCTGTCAGCTTAGAGAATGGAGAGGAGAAGTAGTAGGGAACGGCATAAACCTATAGGACCCTGAGGTCATAGTCAAGAATGCGGCTCTCAACGGGAGATGGAGGAGCATCACTGACAAGGCCAAGAAGAGGGAAGAGAAGAAATGGTTTACCTGCCACAAGAATTCCTCTGGTGGCAGCTGAGTAGTCCCGAATTTGTGGGATGTGGAAACAGAGAAGACAGGGAGTTTAGTGCCGTGGTCAGACTGGAGGTGACCACAGCTGTGGTGGGTGAGGTGCCAACACACGTGTTTAGAACCGGCTAACTTCTGGACACATCCAAGAGCTATAGCATCCAGGTATGCAGATGAGGTGGATGTGGACAACGAAAAGAGCCTAAGACATCAATGTTTCTGAGAAACCTTTCTAAGACAAAGAATATGTTTGCCCTGAGATGAGAAGGCTGCTGGAAGGAGCATTTTGGGTAGCTGCAGGAGGGGGGTTGGGGGTGGGGTCAAACAAGAGAAAGGAATGGACAGCTTGGGTTTGGATACATTATTGTAAAATACCATCACAATTTTCTCCACCTGAAAGTGTGTCTCCCACTTCATTTCCTAGCACTCCGGACACTTTGTAGGCATATTTATGACTGTCATAAATATCTGTAAGAATTATAGCTGTGTAAAAATCTGTAATATACACCCACATATGAAGACACATACACAGGTACACATACATACAAATCTGTATTTCTATATGAGTATTGAAGTGTATTGAAATTAAGAGTGGGCAGATGGGTGGGTAAATTGCATACCCTTCTTTAATCTTTCTTTCAGAACCAGAGATTTTACCATCATGTTGATTTCTAAGTGAATCTTCTACTGAGCAATAGAGCATCTACCTGCACATTAGTACAATGAAGTTAAAAAGAAAAACATTAGAATTTTCCAATCTATCAACAGATAAAGTACGGATAAGCCACTTGGACAGAAACAAAGGTCTTCAAGAACAAAGTACAACAATGATATTAGAACTGGAGAGACCTCCTCTATGCCAAGGCCATATGGAAGTTTCTAGGGAGAAAAGCATGGAGAATCAAGATCCCTGGAAACCTCTGAGGACTGATGCGTGAAAACTTTGGGTTTTAAGGTGAGAAACCTAAGCTGACCTCTGTGGGATATAGCAGTCCCCATCTGAAATGCTAGCAGGCTGCTAAGCGCCCAGTAGAGCCCAGCATGTGAGCTCACCCCTAATCCCTGGTAGAGCCAAGCCTGAAACAGGCCATTCTTTTCCACAGGGCACAACTGCTGCAATTCTGGCTCAGAAAGTGGCCAAAATTCCATCCTTGTGTCAACTTCATCCAGGCTCTCCAAAGCCCTGGCTGTCCATCCATGTCATGCCTGCACTACCTCACTTTAGCAAGAATCTTATTGGCAAGAGTCAGGTTGGAAAGACCCTCCACTCCAGGGGGCCAGCCCAATCTCCCCACAGCAGGCCAATCGCATCTACATGTAATAAGCACACCAAAGAGCTTCATATTGGAAAATCAAACAGTCAACAATGTCATAAAAAAAAAAAAATGAAGGGACATCATTGAGACCCATCCATGTCTGACTGTTATATGAAAATGTTACTGTTGTTAATTACCTTCTAATGACAATGCAAATGACAGAAAATAATGAGAATGTTAAGCCAGAAAACTAATGGGGACTGGCATTTTAAAGTCTACCAGAATAACATAGGCAACAGGCAGAGCTCTAATTCTTTCGTGCTGGCTCTCCTTCCTTGCCTGCTGACCCTACTGCAAAGGTTTCCTACTGGAAACCCTAACCATGTCCTCCTTTCCAGCAGTGAAAGAAACAAGCCCTTTTGCCTCCTGTCTAGCACCTGGACTCACACCCAAAACAACTTTCCTTAGTGATCATTTAGACCTGAGCAATTCATATGTTCATCCCAACAAAACAGCTGTATGTAGACTTCTACACTGATCCACTGTGGAACACATGACATGGCGTCCTAAGAGCTATAAAAAGACACGTGGGAAAAGCAATAATGCTGTAAAATGTAAAGGGGGCTATGTACTGATAGTGTATCTGGAACATCTTAAGAACTGAGTACATGTTGGATTTTATCTCTGCTTCCAATATATATATATATGTGTATATATATATATATATATATATATATATATATATATATATATAATGTTGCAGGATTGCAGAAGGTTAAATGTGTCCAAACACAAGCACACACACAGGGTTTCAATTTAAGGAAAATAGTCACCAAAATAAATCCCCAAATTACAATGCATTAAATCTCTTTACTACAAAATCTTCCTGTTCATATGTAGTGCTATAACCCCCACCCCCCCCTCTCTCTCTCTCTCACACACACACACACACACACACACACACACACACGAGAGGGGCGAGGAAGGAAGGAAGGAAGGAAGGAAGGAAGGAAGGAAGGAAGGAAGGAAGGAAGGAAGGAAAAGCCCCCCCACCCACTTGGTGCTAAAATTTAGAAACGGAGAAGAAAATTAAAATCAGCCAAAAAGAAAACAACACAACTCTGGATTTGAGAGGAGAGCATTTGGAGCAGGAGGGAGCCAGCTGGTTAGCTGGCCTTTTAAAGGGTATCAGAGAAGCAGGCACAAGGCCATTAATCCTGCAGTTTTCCTTCCTTTGCCAACTCGCAGGGCTTACATTACTGAGCCATCATGGAGATTAAAAAATGGGTCTCCATAAAGGTTTCTACTTCCCCAGGAACTCTCCTCTCTCTCCTCCCCACCTGCTGCCCCTTCACACAGCAGCAAAGTCAAATCCAAAAAGAAAAATATTAAAATCCAACTGGGCTTTAGGGATTTGGGGAGGTAGATAAGTTCAGGCTCTTATCTGGGCTTTAGCACAAGATTCCTTCTCTAAAGTCTCCTTAATTACATCCAGAGAAAGAGCAGGCACAAAGAGAATGGCTGCCCTCTAAACCCACGGCCCTCAGTGAAGGGCTCACACTCACAGGTTGCATCCCCACAGGAGAAAGACACTGTTCTGTACTCGCCTCCTTGGGTG
Organism: Mus pahari; assembly: GCF_900095145.1. NCBI lineage: Eukaryota > Metazoa > Chordata > Mammalia > Rodentia > Muridae > Mus > Mus pahari. The sequence continues at coordinate 19,217,634 of NC_034606.1, forward strand.
GCAACCTGCGGGGTCCTGCCCACACCAGACTTCTCACCTTGTTTCCTGTCATTCCCATTTGCTCAGCATCTTCCTTGCTTCAAATGTGCCCCAATTTCCCTGCTGGGCCAATATGTTGTATCTGTCAACTGGAAAGAAGGCTTGACTTCTGCCACGTTTCCATAAGGACAAAGCAGCAGACAGTTAAGAATGGAACAACTGCAGCAGATTTCATCTGTCCATCCTAGCTGTCTTAGTCAGGGTTTCTATTCCTGCACAAACATCATGACCATGAAGCAAGCTGGGGAGGAAAGGGTTTATTCAGCTTACACTTTCCACATTGCTGTTCATCACCAAAGGAAGTCAGGATTGGAANTCAAGCAGGTAAGGAAGCAGGAGCTGATGCAGAGGCCATGGAGGGATGTTCCTTACTGGCTTGCTTCCCCCCTGGCTTGCTCAGCCTGCTCTCTTACAGAACCCAAGACTTCCAGCCCGGGGATGCCACCACCCACAATGGGTTCTCTTCTCACTCCCCCATCACTAATTGAGAAAATGCCCTACAGCTGGATATCATGGAGGCATTTACCCAACTGAAGCTCCTTTCTGTGATAACTCCAGCTTGTGTCAAGTTGACACACAAAACCAGCCAGTACACTAGCTAAACACAAGCATTTTGTCTGTAACCTATAGCCTGTGCAAATGCACAGGGTCTCAACAAGAATACTAACACCCAGCAATGCACAGAGCGTATGTACCGCCCTACCCAGGAGAAGGGATTTCAACCATGGCTGGTGGTCACCTAACACAGGGTGTGACAATCTTATTAAAAAGGGAGAAAACTAAAAGGCCGCCACACTTGACTGCTTCATCCATAAGCTGTCTGTTGTACTGCCTGCCTGTGCCCTAAACCTGTGCTAGGTACCCACCCCTCTTACGATCTCCTCAAACAGCTGTTAACCATCTCTGTAGGTCTCACTGGCTAAGGAGCTACAGCCCAACAGCAGACATGTTTCAGTCCCAGATCTACCTTTCCAAGAGGGTCAAGGAGCCTTTTTGAGCCTCAATTGTGCTCGCTCTGGGTGCATGAGCATAGCACAGAAGGATTTTCGTGAGATACTACTAACCATGATTCACTGTAAAGGAATGTTATTGTTATTTTTTATGTAAAATTTATAAATAAGAGGAAATGTCATCTAAAAAAAAAGTGAGGAAAGGGATTCCCTAATGTGACTTCATGTGTGTTCATGTGTTCGGTTTTTGTATTCATTGGGTTGAGTTTGTGTTCTTTACTTTTGCAGATTTTTTTTTTAATTTTATTTTATTAGTTTATTTTCTAATACTGGGAATTGAACCCAGGGTCTCAGACATGCTAGACAAGTGTCCTCCCGCTGAGCTATTTTCCTAGCCCTGAGGTTCGTTCTGTATCCCCTTAGATACATGATCTTGAACTGTAAAGACCTCCGAGCTTCAAACTCCTGAGTCCAGACCTTTCAGGTATGCACTGAGCTATCTGGTTCCACACATGGTCTGTCTTTAGGTAGCAGCTGCTGTGCCCTGCCTTCCTATCTCACAGAGAAAAAGGACACGTGCGGAATATCCGGGACTCTTTAAGAACCAAAGCTTCAAGTTAGCTGTATACACCCAGGCCTTTATGCCCCAACTAGAGGTTCTATCTAATCACCTTCAAGTCAGAAGATGCAGAGCAAGGCATGGGGGCACACATCTGGAACTGCACCTACTCGGAAGCTGAGGCAAGCTGAGGCAAGCTGAGATGTAGCTCCATAAAACGACTCCATGTTGGGGTGGGGACTGAAGGAATGTGCGTGTGCCTCTGAGAGATCCCAGGCACACTGTCCCAAATGTCGTCCTGTGACTGGGGTCTGCAAACTCACCATTTCTCTCGTTCCAATCTTTTAAACTGAGTGGTTAGACAAGAGTTAGGGCCTTCAAAGCCAAAGGCATGCTGGGTAGTGGTATTCTCAGAACTTCAGCCCACTGATCAGAATTGCGGTTCCTCCATGACCAAGTCTGGCACTCTTAGATGCTGCTATTATGTAATTATGCCTTCATGGCAAAGTCAAGCCTAACTTCCCTCACCGCTGCCTTTTTTTCTGGGTTTTGTCAAATGTGTGAACCACAATGTGACGCAGGAAGTGGGCCACCAGACACTTCCTATGCCAGTCTAGGAAGCCACCTAAAAAAACCCTGACTATCCTTGTCAAGCAGAGATGGATGTGAAGGGAAAACCCCTAGAACAAGGCCAGGCAGTCAGGGGCTCCAGTTCTGTTACCTCACTGCCATTTCATATCTGTTAGAGGGTTTTTACATCGCCCACTAACACCAATCTGCAGAAGCAAATGACAGACGAGTGAACACAGCTCTCCCGAGCTGGGGAAACGACACCAATCAGATCAGCGGAGAGCCAGGAAACCACTGGGTTTTGCCAGTTCTTGATTTGTTTTGATTCAAAACAACTGGCCCCCAAATGTTTTCCTGTTCTGCCCTCCAAATCTAAAGCTGGAAGAAAATGAAGTGATTGATAATAAAGCTTTCACTATGATGGGGGAGGGGAGGGGGAGAGTGTAGAAGCAATCTGAATCAAAAAGGCCATTTACTCTCCTGCTTTGAATACATTTGTTCTGTTCTGATAAGTGCACATTTACACTGGAGAGAAGATGGTCTTTGGAATAGGCACTTACTAGGATTAAATTTACATTCTCTGTTCAAATACAGGCACACACATTTTCAACCGACAGGGCTAGGTGTTGGGTTCACATTGGCAAACATTCAAAGGTAAGCTGTTTCAAGGAACAAATTTTGTAACTTCCAAAGCTTTAAATAGATAGATAGATAGATAAATAAATAAATAAATAAATGAAATTTTCTGCTATTCACTTTAAGATTAGCGGGACCCCAAGACCGAAGTGACCAGTTTTAATGGCAAAGCGTTCATGACATATCTTGCCATACCTGATAGCCTACACGGGTCTGACCAAGCCCAGTAAGAGGGATTGAAATTTGTGTGTATGAATAATTAGGCAAAATGAGCCTGGAGATGCTTTGAGATGAGCCTGGTGACAAAGTCACAGTGACAGCTCGTTAACGTGTTCAGAGAACATCACATGCTTCACAAGAGTCACTTTGGAAAGGATCAAGTGGGTTCCTACTGGGCAGAACAGGAAGCTTGTGTTCAACTGCTCCATGCGTCTATGAATCCTACACAAAGAACAGAGGGGCTGCAGGTTATACCTCCAAGGCACGCCAGGCCTGTGTTTGCAAGAAGCAGGGAGACAAATGGAATTCACGGGAAATGAAAGCTTATCGGCTGTCAGAGGGTTGGTTGGTTTGTTTGTCTGTTTGATGATGCCACCTTTGGAATTGAGGAGTCAGGAAAGTATATATTTAAGGAAAAAAAATATCACTTTCCATGTGCCAATTTGAAGATGGAAAATTCCATGTCCAGACACACTTTTTGTTTATTTCAGAGGTGCTGATCTATATCCAACATGGAGTTCAATGAGCACCCAATGAGGTTCAGTTCAACCAGAGTGAAATGGAAGCAGCGAGGCCATTGGAAGTTACTCATTGGATGATTAAGGGAAGGCTTCCAGGAGCGTGAATCCTAGTAGGGTAAGCCCAAGTGTTCATGTGTACATTGTGGTCCATGGGGACAAGGAGGAACAGGAGGAAGAGGAAGAGGAAAGACCTGACAGGAGACAGAGAGATGGACATACATGACATGTGGCCTAAGCAAAGGTTCCAAGGCTGAGGGAGACAGGGATACTTCTCCCTGAAGGTCTATGATGTTTATACAGGCTATGCGCCTTTCACATGGACAGCTACAACAAGGAAGCTCTTCACACTGTTGTATAAAAGCAAGTTCAAACACTTTAGTAGTAGGATTACTGTCTGGAGGAAACAACCTGGACTAGGTCACTCAATAAACTCATTCCAATTCATGACTAACAATGGACAGAGATACAAGATCCAAAATTACCATTTACATCAAGAAGCAACATTCTCTGTTAGAGGATGTTGGTGACCTCAAGTTCAATTCTGGGGTTGGGATCTACTCTGCCTTGCAATCCCTCCCAACATTGACACATGGAGAAAAACCAGCACATTTGGCCAACACACAGCTACCAAGCTGAGGGAGCTCATGTCCTGGGGCAGGAGAGACCCACACTCCATATGGCAATCTGCTGCCTACCCAGGACCCTGGTTTCACAAGCCCGGTGAGGACGGATCATTTCCGCTAGCAATTTACTCATTTAGTGGCCAGCTGAGCCTGAGGAGGAAAGGGCAGAGGAAGAAAAGGAGAGCTGGTTATCGACAAACCCCTGGCGACCTTTCAGTTGGTGCCTACTGTTTCTTAAGCATTTGACATTCTTTTCCTTTTTCCTCTTTTTCGAACCAAGTTATCAGCACATGTAGGGAGCAGGGTCAAGTGTAGGTCTAGCCAACTCGACAGTCCATTCCTCCACAAGCCAAATTCTGCAATTCCTACTGAGAAGTGCATTTGTGTGACTCTGTGCACAGACCCTGCCCTATAGAAAGCATCCAGGACTGGTCAAAAGCACAGGTGAAGCTTCAATTCTGGTCGGCAAGCAATGCACTCTACAGGGCGAGAGCCCGATTTGGTTACCAAGGAGCTCCTTCGCAAAACTCGAGTGTGGACTTCCAGAACACTTGGCTGCTCACCAGCATCACCAGGTCAGGCCAGGAAAACAGTAACAAACCTACCAAGAAACCAGTATAGAGACCTAAGGTAGCCTCCAGGCACCCTGTGCAAGGAGGAGAGAGGACCCTGAAACAGGATGGTGCAAATCTTCTTTCACCCCTTCCCCCTCTCCTCTCTGTAGCAACCCTGGTGCTGCTCAAGTTCTTGATATCCTTATCCTTCAGCATTGTTGGTCAGGACAAGAGACATTGCAAATGCACTCAACCATCTGGACACAAGAAATTCCTTTTTTAAAAAATAAAAGGCCGTAGGCGTTCCTTGGTTTTTCCCAACAACTCTCTAACTTACAAAGAGGAGTTTATTTATTTTTATTCCACAAGAAACATAGTCCTGGGATCTGTGAGCATTATCACCAAGCTAAACAGGCAACACTGTCATAAATCATGCATTCCTCCCATCTGGATTTATTAAGCTCTTAATATGCAGGCAACAATGAGTTTGTCTAAATCTGTGCCCAGCAGCACAAAAGAGGCTAAGAGACCATGTGAAGCTGTCCTTTGGGAACTCACCTACTTGAGAGTATTTATTTATGTATTTATTTATTTCTATTTATTTATATTCTGCCATGTTTGAGTGCTCAAACCAACGAGAGGGAGAATAAGAAACTGTCAACGGAAAGCCCAAACACTCCTCGAGATGCTAAAGCAAGAAAAAAAGAAGACAGTATGACCCGAGTCTTCGTTTGTTTGCTACTCTTTTTGTTTTTGAGATAGGGTCTCACTATGTGCCCCAGACTGGTCTGAAACGCAGAGGCTTGTCTCTGCCTCACAAGTGTTGGGATTAAAGGCGTGTGCCACCACATCTAGCAGACTGCATTTTAACAGGAAGTTAGCTCCGTGCATGGATTGTAAGGACATTTTCAGTGTATCTTTCCCTGGTGAACCACAACTGCCCAGTGAACAAGTGACTGGAGACTAGAAAACGCTCTGTTTGGGAACTCTGTGCTTATTATATTAATATGTTAGAACATTTTATGTTTCCAATGTGTAAGATCACCACTGAGTTAGGACTGACTCATAAAAATTTGATGATTTATCATTGATTCAACTAAACACGAATCAAAAATAGCATTCCTGAAAGCAGTCAGACAGTATTAAAAAATCCGCTTCCCAAGGCAAGGCCTGGGCCAAGTAGTGGGAGTGGGTGGGTAGGGGAACAGAGGTGGGGGGAGGGGTATGGGAAACTTTCGGGATAGCATTTGAAATGTAAATAAAGAAAANAATAATTAAAAAAAAAAAAAAGGAAAAAAAAAATCCGCTTCCATTTCCAGTGACCTATAGCTGAACCCCGGTTCCTCCATTTTTAGTCAGACTCTTGATTGTCTGAAGGAAAAATTAAGTCTTGCAGCAAGTTGACAGACAAGCTTTATCAAAATATCAAATTCCAATCAGGAATCTAAGAACAGGCTGGGACTCAATGTGTCAGAGTTTCCTGGGTTGTCTAGGGTGTGAGAAGAAACTGGAAATAATAGGCAGGTCCAAATCCCCAAACATCACACTGTAACTGCTATTCTAATGATGGATGTTAGGAAGAGTCACATTCGCAGATTTAGCTCTCCTTGAGTTGATTCGTATGCCCCAATTCCAACAGTATGGAAAATAACATCTGTTAGTCATGGACCAGTAGCCTTAAAAACCTGTTCCTGAAATAGAACACAGGGAAGCTGAGTTATCCTTGGTGTCTCTTCAGGACCTCCTGTTCTCACTAACACACTGGAATAATTAAGGGGACTGGCTACAGCTCAGGAGGGAAGCCAGAGACATTTTATGTACTAGATTCTGACCTACTTCCAGGAATTCATTATCTGGAATCCAGAGTTCTCTTAAAATGAAAATGAGAGCTGAGTGTGATAGCTCACACCTTTAATCCTAGCACTTGGGAGGCAGAGACAGGTGGTTTAAGGCTAGCCTGGTCTACATAGTGAGTTTTAGGACAGCCAAGGCTACACAGAGAGTCCCTGTTAAAAACAAAACAAACAGAGCTAGAGGGATGGCTCAGTGGTTAAAAGCACTGGCTTTTCTTCCAGAGGCCCTGAGTTCAGTTCCAGAAACTACATGGTGGCTCACAACCATCTATGATGTGATTTGCCGCCTTCTTTTGGCATGCAGGTATACATGTAGAAAGAACATTAAAAAATGCATAAATAAATAAAATCCAAAGAAACCAAATAGACAAAAGACAAAGAACAGAAAACACACACACACACACACACACACACACACACACACACACACACGGAGAAAGAGCAAACCCAGCAGCAACGCTGGTGCCTATCTCTCCTTCAGTTTTGCTGTATTTTTAAGCAGGCAAGATCTCCTGCTCTTGCTAACACACTGGAATTAAGGGCCCTTAGTTCCAGCTTGGAAGGGGAACCCGAGACTTCTCAAGTACTAGATTCTGTTCTATTTCCAGGACTGCAATTATCTGGAATCAGAGCCCTTCTGAAAAGGAAAAGAGAAGAAAAAGCAACAAACCTGGTGCCTATGCTCGCCTTGTTCGATTTATTTTTGAGCCGGCAAACGTGTAGCAAGGCATGGTGGTAAAAGCAGGTGGCTATGTTATATTTTAAGGGGAAATGGATGAAGGTAAGAAAGTCACTTAAGCCTGTTTGACTTCAGTTCCTTTGTGTGTGGAATGAGTATAGAAGAAAACTAAAATAGGCGCCATTTCTAAACTGTTACAGAGATCGGATGAGTACCCGCTACGAGCCAGAGCTTGAAGCAGAGCTAAATAAACCACCTCTACATTTGCTCTCTGTAGCTTGATTCCCAAAAGGGGACGCCCCACTCCTCCCACAAAGTGATTTTGGGTGTCCTTGGGATCAAGTCAATCAAGAAGTCTAAACAAACATTTTCAGAATAGGATAAGTAAGGAAAGAAATAAGGGGTGGTGGGGGGGGAGAAAGAAAGGGAGGAAGAAATAAAAGCATCACTTTACGGTTACCCTCAATGCACACTAAGTGATGTAAAGTTGAATTGCTACAGGAAGAACTCAAAAAAGCCAAGACTCAAAAGCCAAGCCCTGCCGTCTTCATATGGCGCCCGACACCCGGCAAGCAGCTCAGGAAATTGCTGAATAAAAAGAAGGTGATTGATAACCAGTTTCTAACCTTCTAATCTAGAACACTGTAGCAAAAAGAGGACAACCATGGAGGGGCAGTGGGTTCATCATCCCCACGCCCTTATTGCATGGTGGCTGTCGTTTATCTTCTAATTACAGCCAACCTGTTCCAATAGGCCATGTCCCCCCACTTATTAGAAAAAAAAAAAAAGCATAGTTATGAGGAGATGGGCTGACCAGGATGGGGGCAGTGAGAGGAATGTAAAGTGAATCAGTAAAAAAAGAAAATATTAAATTTTTAAAAAAAGAATAAACATAGTTTATAGAAACTCCATTTGCTACACAAAACCAATCCCAATGTGTCATCATTTAGTGTGTCTTTCCAAACAATTCCACGTACCATGACATAGTTGTTCCTCCCAGAGGCTGAAGCACACAGTAGGAATTTAACAAGTAATTTTAAAAATTTTACTTCGTCCCCTTGGTCTCTAGCCTAGACTGACCTTGAACTCCTGCTTTATCAACAACTACTTCCCCATGCCTGGCTACTAATTTGCTTCTTGAACTTGATGTAATTCTTGGGACACCATTTCAGGAGTTGTGTAAATGACAGGTGTGTGCTCTCTCTGTTCTTAAGTAGTTTCACGTGGGTAGAGTGTGTATACAAGGAGTCGTAATGAAACAAGAAAAGTCAGGAGTGATATCCACGGCAGACGTAAGCAATAGATCTCATAGCTGTTGAAGTCAGGAACACTTAGAACCCTTCCAATACGGAAAACCAAGAAGCCATAACCAATCAATCTAAGTTGCCACGAGTTTAAATCTATCAATCATTCCAGGAATGTGTTACCCTCCAATACGACATCTCGGGAAAACCTCATAACCCCAGAGCATGTGTTAACGCTACTAATATCTGCAGTATAAAAAATTCCTTGGAACATGAAATATTCATATTTTGTGTGTTTAACTTCATAAACAACTGGTATGTATCAAAACCAAGTACTGACACAGGCCCTACGCATCTGAAAAATTAATGGGTGAAAAAGATCTTACAAGGAAAATACTTGTCTCATTAGGAAAGAAGAACATCTGGCTTACATCTAATTTTAAGGAGAACAGTGGTGACAAGCCACCTGAGACAGCAGGAGAGGACTAGTGGGATGGTGAGATGGCTCAGCGGGTAAGAGTACCGGACTGCTCTTCCAAAGGTGCAGAGTTCAAATCCCAGCAATCACATGGTGGCTCACAACCATCCTTAAGGAGATCTGACGCCCTCTTCTGGAGTGTCTGAAGACAGCTACAGTGTACTTACATGTAATAAATAAATAAATCAAAAAAAAAAAAAAAAAAAAAGGAAGAAGAGGACTAGTGTGTCATAAGGGTCTTACTCACTCCCAAGCCCCATCTTACACAGCTTTACTAATCCAAAACATGGAGAGTCACAAAACATTTCTGAGCACAGAAAGCAAATAAAAATAAAAAGAAAGAAAGAAGGGGAGGTAACTTGTTTACGCATCTCTTTCACCACCAGATACAAAGACAGCCTAGATGTGCCTGATCGTATATGTCAATCTGCAAATAGATCTAGTTCTCTGCTGAAGAGGCTCTATCACCCAAGGAATTCCCCTTTCCTCCTTTCCTTATTCTAAGCCAATCTCAGACCTGGCAGCAAGGCTGCCTCAGCAAAGTGAATATTACTATAACCAAGCCATTGCCCAACAGGCGAGTGGGTTAGCGGTCAACATTTTACTAAGTAATGTAAGTTGTGCATCCATGAATACAGCAATTTGCCTTCATCATTCTTTACCTTTCCACTCTCACTCCTAGCTTTACTGACCTTTTGAACCCTGCACCAGAGTTGCTCTAGATGCCCAGCACCAGAGAGAGACCTGTACACATGGCCGAGGTACACAAACTGTGTTAGGAGGACCTACTGTAATATGTGTTTCTTGTTCTTATATGAGGAGTTTTGATATTGATGATACAAAGGAAAGTCCCTGGTAAGAACTGCACTGGACACTAAACCTATTGCAAGGTAGAGATTAGAACTTCAATGATTGTGAGTTTGGAATATTGCATGGCCATAGCCTAACAAAAATGTACCTTGGAGCTGGGCGTGGTGGTGCACGCCTTTAATCCCAGCACTCGGGAGGCAGAGGCAGGTGGATTTTTGAGTTCGAGGCCAGCCTGGTCTACAGAGTGAGTTCCAGGACAGCCAGGGCTACACAGAGAAACCCTGTCTCAAAAAACAAACAAACAAACAAACAAACAAACAAACAAAAATGTACCTTGGGCTATCTTTAGTCCCATTAAAAGCCAGTCCTTCCTCGCCCTCTGTGTCTGACCTAACACTTCTGTAACCATCAGGTAAAATATGTGTGAGTACACTAGTAGAACCCTATTTCCCTCAAACAGAAGCCTAAGAGTGTTGTCAGCTAGCATGTGCGGCCTATTCCTGAGACTTCCCAGCTTTTGGTCTAACCTTCTACCTGTTGTCTCCATAGATGTACTTTAAAGGAGTCTTGGTTCATGGCTTTCTTCGGTCACTGTAAAACCTCTAGGAAACTGCTACCACACTGAACATGGGATTTAGGGTATACTGAGTCTGTGTTTCTTGGCTATGGTCACTCAAGGTTGGCTCCAGAAGAAGCCATCTTTTACTTCCTCTGAGGTAAGAGCTGTGTTTTTGCATTGACAGTGGGTGGAAACACCATTACTTGAACACTCTGCACTCCTATGCTTAGAGCTGAGCATACCGGCACTTACAGCTGTGACACTTGAAAACTGAAAAGCCCAATTAATTATTAACACTGGAAAATGAGATGTTCTGAATGAAAAATAAGCTCTCGGTATGCCATTTTTAGTAACCACAAGTGATGCTATACTGTGTACCAATCCATGAGTTATGCTGGGAAGTTCACTGTCACAAAACACTCAGAAATTGGGGAAATCCATTCTAGGTCTTCCTTATTAAAGTCACATTTTAAAAACAAATTACCTTAGAAGAATTTATCCGACATTAAAAAGTGCTCATTTTTTAAAGCAACTCATAAAAAGTTTGGTGACCAGCTTGTTAAAAAGTTCAGGTTTTATATGTGTATAAAACACACCTGTCCCCTGTTTGTTTATTTGTTTGTTTGTTTTCTATTTTCTTTTACACTTTAACTTTTCAATTTACTGAATAAGGGTGGCTCTAAGCATGGCTATGGAAGAAGGCTAAGTACTTACACTTTCTATCTGTATCATTGAAGGGCAATCTATTACCTCAAATACCATCTAAACTTTAAAGAATTAATTTCTCCATTATTTAAGTCAAACATTCAAGTTTCTGGTTAACCTGGGCAACAGTTCTTTGTCATAGGAAACACAGGGAACCTAAGTGCCTGCTTGGGGGGAGGGACGTTTTTCAATAAAGAAATGCTACTAAGAATGTAGAATTAGGGAGAACTTCAGAGAGCTATTTGCCAAAACTGAATTTACAAAACACCAGTGAAATTACCATTATTTCATATCTACTACAAATTAAGTCTCTTACAAATTGTTAGGATCAGGCAATATCATCTTTTTTTTTTTTTTCGTGTAACACGTTTATTTTTATCTATCATCCGTTGGATTGATAGACTATAGAATTTAGTCATGTGCAACAATGCAGACAAGAACAAACTAATGAAATGATGTAATAATGATGAAATTTAAATTGATTTGTGACCAATTCATTCACTTTATAGTAATTAACACGACTTTCCCTCCCTCCCCTCTCTCCTTTCCTCCCTTGATCCCGTCTTTCCTGCCTCCTCTACCCCATGTTCTCTGAAGGCTCAGGCAGTATCATCTTAAAGTTAGTTGTACGCAAGAATGCGGAAATAGTTTGTCTCCCAGGCTATAAACTGCTAGGGTGTTGAAGATGATGAACAGTCTTCGTAACCTATACAAGGGACTCTGGAGTAGTCTGATTGTTCTGACCTTTTTAACCAATGTAAAACAAAATGAAACCAGAAAAAAACCAAACAAGTCTTTATACAATTTACTTGTCTGTCCTAGGAGTCACTAAGTCAAATGAGGCTAAGTCCCTGGCAGACCACCCAGGGACACAAACCCGAGGACTCAGAATTCCAGTGTTGAGCTCTCATCTGTAAAATGGACTAACGGGATTACACAGATAGCCATGCCAGGAGTAATCTTGAGTGATCTTTAATTAGCTGTAAATGAAACAGCTAGTTTCCTAATTCCACTGCAGGCGAATGGCCTGACTTGGCATATTTCTCAATGACTTCCTGCAATTTAGGCCGCTTGTCCTTTCCTAGGTATGTCTACAGGGTTATCTACATCAGCCTCTGTAAATCATGCTAAATGGTTAGGCTAAGTAAACTCCATAAAAAAAAGAAAGACAAAAACTATGAAAGCCAACCCAACTCTTACATAAAACAGGGCCATGCAGCTCTAACAACGCAGTGTCTCCAGGGCCTGAAAATCCTAAGGAAGGAAGGCACCATCCAGGCTCCAGCCAGGGCAACCAAGTCCTTCAGTGTCTTTTCGCACTTCCGGGCTTTTGATCTGCTAGTTAAGGCCCTTTCAACAGCCCCTCAATTGCCACTCCTATGACAATGGTCTAATGATAGAGCTGTCAAAAGTAAAGGAACTGTTTAAACAGTGACATTTCATTATCCTTTAAGAAATCTAATTCAACTCCAACAGTTTGGGGAAAAGGTGTCCCTGCTGGACTACCCTTAAGGGAAAGAGGACAGATTTCTCAATGAAACAGGCACACCAAAGGGCTGATGACAGAGATGACATTCACTTAAATACCTTTGAAACACTTACCTTTTTTCCTGCTATCTGTTCTTTACACTGTTCAAATCAACCAGAATTTAAAGAAAGAAAGAAAGAAAGAAAGAAAGAAAGAAAGAAAGAAAGAAAGAAAGAAAGAAAGAAAGAAAGAAAGAAAGAAAGAAAGTTAACTCCTGGAAATGGTCCTGACCAAAGTCCATCTCTTGGTCAGTGTTTAGTACTCAATAAAGCTTGTTTTACATTTGGCTCAAAATCGTGGGATGGGTTTTTCCTCCAGAGACCTTGGGTTTAACAGTAGGAAAAAAAAAAAGGTAAGAGCAATAACCCTGAGGCAGGAGTTAGGTATGGGCCTGGGCTGCAAGCAGAAGAAAGGCCAGCGTGGCCAGGAAAAACAAGTGAACAGAAACGGGGTACGGGGTGAGGTGGGAGCTGAGGTGACTGAGACCAGTGTCTAGGGGGCTTTCCAAGATGAATGGGTTTCAGTTCAAGTGTGATGGAAAAAAAGTTGAAGGTTTTAAGGGATTTAACACACTATCTGACTCCTCTTGAATTTGCGATAGAGAAACTCTAGCCATTTAGGACAGCATGTGCTGAAATGTTCATTTAATGGAATGGAAATTAAACAAACAAACGGGCAAACAACACCTAGCCACGATATGAAGGTTACACGACAAGGACAGAACAGAGCATCAAATAATTCTTAGTAGTATGAGTAGATTTAAGGAAGGATTTAGGGGGTGGAGGGCTGAGGAGTTGGGGGGGGGGAGTAAGGAGATAGCGGCTGGGGGGGGGGCGCGCAGAACCCAAAGTCAGTGGTTTATCTGGGAACATCTCAACAATGTAAACGCTCAGTTTGTAAACTGTGCTTGTTCAGTAAGTTGACTCTAGGGGAAGTTGGGTGAAGGAGAGAGTTCTCTAAGTGTCCCGGTCATATTGCACACAGAAAATTATTTTCAAAAACCAAAGCAATGGGGTGTTAGTTTACAGTCATACAACTGCTCTGGTGATTTGTACTTAAAACAAAACAAAAAAACTTCTTTCCAAGTCTTACTTTTTAATCGTTTGAAAAGAGCCAGGCAGTGCTGGCACACTGCCCTTGATCCCAGAACTCAGGAGGCAGGCAGATCTCTGAGTTCCTGGCCAGCCTGGTCTACAGAGCCATTTCCAGGAGAGCCAGGGCTACACAGAGAAACCCTGTCTCGAAAATAACAACAACAATAGTTCAAAAAGAACAACTCCATGATAGGATGCGATATGAATTTGCTATCTATTGGTCATCATTCACTGTTCAAAAACCTCTCTAGTAATTCTGGAGGAGAGAATTTTACAAATTAATCTGGAAAGATGGCCATGATATAAGCCTAGCATACACTGAACATTTCTGTTCCTTTTAAGGGCAGCCTGTGCCTTAATGTAAGGTAAAATGTTTCAACAGATATTCGATAGGAGTCATCAGTTCACAGCTCCAGATAGATCACATACATGAAGGCGGGGAAGGCTACGATGGTCTGCTAAGGAAGACGCAGTCAGAACTAGAAGAAAGGTAAGTCAGACCAAAAGCACTGTCCCCCAGTCAGCCTACTCACAGATAAGGTGACACATTTGTCTACTGGCAGGACTCTACTTCCTGTGCAGAGCTCTAGGTAAGAGGGTCAGGCTGATATAGGATGCCGTCGCTGCTCGTCAACACCGGAAAATGCTCCATGAAATCCAAGGATTATGGGAAACAAATCCTGTCTGCTTTCCTAGCCCTGGGAAAGGTCAGCATGGAAGGACTGTGAGAGCAAAGGTGACAGCATGGTGATCTCAAGTAGAGAGGGAAGAGGTGTCAGTGGGGAAAGGGGAATCAATCTGAGAACCAGTTATGTGTGGGCCTGCCTCTGTTTCCTAGGTTACGCAGTTTAAATGCTACAATAACCTGGCCTAAGACTCAATGGCCCCATTGTTCAGATAAATTCACAAAGGCTTTAAAAGTGAAAATGAGCAATGGTTTTGGCACTACCTTGAGGATTCTTTCTGGATAATCATGGCAGTGTCTACAAGAACCTGGACTAGAAAATCAATATAGCCAACTAATATGACTCTGCTGTTGGGTACTGCTAGGACATGGCATAGAACACAGAAGCCCCTAAGGCCTAAATCTAAAGGCTGCCAGGCCACAGGGATAGCAGATGTCAGATGAACCAGACACAAGCCATCGAAGTCTGGTGGCTGGTGCCAAGCTCCTCTCTGGCTGAGGGATACTTGACATCACCACACTCTACAAAAGTTTGACCACCATTGCTCTAAATGTGTGTGACTGGGGAACTGGTCATACTGAGAAGTACATGCTTAGCCCAGGGTGTGGCTCATGGCAAGTCTTTGAAATTATTATTAAGTAATTTCCATATTAGAGTCCCCCATCTGTGTAATTAAACTAATGGCGCAAAAGATCTCAGATAAGAGGGCCACAAATCAGCCTTCCCCATAGGAAGATGCCTCTTGTGTCCTCTGGACAGCTAGAGAACCTACTCGCTCCCCTGCTCATCTGAAGACTACAAGACTACACAGTGATGGCTCCAGCCAAGGAAACCTAAGCAGGAGAATCCTTCAGCCCACACAGTTGGTACAGAGTCTGCATCCGAGGAGTAATTAAGCCTAGCTACTGCGAAGTACTAGAAGGGACAAAAATCTACACCAGCCATCAAAGCTAGTGAGACTACAGAACTGCCATGTCTAACAAACAGCAAACCAAGAACCAAGAGCAAAGACAGGTCTGTGACTTGTGTCTGTAATCCACTCTGGAGGCTGAGGCAGGGAAAGTGGCACAAGCTCAAAGCCAACTGGTCCCAGATCAGCTAAGCTACACAGTGAGACTGCCTAGATAAACTGCTTGGAGCTTTGGAGTTTTTTAATTCTATCACAAACAAGAGCTTGGCCATAAACAATTGCTAAAGCAAGGCTTGTAACAAAAGACAAGGTCTGAATGGATTAAGTAAACTAAGGTGTCATTTTTAGGATTAAGATACCTTGGGAGAAATGCAAAATAAGAAAAAAAAAAAAAGGAGTAGAAAGACAAGTTAAAGAAAGACTAAAACAAGCTAACAAACAAACTGGGGGCGGGTTGACTATCAATTCATGAAGAAACAAAGGCTATCTAAGACAAGGTGTGGGAAGAGGTGTACTTTATGGCCAACAGTGGAACCACACTGGGAGGGAGGGAGGGAGGGAGGGAGGGAGGGAGGGAGGGAAGGGATGTCAGCATCCCGCGTCTACAAATGCCTGGCCCTACAACTCAGCCTAGTACACTATTATGCTACTCAAAAACCTAAGGGGGCCATATTCTGCAACCATTAAGAATGGCCCTATCAAGTTTTTATTCCTGAAATTTCTTCTTCAAAGCTCTAAGTTCAAGGACCTATGGAAGGGACACATAAACACTCCCTTTTGACTTTATTCCTTCCTTCCCTGACCTAAGTATTACAAGTTCTCATTTTATTTAAAACAATGTTTTCGTAGCTGAAAGGGATCTGGAGAGATCAACTTCAGGGATCTGCTTTACAGAGCACCAGCTGATGGCTAAGGGGGAACCACTCGGGACTAGGATGCACGCCTTGTTCGTTAGGGCCAGAACCGTGTCCTGCCTTGTGGTTTATGCAATACTCTAGGGCTGTGGGGAGCAGCCAGAGAGGATGGGTTTTGCTTTGCTAGACTGGCTTCGGACCCTCAGATGAGTCATACACGATTATGCAACATGAGCACCAGAAGGCTTGGAAATTTAGTCAAGTCAAGTCAAGACCAACTGGAAGAAAAATGCACACGCCCAGAATTTTGGAAATGCCAGGAAAATCAGCATCTATCTCTCTAATACTGGGCACCAAGTAAAAGTTACAAGACGGTTTCTGGATAATTACAGGATACCACAGAACTAAGACCAACTAGGGGAGGGGGGGAATTGGTGACATAACACTAAGCACTTGCTAAAAGGCACCAGGGCAACCCAAAAGAACTCCAACCTGTCTAAGGATCCTAGAATTCCCTACCTTGCTTGCCTGAGCCATCACCAGAAGTTAACATTAAGCCTTACAGAATGCAGAGAATGTTCTAGAAACTGCAGCCTGAGCTTACCTCTAATCCTGGGGGCCTGATGCATGATTTATTTCATTCTGTCTTCTTGCCCTCTATCTACAACCACTCTAGCTACTTATCTCTCTCCCCCCCGTCCCAGGTCCTGCCTTTATAGTCTGTCAGTATTTTTGAGACGGTAAGACAAACTCTTCTTCTACATGCTATGGAGGATTCTTTTGCTGTAGCTACTTGTCAAATATAAAATCAAAACCAAAGACTTCTTTCAACACCTTTTCCGGAGACCGTCAAGGAGTTTCTGGCCTCTTCCCTGGCTAATTACTCCACGATTCATGCCATTCATGTTACCTTCAGCAAAGACAGTATCTGGTGGTCCACTGTTCTTCCTCAGCTCTGGGAGGGAAGCACTCAGTGGGAACGACAACTTCTTGGAGTGGCTCCAACAACATTCCATAATAATGGAGGCTGAGTACATTACAGTTCACAAAATAATTCCACGGCCATTATCTCATTTGCTCATTACAACAATATTGGAAGAATGTATAACTCACTTCATTTTTTCCCAGTGAGAAATTTAGGGCTCCAGGGTTAAACAAAACCAATGACAGGAAAGATGAAGCAATTTGCCTAAGTCATGACTTGAACGTTGGCCAGCAAGCTATAATGCTGGTGTGTTTCCATATCAACACAACATCAGAGTTGGTCTGGACTTGCTACCTAAGGACACACAAACCAATATTTATCTTTCAGAAGTGGGGTCTGCAGTAAATGATTGCTTTATCTTGAACTATATATGATACTTCTTAGAACTTAATGGACACATAAAGGAAACTTCTGCTGAGAAATTCAGACTACTTGAACACAGTTTCCTTATACTGTTTTATTACTAGCCATTCCTCACCATCACCCTTCAGCTTGGGGGGGGGGGGTCCCTCAGTTAAAAAGTTCCTGCTTGGCACATGCAATACTCTCAGTTTGATCCCCAGTACTCCAAAGGCCAAAGTTTGAAAAGGAGTTTAGCTATCTTTTGTTTGTTTGTTTGTTTTTTGTTTCTGGCTGATATTTGAGTTGAATCATTCTACAGATAATGTTTGAGTGCCCACCCACCGCATATGATGAACTTTTGTATAGCCTAAACATTCAGGCAGGCATTTAAATATATCCCCACTCTTTCCAACATGTAGCCAGTATTTTACCCTTCAGATGCACTAATGTGTTTTCAATTTCCCAGTGATAAAAATTTATAATATAGTCATCTTTTAATTCTTATAAAATATAACAATATCGAATATATTTGTACAATCAAATAATGAAATAATATATGAATCACTATAAGAGAGAAAGTCTGAAGCATTTGGTTTAGGCTGAGTGTTCAAACTATAAAACAAAGATGCTGCTGTTGTGTGTGTTAAATCCAGATTCCTAGAGTTTTAGGAACAGGAAACCATTGTATTTTGAGGATTTCTTTGATAGAAAATGTTAGGTTTTGACAATTCATTTTTCCCCCCATTGAGAAGCTGTTATTCTGTAGGAACTGAATGATACTGTATCTCCATATACACACGTTATTTAGACACAAAATTGCAGTAAGGTGCCCATGTTAACAAGGCCATTATCCTTCTGTGTGATTGAGCGTGATCATGTAACAGAGAAGCTTCATTTCACTGGCACCTGGGTGCTGAGGAGACTGTTAATTCCATGCTGCAAATGTTTCCCCTCCCCTTGCTGGAGGAGCATTAAAATCCAGAGTACACATTTAGGTCAGTGTAATTCTAACATCAGTCTCCTGGACACGAGTGTACATGGTACGTACGTACACGTACACACACACACAAACACACACACACACACACACACAGAGAGAGAGAGAGAGAGAGAGAGAGAGAGAGAGAGAGAGAGAGAGAGAGAGAGTTTTTCATTCACTACTCAAGGAGGCTATAGAGGCCTCCTGCATCTTCAAGAGATGTATACACTTCAGTATGGAGACTTGTCCTTGCTCTGCCATTGAGTTTTGGGAGTGACAATATATGCATAAAAAATATCATCACGAGGTGGAAAGAAGTTTAAAATGACAGGGAACTCAAGCTGGAGATGAGTACTTTACCAAAGTCCTCATACTCTGTTTAAATTTTAATACCACTACTAAAGAAAAGCTACTTGAAAATATAATGGATAAGAAGGAATACAAATAATTCAAGAGGCCTATCAAAATCTATTCCCTCTCTCTGAGTATAACCAAAACAGCAATATTCATAATCATACCAATGAGAAAAAAAAAAACAAAAAACAGAGTTTCATGCGCTACCACACACAAGGCTCTTTTACTAATTAGCTTTCTTTCTTCAGCTTTTTTCATCCTTATTCCAATACTCAGGGAAGAATCTAAAACTTGCTGCTTCTTCTTGCATATTTTTATTGTTCAGATAATTTTGTTAATCCTGAGATTTTTCAGGAGGATAAACCAACTGCATCATCACTTTGGGCCAAATTTGAAGCAGGGTTTATTAAATATAAATACTAACCAAGAGATGGACTTTGGTTATTCCAATGGACTACATATGTTGCAGGTCTTTTATGGACAAAAAGTCATAGGTCACCCTATTTTTCCATAAGGCTGTGTTATTTTCCAAGAACTACAACACTCAGCATTCCAGGAAATCACCTGCTCCTTGGCCAGGTTGGTCTTACAAAGTGGGTCTGGGGTATTATAATTTCAAAAAATTCTCACCAAAAATTTCTGGTCTAGTATTACTGAGGTAATGGGGTATCTTTGACACTTGTTGCTTGTATAAGACTTGGGATAATTAGCATGCTTCCAATGTCTGGTGTGGAAGCAACACTGGTGCCTCTCCCTGTAGCTGCTTGTATCCTAATGCTAATTACACCCCTCACCCCCCCCCCCAAATGTTTGCAGGAGAGTCTGCCCTTAGCTTCTGGGAACCTGTCCCCAGTTGGTTCTGACTGGTAAATGAAGTTGCCAATAGCCAATAGCTGGGAAGCACAGATAGAGGCAGGAGGTTTCCTGGGTTTGGGACCAGGAGAGGAGAAGATTGACCATTGGCAAGAGAGTATGCAGGGCAAGAGAGACTCCATGGCTCAGAAGAGTGCGGGGCAGAGAGGCACAGCCACCACGTGAAGGAGTCAGGAGAGCTCCGGCCAGAGGGCTGCCCAACTGGGTCCAGGGCAGCCAACAAAGTAGGATAGAGAATTTAGTAAGTAATAACTCAGGATTATCGGTGGATTAACTGCACAGAGGTTAGGAAGTGGTCCAACTGTTTAAGACATATCAAAATATAAAGGTTTTGTGTGTGTGTGTGTGTGTGTGTGTGTATGTGTGTGTGTATTTCATTCGGGAACGTAAACCATAAAAGTACAATGCCAGCTTTTATTAAGTAATTTAATTTCAACATCTTCCCTCTTTGGTTGGATAGACTGTAACATAAAGAGACCTGGGGATGAAGGAAGAACCTGGACAAACAGGAAGACATTCTACTTCACACACTTTTGCTATGGTTTGAATGTGATCCCATCAAAAAGGAAAAACAAAATCATGTGTGCCAGAAACTTAATGCCTGGTACAACAGTGTGAAGAGTCTGAGCCTTATATTTAGTTCATTGGCCCCACCTTCATAAATGGATTTACACTAATTACAAGAGAACTGGAGACTCTTGAGTTCCAACTTGTCTCCATTTTGCCATAAGGTGCCTTCTCCCATAAATGGCACTGACAAAAAGGCAGCTGTTGCCCTTGGAGATTTGGCTTCTAAAACCATGAGCCAAATAAAGTTTTATTGCGGACAGATGCATAGGCTATGGCATTCTGTCATAGAAACACAAAATGGAGTACCCCTATTCGTCAGAGAGCATTGCATGTTCGGAAACTACATTTCCCGCTCTGTCATTCACTCATCCATCTCTCTCTGTCATTAGATGACAACATTTACTGGCCATCTCATGAGTTTCATGTACTAGGTTCCAGAATACACCAATGGCCACAGCTCCGCCAGGAATGCTGGGCGTTAGGAGTTAGTAACAGGCAGGGTCCAGTCATAATAAATGGCAATGTACTAAACACTATGCTAGCTAAGACCCTGAGTCAGCATACTATCTGCTAACTAGCTTCTTTCAGAACTCCAAAGCCTCCTAGAACAGTACTGACAGAATACGATGTTGTAACAAAGGCACCACTGTGAAGGCTGTGAAATTGCCATTTCCTACTTCTCAGTGATGCTACTCTGTAGGACTTAACTTCATAAACTTTCACAGCAGGTTCTTTCAATAAAAATAAGCTTTCAGCCTAAACCTAAATGGTGCCAGGAGTACCATGGGTCCTTTCCTAAGGGAGCTCCAGGGACTACAGCCACTTGTCAATATAGGCCAATGTCACAGGATGCCCACACGACACAGGTGAAATGGATATACTGATCATCAAGATGGTCTCCAGCAATAGTTTCCTTCCCAGAATACATGCTGTGTTGCTTCTTTCCGAAGTGAAGTCTAGCTTTTCTCCCCCTCAGTCAGTGGCAGGATTAGCTCTGACAGGCGGGAAGCACCCTGTCTGTGTGGAATGGAGCCTTTAAGAGGCTTGGTATGTCTGCTTTCACTGCTTAGGAATCTGACCTAGCAGCTATGTTGTAAAGAAGCCACACTCTCCACTGGAGTGGATGCTACATGGGAACCGGCTGAGCTGCCAACTACAAGCAGTCACCACAGGAACCAGGTTCACAGGGTCTGGAGTTGGGGAGCCAGAGGTAACGGACAGCATCCTCAGAAAGTGCGGATGCCTGATTTAAGTCACACAGGAATAATTGGCAGCATGATGGTAGGCACAATGTCCACAGACAAACCAAGAATTTACGTTCTTCATAAAATGCTAATTACTTCATAAAATACTAACATAGCACAACTTCTCTTCACAAACGGTTCCTCTCCGTGAAACTAAAAAAGGACACCTGACTATTTTAGAGCTAATTATTTAATACCTCTCCCCAATTCAATTTTCAAATAATATTAAGCGGTGCAGTTATACATTACTAGTAGGTCGGATGATATAGCTTTTTTACACAGCACTCACATGAACATGTGAAGAGTTAAATTTCTCACCTTTTTTTTTTAATTTTCTTCTGTAAAATTAAATTTATTTATTTACCTTTTAAGATTTATTTATTTATTATATTTAAGTACACTGTGGCTGTCTTCAGACACTCCAGAAGAGGGAGTCAGATCTTGTTACGGATGGTTGTGAGCCACCATGTGGTTGCTGGGATTTGAACTCCAGACCTGCAGAAGAACAGTCTCTTCGGAAGAACAGTCGGGTGCTCTTACCTACTGAGCCATCTCACCAGCCCTAAAATTAAATTTATAACATGGGGGGGGGGGTGTCTGTCCTCACTCATGATTGGGGAGGGACAGGCATCCTACATCGGGCATGTGGAGGACAACTTTGTAGCGGTCACTCCTTTCTCCTTTCAAGTGCGTTCTGGAGATTAATCTTAGGCCTCCCAAACTTGGTTTTCTCTTTCCACCTTTGTCTTGTAGGGTTGTTCAGGCTGTCTGGCTTGCACAGCTACTATCTTTATCACTGAGTTTTTCTGCAGGCAAAGTTTGTTGACAGCATCTCACATTATAGTACACACAGACGTAGAACTCACTGAGTGGCCTCCTGAGTGCTGAAAACCACACCCCTGGCTCTGACTGCTTTACATTAATAAGACACAGGTCACCTATAATCTTAACAGTTGATAACATGAGGGTGGAAAGAAGCTCGAATAAAAGAAGCGGGGTGGGGGGAGATCACATTTTTGGTTTTTATCAGCATCAGTCATGAAATTACAGCAGCAGAACCACTTACTAATTAATAACACACCCCTCATTTCTGGTCTCCAGTGTTCTTCCCCTGTCTTATGTCCTAAGAGTAGGCAAAATTGTCTTTTAAAAAGAAAGTACCACAGATAATTGTTATGCAAAATCACCTGGAAGAAAGAAGGCCTGGCCCACTGCTATTGATTGCTATTTATTACTTGCTGCTGGTAAGTGTTTTACAGCAAGCCTTCATGCAATCAATATGTTGCACGGCCTCTTGGTGGTTTCTCGTTCCAAATGCTTTGGGAAGCGGAATGCATACCATCTCAGGGGTGACTAGAGTGAGAAGAAAACAGCATTTCCCAAAGAAAGCAGGGTTCCTTCGGGGCGAGCCTGGGTCTTGTCAGCTTGCTCTTGCACTAAAGTGAGCATGCCCACCCGCTCCTCAACACAGACAGACAGACAGACAGACAGACAGACAGACAGACAGACGCCCCACACAGACAATCCCAAACCCACAACAAGCTCTAGAGAAACTCTGAAACAAGACTGGGTTTCATGTCTGTAAAGCACACCCGTTCCGGCCATCCTCCAGCATTTCCATTCGAAAAGGTGATGCTTGCTGTCTTTTCTCCGCTTTAAAAAAATGCAATTACTGCTAGGAAAGGAACAGCCTGGTGGGCACGCATTTCCTCTGAGTGATGACTAATAGAAGCTCCGGGCAAAGCCGCACCTGCAGCTCCTCTGCCCAGCTTCATTAACAACAAGGACACAGGTAATAAACACCAGCGGGCACTCCTTTTATCAGAGCAGTCTAGTGCACCTCACAGAGCTCCTTATTAAGTCTTATGGGGCCTCTCTGAAGACAGACCTGAAGAGACACATAAAGGGGAACCCTGTGGTTGACCAAAAGGGAGAAAACAGCAACCAGTTCACATACTTGACAGAGCAGCAGCAATTTTACTGGAGGACATCATTATGAGCATTACCCAGAAACCTCTAATCTGGATGCTTTCTTGTAAGCAATGGCCAAATGAGAATAATAACATCTATTCTGCCAACTTCATGGGCTTAGAGGGAAGATCAGATGAAGGGACAGCTGTAAGGGCAGAGCAGACTCTGATGTCCACAGGAATAAAGGGCTATATTTATCTTATCTAAACCAAATGTAGACTTCAGGCAGAAAATGCCATTGCCAAACCCTGGACGCAATGCAAGAAGCCTTTGCTCCAAGCAGCTTGGGTATTATTTACACAAATGCAGAGTACGCTTCTATGCTGCGATCACATTCCTATAGGGGGCAGGCGAAGATGAAAGCAGAGAAAGAGAGAGAATACAGACACAACAATTACCCTTGGTTTTAACGTTTGCATGTCTCCAAATAGGAGAAAAGAATTCTTCATTTATCTAAAAACCATTCATAACAGAAGAATCCAAACTTTGCAAAGGATGGCTTGTTTAGCTCTATATTATGTTCTCTCTCTCTCCTCTCTCCTTTCCCCCCCCCATCCCTCCTTCCCTCTTCTTTACTTCAGTTACAAGATATTGTAACTCTGAAGGTTTCACTTAAATGCTTGTAAGGAGTGAAAATGTTCACTTGCCAATGAGACTTGCCACAAGAGGACATAGTCCTGTTTGGATTAGATGTGGTTTAGAAAGAAGACTAGTATCTACCTGAACTGTTCCTAGGCGACTTGAACCAAACATTTCCTAGTACTCCTACTTTCAACTCCCTAAAGTCCCAGAAATCTCCTTCCCAAAGACCAAGGCGGGCCAATCCAACCACTTGAAGGTGACAATTACTTCTATCTCCCAAGGTCAAAAAAACACTCTGGACAGCTTACTCTACAAAATATCTGTTCTCAAGCAGTTAACCCCACAGTAAGAAGTAATCAGAAGTTAGAACTACAAGGAACCCAGGGGAAAATCATTCTGTTTCTAGAGCAACAACTACAAGCATTACAGTGGAGGGACATCTGTCATTGACTGTTAGGTGCCTAACACCATTCAAATTCCCTTCTACAGCAGAATTCAGTACAGAAAGAGTCTCTAAGAGTGGAATGGTCTCTGTCTCTCTATAAGATGCGAGTAAACCATTTCTCTTCCTCTTGCTCAGTTAGCAATTGATCAGAAATAGAATGTCCTTTCACCAAGAAGCTATGGCATGTCCAGGAATAATAGACAAGCTAGCATCCACTCTATCTGGAGGATCCTAAGCAAGATTTTGGTAGCAGGTCCAGCCTGGTCTTCAGTATCTTGGCCATACTATAGACTATGGAGTTCTTCAAAGATGTCTGATCACTATAGCCAGAGTCAGTTTCTACCCTTTTTGCAGTGTCCTCACTGGATTTAATCACACAAAAGAGGTCTCAATAAGCTTCAACAGGCAGTTCATCTCAGAGATGCTGCAAGAGACAGGGTATGAAAGACAATGAACCAACCCTCTTCTACTTGGCAAGATTCTGACTCAAGACCTGTAAGAAAAAAGAGAGCAGAGGGGCTCGGCAAGGAGCAGAAAGAAAATGGCGAGAGAAAGAAGTACCTGGTTGATTCCTAAGAATGATACCCCCTTGTAACTTATTGGGAGATCAAAACAGAAAATATATATATATATACACACACACATATATATACCTTGTAGGTTGGTTTGCAGTTAAGAGTTAAGAATAAATTCTTGTTTGTCCTATAATGCTATAATATGGTGGCCTATGCTTGTCCCTGATTGGTTGTGATGGCAAATACAAAGGCCTTGTTTGCCTTTTGAAGCCTCTGCAAACTTAGACTCCTTGACCTTTCCTGGGAACCCAAGTATAGTCCTGGCCAGAGTCCATCATCCTGGCCAGTATTTAATTAAAGCTTGCTTCAAAATTGGCTCAAAAATTGTGGCACTGGCCTTTCTCCTGGGAGTCTCGGGTTTAACAGTGCATGTATGTGCACCTCTGAGGTTATTAGATATTTAGCTGTGTCTGACTGGAAGTGGGTTCTGGTCACAAGAACTCAGATCCTTACATTTGCACAGCAAGTGGTTTAAACACTGTGCAATCTCCTCAGGGCCCTAAGTGATGTAAGCAACAGGAATTGTCAGGAAGATTTCTCCCATCCCAAGCCCTGGCTATGATCTAGAATAAAGCTCAACTCAGTCCATAGAAACTGCATGAAACAAGGCATTTAGAATCACCCAAACGCTCTCTCCTGGCTCAGGGACCTGAGTTTATCCATTAATAAGTGTCACTTTCAGGAAAATCGAGTGGCATGTATGTATTATCTATTTGTACTAAGAAGAACTACAATACTAAGAATGAAAAGAGGTGGATTCTGGCTCCAACCTTGCCTGTCCAGGAGGAACTACATCATCTTGGAACATGTTAAGAACCGGAGTTCCGGTGAGACTTTCTATCTACCAAACAACAATCAGTAGTTCTAGAAAATAACTAAGTAGATCTGGGGATGCAATTCAGGTTGAATCCCCAGCAGTGCATAAACCAGTGTGGTGGCAAGGGCTCCCGGCTCTTGGGAGGTAGAAGGACAGAAACAGGAGGGCAATAAGGATATTGCTGGCTACTTACTGTATCTAAGGGCAGCTGGGGAGGGGAGAGGAGGGGAGAGGAGGGGAGAGGAGGGGAGAGGAGGGGAGGGGACGGAGGAGAGACCTGAGTAGAACAGAATTTGTGATCTGATTTATACAATATCAACTGAGTCTTTCCTGACTTGAGAATAAAAATTCCTTTCTCTGACTCTGTGAACTATTTCTGTTTTTGTAGTGAACTATTTATTAACCGCTCACTCTGTTGGTTTGTTCTTTTTTTTTTTGTTTTTGTGGGGGGGGGGGGTCGAGAGCTATTAGAATTCACAAGGAACTGGCCGATCAGATATTGAGTCCACATGCAATTAAGAGATTTACTTCACATGTCATCAGCTTCCCTCCAGCGTGGTGCTCTCTGGGGTTTTATGTTTGGCTGCTATAAAAGCCAACAGGAACAATGCTGAGTGAGTGGGAATCCCTTTGGATTGCTTTGCAGAACAGAACCTAGAAGGAAATTATCTATTTACACCTTTATGCTACATCTTTCCTGAAGCAGAAAGACAATCAGCAGCTGCCAGTAATCACTGTGCCTTGAGGACACTACTGGCCTCCTGACGTCCTCCTTGGTTACATCACAACATCAGAGAAAAATACAATGACTATTAGCCAAAATAAGTAAAGAAGAAGAGCATGGAAGGCAATATTTTCTACACTACAGTCACCTGTAGGGGAAAGTATTTGGAAAGAGTTAAAACAACCCAAGTTTTATTAAACATTGGTAAAATCAGAACCTCTTTGTTCTACATACTGGGGTCTACCAGTTCAAAATCCATTTTGTGCTATATGTGAGTCAAAACAGTGTATTTCAAGTGAAGACTACCCCAAACTCTCAGCTCATTTTCTTGACACATTAAATCTCTTAAGTACTTATTTGGTTCACTTTAACTCTAAAAGGTTTTAATTATCAACATGTAGACTTGATTTCCATGGTCAGAGTAAAAAGAATCCCATCAATAGAGAGATGTAGTCTCCTAAGTAGGAAACATTAGGTTAAGATTATGCCAGTGCCACCCTAAGCATCTCTAAGCTGGGTACAGGAATGCTGTTGAAGCCCTTTCATGAAGACAATGTCATGCCCCTTCATCCACGCTTATGTTCTGTGACTTTTCTCACATGACAGCTGGCTTGGTGGGTCTGCAAGAACAGGAGCAGTGCCTGACATAAACAGCAAGATTTCCACAGCATTTAGTGTTAGTCCCAAATAGCACCAATGTTGTGTTGGAATCCTGCCTTATGTCTGGACAGACCACACCAGGCCAATGCAGCTCCACGTGAGAGATTTATTGTGGGTGCGGCAAAAAGGGGGCATCGGAGACGAACAGGGGAAAGATAGGGGAAGAGAGAGCGAGGCTTAAGAGGGTCAGACTTTTATTTAGGCTGTGACATAACCACTCACAGGTAAAGGTGGGAAGTGAGCCAAATGGATGCTGGGAATGTATAGTGATTGTCATGGCAACAGATGCGAGGGTCCCTGTTGCCTATGGGTGACATCACCATCATCACAGGGTTCGAAGGCGATCTGCAAAGTCGGTTCCTGATACCAACACTTAGTCTAGTCCTCAGCATATAATTGTTCAAAGTCCTAATGGATAACAAATGGGGTGCACAATACCAACAAAATACATCAGTGGTTAGAAGGAGAGTTGGCACCAGTGCTAAAGTAGAAGAATGTGAAGAATATTCTCTTGCACTCACAGGGCCTGCAGGAAAATGGTACCCTAACCGTTCTTCTAGTTCTGGAATCCACACATATGGTTCCATGGCTATGAGCATACGTTTGAAGGAGCTGTGACTAAACAACAAGAAACAATTTTCATTCATCATCTTGCAAGGGCTATTTTACATGCTTTCCATTGAGCTATTTATTCAAATCAAGAAATACCCAGAGTCTGAACTAAGCCCGAGGAACGGACTGTAATGTATGTCAGTAGGGCTGAGAGTTCCTCCAAGTCCACGCAGAATTTATTTATTCAGCCTGGCAGCCCTGTGCTCAGGGGAGGGTCTTCAACACCATTGTGTCCTTATTGGAGTAAAGTACTAAACACAATGACCATGGTGACTTTACTTCAACTTATTGTCTACGTCACTGAGAAGTGGGCTTAACTACTTTCTCTTCCTCTCCTTTCCTTTCCTTCCCCTGTATCCCAAATATTTTAGAAAGTTTTAATTTCTTCCAAAGTAGATTGAAACTGACCACTGTTCTACACCCTATGAGCTAGGAATCAGACCTCAGATGGCTTCCTTTTGCGACATGGTCTCAGATGACTACCTATGAAGACATGTCAGGTAAAACATTAGGCGGGCAAGGCTCCCCAATGACCATCAACTGTCTGCTTCTCGTGCAGCCACATTTTCCCTACTTCCATTCAAAGCTCTTTCATCATTTAGGCTGCATCATTAAGAATGGAGTCTCAGTTGGATGCGGAAATGTGGTGGTGGTGGTGGTGGTACCCAAGAAGTAAACACATAAATACAGACAGACACACAGACATATATACATACTTATACAACCTTCCCCCCACAAAAAGATTTAAGTACCAAAATTACTCAGAAAATGCAAAGAATATACATACTTCTAGTAATAAAAACAATAATCTGCATCTAGAAAAATTAACAATAGGAAGGGCTGATAAAGCAAAAAAATATCATAGGAAGGAAAGTGTGAGGTAAGGCAAAGGAGAGGATGATTCAACTCCAGATTTGGAAGAAATATACACAACAAAACAGCCATAGAAAAGGCTTTGCCTATAAACATCTTTATTTACCTTCTACTTAAATGGATTTCTAAATTTTCCTGGAGAGTCCATGTTATTGAAAATAACTGCACCACTGCTGTCTCTGGGTTAAAGGAGCTGCCAACATTTCTAGGAGAAATCTAGGAACTGAAGACTCAAATGTCAGAACGTATTTCATCAATCTTTCCTTGGAGGCTCGCCTAATGCTCAAAAGTCCAGCCATCACATGTACAATTTATAACTCCTTCCATGTGCCCTCTTCAGATTCTTTGCCACGTGGGATGTGCACAGTAATAAACTGGCCCTATATGAGACAACAATTTATTTCAAATATCACTCAGAATAAATGCAGAGTAACAAACACCCGTGCCTCTGCTCACTGACCTGCTTAGGTCTGTCTCCTTTGGTTGTCGTTCCTCAACTTCCAACTAGGAACAGCAATAGTTGTATCATAAAAAAAATGCTTTCTAAGAAGTGGTTTTCTTAAGAGCTTCCTTCTTAGGCTGCAAGGCCCAGTTCTATTTAGAGACACCTCCACCAGTAGCCCATCCTGGTTTCCCTGAACATCTTATTAAATGTTACTTTGGCTTCATTAAGGTGGATTTTAAAGAATCCATTTTCCCTGGGGCATGTGTTAGTGGGGGGAGAACTAATCTCTGTGGGAAACAGAACTAGAATTCTCCTGCTGACATAGCCACTGTGCTCAGAAAATACACACCAGTAGGACTACATAACTGTGTCTCGGGGTTGTTTTCTCTCATAGAGAGAAATGGGCAGATGGATACTGTGAGTAATAGCAATACCACTAACCACTAACACACTCTTGGAGAGCTACTTGGGATTGGATCTACTTAACAAAAATGAAAGCTCTTCCCATTTTACATCGGATTTAATCACACGGCAGGTGACTCTGTAGACTCTTAGAAGAACCCTATGCTTCATTTACTAGTGTACTATTTCTTGAAATGCTTACCAATTTTTGAATGGAGGAAGGCAGTTCTGTATTGCATTTTGTGGTAGAGGCAGTAAATTATGCCATCAGTCCTACAATTAGGCTAAGGCCTGTGAATCTTGAGTTTCCCTAGCTTGTGAAAGGTTCCCTTTCATGTTATAGACTGTGGGTCAATGAGAATCTCAGAGTGAAAGTTACCCATCCAGAATAGACTGGAGGTGAGAGGCAGCTTCGGGCCAGCAGAATAGGCCTATTGTGAATGCTATGCTAATCTCTGAATGTCAGGTTCATCCCTTATCAGAATATCTTAGATCTTTGGAGCCCTTAGGAAAAAAATCTAGGCCAATGGACTCATTTTGAAGGTGAAGAACCTGGACACTGGGGTGACTCATCGCTGAATGAACAGGTAGTTCTTGGCAAAGAGTCTAAAGCCAAGGCCAGGGAACTTAGCAGGACTTTCAGTTCTGTTTGATAAACCTGTGAAGGCAAGGCAGGAGTTATCTGTCAGCTCATTTTGGTAAGCTAGAACTTAACACACCATCTGCTGTGTTGTTAATGATCAAGTTGAAATAAATGGCTAATAAAACAATAAATCACATCAGGCTCAACAGAAATCATAAAAATTTCTCAGCTTTTGTTTATTTAACCTCATACATTCTCATATCTGGCTGGTTTTGCTTTTCCAATTCTTTCAAATCCCAGTCATTCCTTGCACAGGCTCCAACATAAAAACAAGACTCTATAATGTGACAGGCAAAGAGACACCACACCATAAGCAACTACAAGGATCATTCAACTCGTCTTCCTCAATGACTAACTGAAAGATAGTTATCGGACATGGAATATGAGTTCAACAGTTTGTGAATGAGTGAACTGATGATAAATAATGCCACCTTGCAAAATCTCAAAGTACTATGAGCAGTTCTTTCTAGTAAGTCATCATGCCAAATTACACACTTCTGTTCCCACCTCGGGTCATAGGGGATGAGAAAAAAGCAGTATGCCAAAAATGACGATCTTCCCAGAAATTATTGACTGGAGGTTACACAGCCATAATAACATGCTTTGTGTAAAATGGGGGTATCCGACTATATATGGGTGTTTATCTCTCAATACAGACTTCTATGAGTGTGTTGATATCTGAGTGGGAGAGTAGGCTAAATGAATTAGCTTGTCATTGATGAAAAAGTGCAAGACTATCTGTCATTCACTGTCACTCCCAGAAGTAGAGCCAGTTAACATCTTGAGATGCTCACTCTGAAGAGAAAGGAGGAGGCATAGAGGGAAATGGTAGTAGTGTTGGGGAGAATGATTGACAGTCGTCCTTTCTTCCCCAGGCTATGAAAATCTGGGCAACTGAAAGCAAATTAATTATTTCATCCTTATATTTTTAAAAAAGGACATTTACACATACAATCAATATGTCAAGGATCATATAGTCCTCTTCATTCTCTAAACTTATCTCTAAATATTTCTATATGGTCAATCCTCAAAACCATTTCTAAAAACAGATAGGGCCTGCAGAGATGTGGGGGAGGAAGAGCGAATGTGATGGCAGAGTGTCTATCAAGTTTTAAATATACAGTTCTATATTTATATATGCAACATGACAAGTTGACAGAGTCCTCTTCCACAGGCAGAGAGACTGATAATTGGATACATTTCCTGTAATAGACACAAGGTAGGCTGAGCTATCAGGGATTTATAAATCTTTATAAATTATAAGCTATCTTGATAAATTTATGTATGTGATATATATATATATATATATATATATATATATAGAGAGAGAGAGAGAGAGAGAGAGAGAGAGAGAGAGAGAGAGAGCGCAAGCACATGTACAGAGCAAAAATGGACAGGTAAAGGACAAAGGGCAGAGAGATGATCATTAACTTGATAATGATATGATTGTTCTGTCAAGGTTATCAGTCTTGCTGAGACCCAAATAAAGCAGATGGAACACCTATATCCCACAATATGCTTTGCTTTGCAGGATGCCTGGTGTACCCTGCGCAGCTATAGCCATGTGACATAGATGCAAGCTACAATATCTCATGCTTTCTCTCTCTGTATCATCACCCAGCCTACCCTTCAGGGCTAATCCTTGCCACCAGATTCACCCTTCGAGTTCCCACCACAGCTAAGGGCAGAATTCCAAAGCTTCCTTGCATCCCCACTCTCTAGAACCTACATTCTTGATCATTTGTCAATGAAGCTGTGTCCCTCAAACTTAAATATTTACAGACCACATGTAAAGAAGAAACTGCCCTTGTGGATGAATAGTAAATACACTTATTTTTTTTATCATATCGCCGTGCATTATGTACTCATGCAAAAGTTCTTCTTTAAAAAGGAATTGGAGTTACTGTGATTTGGGATGATGCACTATACTAAAATGATCCATATTGCATTTCAGAGCATAAAATGGAGTTTTTGGACAAGGTGCTATACAGAAGGAGTTTTGATGCATTAACGCTCATATATTGGAGTGTGCTCGTCTCTATAATTAAGTTGGACAGGGAAGTTATTAGTGATTTCAAAGCCTTGTCTGTAGGCTCATGATAATGAGACCTCCACTCAACCAATCATTGGCCAAGAAGCAATGCCTTTTTGGAAGATTTTAATGATGTACTTGGTAAAAATCAGAGAAAGTATTTTGTTTGCCTGAAGATATGGCTAGTTTTAATGCACTGAATCCTGCCTGAATAGTCCACTCTACTTACCGGGGCTGAGGGTAAATACAGACAAGCCTGCAGCCTATCAAGGCTAAAATTACCTTCAGCAAATGTGTCAAGCTGTTGAGTCCAAGCTGGTAGGTAGCCCTGGGAGCCCACTCCCAGCGTCATTGTGGTACTGAGCACCCGGCTTGGGTTCCTGAGTGTGGTACAGATGATTCACCTCCTGTTCCATTTTCCTATTCAACTGCGATGATCTTCCTGACTCCCTGAGCTTCGTTTGGACAGGGACCAATGATAATGCCATGTACAAAGTTAAGACATCCACAGCTTTGCTCAGGCTTTGCAGCATCAAGATAACCCAAAGCCCACTTTGTGACTGTTGGTAAAAATCATCGTCAAGATGAAAATTGAAGAATGATTGGATTTACTTCCATAAACAATCAAGATCTAATGTGAAGCCATGAGCTGGCATCAAAGACCCAGAGAGGCAGAGTTCTGCACTCAGAGCTACCCAGTTAGAATGCAACCCTAACCTTTATAATATCCTTTCATTTACCTACCTCCTCGATGTAGGCTAGCCTGTCTGTTGTTGGTTGAATCTGCCAAGCTCTTGTCTACTTCAGGTTCTCCAGACTGATGACAAGGGATGCTTTCCTTGAACCTTTGTAAAATGTTCAGTCTATACTCACAAAGTATGCCTTGTAAACATGCTCCACTGAAAATTGTTTAAAGGAAGAAAAGCAGGTCATGGGTAGGAGGAAGTGACCTACTACACACATAAAGTGACCTACTACACACATAAAGTGACCTACTACACACATAAAGCCCTGCGCACCAGAAGGTCCCTCCTTACTTCTGGATTGTAAGGAAGGTCACTGTGTCTGGTCTTAGTATCTCAGACAATGTATGGCTCTAAAACCTCCAGATCCCATCTCTCCCATGTACGGCATCTCACAAAGCACAAAAAAACACTCACTGGTTCCAAAGTTTGGCTGCACCTGTTATTCTTATAAATCAAGCCATCACTTAAAAAAAAAAAAATCTAGAGAAAAATCAAAAGAATCAAACCTTGGTACCCTAATGCCAACAAATGGCTGAACATCAACAAAATGTCACAGAGTACCTACTACGTAAACCAGCCTACCCCCTTGTTTCAGCTACAGTTAGTGTGTGTCAGACATCTTCTATGATGGACATATTCTATGAATAGCATGAGGCAGCCACACACACTCCAAGTACTAGGTGATCCACTAATGCCATCCTGGTAGTCAGGTGACTACTATTTCAACTACTCCCTCCTTCTCTTCATCCCTCCCTCCCCCCAACAAAATCCTGGCATCTAGCATCCCACCCTGAGGAAGTACCCTTCTTAGCTCACTCAAAAACCTTTTGTAGATTTATGCTTGTTTGGCATTTTCCCCCAGGGTGGCTGCATGTATTTAATATGATTAACAGCTTTAGTCATTAAACACTGTTTCTTTAAGAGGATTGCATGAGATTACCCATAGGGTCTTGGGCTGAAATCTCAGTACAAGTCCCCAGGAGAGATAGGTAAGGGGAGTTCATCAGAATATAAAAACTTCACTTAGTACTTCAAATAATTGATGACACAACCCATCAAAACATTCTTCCTAAACTAATCAAATCATTAAAATGTCAGCTTCCACACAGATACTCCACTGCGTGCCTGCCCTTGGCCCTGATTCAATTCAAATGGAATCTTGCTGAAGCGGACGGCTTGATGAAGTCTGTGTTTCTTTATGCTGTCCCCTCCTTGATGGATGCTCATCTCTGCATGCTTGAAGACGGCCAATCCACAAAG
The DNA here is from genome assembly GCF_900095145.1 of Mus pahari. Classification (NCBI taxonomy): domain Eukaryota; kingdom Metazoa; phylum Chordata; class Mammalia; order Rodentia; family Muridae; genus Mus; species Mus pahari. The sequence continues at coordinate 19,251,839 of NC_034606.1, forward strand.
CAAAAGTGCTGGCTGAAAGCCAGAAAACAAGACACAAAGAGGGCTCTTGTCATTAGCCCACCAGACATAGTAAAGGCTAGGTTTCTTTCTGTATTCAATGTGCTTCGGGGCATTTCCTTATTGCTTAAAATATGAGGCTAGCAAGAAGACTAACTGTTGTACACTATGTAGAGAACCCGAGATTCAAAGAAAGAGCAAGAAAGCATGCGCACACAACCGGCTTGGGGTTTCCGGTTTATTAAAAGGGCCCGGTAATTACAAATGTTTCCTGTGGCTTGCTCTTAGGGTTACTATTGGTGTTACGAAACACCATGACAAAAAAAAAAAAAAAAAAAGCAAGTTGAGGAGGAGGAGGAAATGGATTGTGTTTCCACACTATTCATCACTGATGAAAGATAGGACAGGAACTCAAGCAGAGTAGGAACCTGAAGACAGGAACTGAAGCAGAGACCACAGACGGGTGCTGCTCACTGGCTCTTTGCTTGTACCTGGCTCAACCTGCTTTCTTATAGAACCCAGGACCACCTACCCAGGGATGGCACCACCCACAATGGGCTGGACCCTCCCCCATCAATCACTAACTAAGGTAACATCCTAAAGGCTTGCCTACAGCCAATCTTATAGAGGCATTTTCCCCAATTGAGGTCTTTCCTCTCCAATGACTCTCTAGCTGATGTCAAGTTGACAAAAAAGAGCCTGTATAGTAGCATACACTCCAACCTCAATCTGTTCTTAGTATCTCAGACAATGTATGGCTCTAAAACCTCCAAATCCCATTTCTCCCATTTACGGCATCTCACAAGACACAAAAAACACTCACTGGTTGCAAAGTTTGGCTGCACCTGTTATTCTTATAAATCAAGCATCACTTAAATTTTTTTTTAATTTGCAGAGCATACCACTAGGGCACAGAGTTTTTTTGTTTTTGTTTTTTGTTTTGTTTTGTTTTGCCTTAGTTGTCCTGAACACCCACTAAAACAATATTGAGCAAAACAAACATATAATTTTATAGATGTACATTTTTGGAACCAACCATCACACACACACACACACACACACACACACACACACACACACCCATCCTGCATCTAGTAAGGATCTGAATTCAACATTTTATTTCCGTACACTCCTCTGTGGAGACCTTAAGTTGTTTCTAGATTGCTATCCTGTGCTGTATGGCAACCCCGAGAGAACTGAACTACTTACATTTAAAACAATTAGGACTTTTTAGCTTAGAGAATGTTCCCAGGATCACAGATAAGTTTCAAAATCTACAACATGAAACATAATACCATCTTCATGTGGAACTATCAAAATCACAAGAACTGAGAAACGGCTCAGAGATAAAGATTATATACCACTTAGAGTAGACAAGTTTGGTTCCCAACATCCATGCTGGGTAGCTCAAAGCCAACTCCAGGGATCCAACTTCCTCTCCAGGCCTCCACAGATACCTGTACTCACAGGCAAATACATGCACAAGTTCACATACAAACACACACACACACACACACACACACACACACACAGGCACAGCGAACATACACATATGACACATAATTTAAAAATATAATATAGCTTTAAAAAACAGGCTAGAGAATCAACTTATTTTTGGGGTGATCTCTAAGACAAATTCACTATACTTGCAATTATTTTAATTCAAGGTATGCTTGACCCCAGTGTCCTCTGACATTTCTTAAGATGAACAAGTATTAACACATAGATGAGTATGAATACACATACAAGTTCTATGGATCAAAAAAATTTCAGGAAACCTTTTTTAGCACTCAATAATTTTAGCACTCACCTTGCCATATGTTTCTGTTTCTAAATATTTTGCTTTATTTATGGATGCATATGTGTGCCTACATGAACATATGCTGTATGTATTCAAGTGCCCAGAAAGGCCAGAAGTGGGCACTGGATCTCCTGGAGCTGAAGTTATAGGCTGTTGTGAGCTGTCTACAATGGATGCTGGGAATGAAGAGACCTCTGCAAGAGAAGCGAGCACTCTTGACTGTTGAGACATCTCTCCAAACCCAACTCTACCATATATCTGTAGGAACAGAACATTTATCAAGCACTGATCAATACATTCCAGGGAGGGCACACTATATTCTATCTCCTTGAGAAAGTATGCAAGGTTTTATCCCTTTTTATCCATCTGTTTCTGTGCACTAAATGTGAAAATTCAAAGCCCCACTCAAATGCCACCTGCATTAGGACATTTTTACCTGTGCAAGAACTGACCTCTTCACAGCCAGTCACATTCATCACAACTGCTAACGTCCATCAAGTTGTATTTTATGAAGATCCTCTTACAGAAGGCTCACAACACTGTTAGGTATGTACTATTTCCATCTAACAGATCAAACTGTTAAAACTGAATAAAAAAAATTATTGTTCAAAGTTTCACAACTGATAAATAATATAGCTACAATTTGGATCAGGGCTCTCTAACTTCATGTGTCTGGTTGTTGTTGTTGTTGTTGTGTAGAATTCAATTCTAAGCTGTACACACTTCCCTTCTTCCGGTATACACCACATTATTCCTTTGATGAGTATAAGTTAGGTACGTATCAGTCAAGGCCATTTCCTTCCCTTGATTATAAATTCCTTAAATACAAAGAAAGCCAAATCTTATTCATGTTGCCCCAACCAGAAGAAACAAAAGTGCATTTAGTAAATAAATATTTCCATTTGGCTAGTGGATTGTAACTACAACATTCAGTCTAAACTAGGAACCACTCATCCTTTTCAGGCCCAGAAATGATTCTTGAGTCTACTGATCAAGTTTTCCTCAAAACAATTTTCATAATCATTGTGATAAGTCAAGGCATTCACTGATAGAGCTGGAACTTGCCAGATCCTGAGAGGAGCCAGACTATTATGAAGAAAGTGATGCTTGCTCATTTTCCCTAAGGTGCAGACCATCGAGGTGGCACAACAGGCCATCTGCCCATGCTGACTGGAGAGATATAGTAGGGTAGTCCCATGCTACAGAGTGGGTGGATGCAAGTTATAGACAGAGAGCATCAAGGGAGTCTACTGTAAGATTCTGGGGAGGAAAGAGAAGCAGCCTGAACAGGATGCTAGAAGAGATCACCCAGAACGAAAAGGCTTGGACAGTAAACTCTAGGAGTGAGCATTAGGAGCCTAGAAGGGTGGTGTAGCTCATTCAATTCAAAGAACCTTTCCTAAACAGCTACACAGGAATAGCCCTGGGGTCTGGGGAGTAGCTGTTTAAAGGTGAATTAAAACTTGCTATGCCTTCAAGAAACTCATTAGTATAGCAGGGAACCAGACATTAAGCCAATCTGTGGTGATGGAAAGTAGGTCTTGATCAACCCTATAATGAGACACCAAGAAGTAGAGATTGATAACATCATTAATTCAAAAAGAAGCTTTCTAGTCTGGGGCTAATGTCTCCAGGGTAGGGCCTGTTTGGGTCTTGAAGGCTCAGTAGGAGTTTAATCAATGGGCATAATGAAAGTATACACTGCCCAGATCCCTTTTGCTGGGCAATGCAATAGACTCAAGCAGCTGTGACTGACTGCTGGTTGACAAGGTCTCCTGAATACCGACTCTCCTTATAACAAAGGCCTCGTAGTGCTACTAACAGGGAAATGCCTGGGTAATTCCTTTTGCCTCATCCAGGGTCAGCTTACAGCCAATGACTAAGAAGTAACCAACCAAAGCCTGCGTCAAACGTGGCAGAGAAAAGCTTGATTGTGAATGAGCCATTCTCAGCCTCAATCCCCCGCAGACTTCCTAAAGGGGGCTGTTCAGATACATTCTACACCTTCGTCATAACAACATAGTTATTCCAAACGGATCTTTCTATAAACTTTACACACAGAACGCAGTGCCGTGTTCAGGGCCTTCTTTTAAAAAAATGAAAACACAAGAACCCTAGCCTCATAGCATCACCTTATTATTCACGCATATGAGAAAAGTGATAGCAGTTGAGTCTGCCGACTCTTGTCACTCCACACCACTTGTGCCTCCATTTGGCTATGCATTATTCTCCCTCTTAACTACCAAGCACTGTGCTCAAGTTCTGGTACTATAGGTTAGTGCGCATTATCATTCTATTTGTGCATCACAGCTGAAGCTCTAAGACAGCAAACCGGAGAAGGAACAGCTGGAAGACCATGATAATTCCCCAACCTCAGGATACCTTCTTAACCTCATTAATGTTCAACCCTATTTGTCTAGAGAACGTACAGGTGTGTGTGTGTGTGTGTGTGTGTGTGTGTGTGTGTGTGTGTGTGTGTGTGTGTGAATGAATGATTCTCACCTCTTTAAAACCTAGCTCAGGCTTCCCTCTTATTAAGTGTGTGCCTGAAAGAATCACACTATCACACTTTCTCTGAATCCTCTACACAAGGTGCCCAGATTATACTCATGTCGCCTGTAGAAGACATGTATTAACACAACCCTTTCAGGTTTTGTCCCAAGGCTGGGTATAGCTAATACAGCAGGTCGAAGGCAGAATAACCCCGTGTCTTTTATATCCCTAGAACCTTTCATAGTGGCTGGAATGTATAGGTGATAAGAAAATGCTTAGCTTTAATCCACTAAGCACTGTAAAACATTCTCATATAATAAAAATCAGACTGGTTAAAATGTCAGTGGCAAGCCCTGAGATATAGTGACCCCTGAGCTCCGCTGACTGCATGGATTACTGAAGCATTAGGCCACTCCTGGGCGTGACTCTTTAAAAAACACCTCCCATATGGATAAAATATGCCTTCACTCCAATTGTCTGCCCCGTGGCAATTACTCCATTGCCTAGACAAGAGTCATTTCCAAAAGCCATTCTGAGAAACCCTCCACATCACTTCTTAGTGGATAGAAAGGACACCAAGAGGGTGTAGTGCCTTGTCAGTGTTTGGACCCCACATCTACCCTTGACTTTAAAAAATAGGGGCAAAATATCTATCATCCCAGGGGCAGGGAGGACACCACTGTAGAACTCGATTCTTTTCTTCTACTCCTGAGCAGGGTTGATTTGGTACTACATTCTCACTTGAACAAGAAAAAGTGGGGGAAAAAAAAAAATCAACAAATAACAGCTTTGCCCACTACCACCCCACTGTGCAAATAAGACTGCTGAGAAATGACATACACTGTGTATTTTAAGACAAAAAAAAAAAAAATCATTGCATGGCTTTTAAATTGGAAAACTCCAACCATGGCTGAAATGCTTACTAAGGAAGAATGCACACATTAAAAGAACAGGCAATTTTTATGACTCGCACCATTTCTATTCGAAAGCTCATTCCCTAAATTCAAAGTACAAAAATTACTATTGACTCTTTATACCAACAAGGAACATCACCATAACATACTGTCATAACATACTGGAAACCAATGTGGACCAAGCTGCTATCAAAGAGATGATCTCATTCATTATCTTCACGTAACGGAAACTGAGTCTGACCAAGGCCGAGAACTAAGCAAGTTGCAAGGCCAGGCACTGGTATCAGAACTCTTACCCCGTGGTCTACATTTCCTCCATCAGATTATCACACCACACTGTCTGGCTGCTCAATCTTAGCATTCCAAAGGAGACCCCAGGATCTTCCCCAGCTCATTCTGCTTACATGGACTTCATGTGTTCTCTGGATAATCATATGGCAGAAGAGCTCAAGTTTAATGAATCACAAGGGCTGTCCATCTGTCCGTCCATCTGTCCTTCCTTTCTTCCTACCTATCTACACAACTCTGGATGTCCTGGAAGTTATTACACAATGTAGACCAGTAAGTAGTCCAGAGTGGCCTTGAACTCATAAACATCTGCCTGCCTCTGCCTCCCAAGTGCTGGAAGCAAAAACCTGTGCCACCACTTACCCAGCTAAGAGGGTTCTTCCTATTACTAACCAAAATATTCTGTGTCTATCTTATATTCTAGGCTATAAATCTACATCTGTAGAATATCTGAAAGTTGTCAATGTGCAAGTTTTCTACATTAATGATGAGGAAATAACCTACAAAAATAAGCTGGGGTCTAGAAAGTATCTTTTAAATCTAGCCGCACCAGTGAAATAGCTGACTGTATGACTCAGTTCCCCATTTGGCATTAGAATCCCAGTGATGATTTCATTTTCTTCCCTTTTCTTTTTATTTTATGCTACTGTTCTAGGAGAACCTTTACAAGGCAGGAAAATACTTAGGCATGGTTAAAGTCCCACTTGATGCTTTGAGATGCTTAATCCCAGGATCCCTCTGGGCCTGTTCCGGAAGCCTGTAGCAGAAAAGGAAGGCACAGGCAGGCCTGGGCCTGCAGAGACTCAACCTGCAGATGAGCAATCTACAGGAGTCAGCATGTAGCTTAAAGACAGCAAGAAAGCCACAAAAGAGTCAGCAACAAATAGAGCCAACTCTTGGCACTGAGATCTGGAGCTGGCTGGGGGACTGTTTTAGCAAAGGACTGACATTGCCTCAGGAGTGGGAGGGCCACCACCTTCTTAATTATTAACTTCTCCTGTGCAGTCTTCAGCATCAATGCTGACCGCCACCTGGCACAGTGCTTCGGGATTTCCCACCATCCTCTTTGGGGGAAATGAAAACTTATATTGGAGAGTGAAACAGGACTGACTTCAGGCTCTGAGAGCATACTTCCTTGTTCCCCACTTGCTTCATCAGTATTTTCATAGAGGAAAAACAGGGATGACTTTCAGGCTGGTCAAAGTCATGGATGGGGTGGATTTCTGAGATGGGTCTGAGCCACCTGGGCTAGGAATCATTACAAAATTCATCCGAAGCCTGAGACACAGACCTGTTTTGTCAGGTTATATGGGGCCATAGTGTGCTATCAATTCTACCTAAGATTGAAGAAAAGGAAAGGAGCCGTCATGACAGAAATGTAGAATCTATAACCATGAAGACGCCAGGACCATGCGGAAGGATGCTTGCACCCCAGTTACAATGGACTGGACGGACAGCCTCTACTTCCAATCATGGCCTAAAGTCTGCTCAGGGCTTATACACTTGACCTTCATTCAGAGTAATCTTGCTTTTTTAAAAATAATAATAATAATAATAATTTCTGTTGATATAATATTTATATGAAAAAACATACACTACATCCTATAATTTTTAGGAATCAACTAGATCACTTCTATTTAAGATGAATCGTTTAATCTCTTAAGAGCTAGGACAGCAAATCTGCACTGGAAAAATATCAGTCGTCACTAAGTTTTGGAGCTTTCTCAAAGCTAATGGCCCTTTCACCCCCAACAGTTCCACAACACTTAAGACAGTCTTAATACTGAGAACAACCTTATGGCGATCCACCTGACAGCCCAAAGTCACCTAACTTGTGTCTCCATCATTAGCTTGATTCTCATTTCTGCCTACTCTGGGGAAAACATTCCAAACAAATGATAAACATACCGGGTAGCCACGGCTTTCCGTCCCCGGGGGCTCAAAGTCTAATGGGGTATACAAGATAAGCAACCCCATGGCAGACTATAAGTAATTGTACCTGAGAAATTAGCTTCAAGTAGTACTTGGAAGGTAGATTATCTTAGCTTCCCCTTGGAGATCGGCCAGAGGCCCTAGGACCCAGCTCCCCGGCCTCCTTCCCACTTTCCATCAGCAGAAGCAAAACCCAGGGCTCCATTTCTGCCCCCAATCATAGTTGAGTGAGTATCAGCACCCTTCCCTTGTAACCAGTCTTCCAGGTTTTACAATGTGGAGAGGTATGTGTTTTATTTATATCTCAATTTCTTCCAAAGGGGATTTAAGGTAGCTTACTTAAGCACTCGTAGATCCAGGACAATTTTTAAGAGAAACCTAAATATGTATATGGCTAGAGAAGGACAGACTGACTTAGGAAAAGGCTGACCATGCCAGAAAGCACTGTCTTTTTACTGCATTTCTTTATGTATCTATTTATTGTGGGATGTGTATGTATGTGTGCGGTGTGGATGTGGCTATGGTATGTTCTTGTGTGTGGTATGAATGTGTGCTTGTGATGTAAATTTATGTGCTCACCAAAGCACATTGCACTTGTGAAGATACAGGGGCAATTGGTGGGCACGGGTTCTCTCCTGCCACCATGTGAGTCCCAGAGATGAAATTCAGGTCCCCAGGCTTACTGACATCTGCCTTTATTCTCACAGCATCTTAGCAGTCCAGAAACACCAAATCTGAATAAAGACGACATTATTATTATTATTATTATTATTATGCCATCCAATGTGAAGTAGGAGAAAAAACAATTAAGTCTGAATGTTCTTGCCTTAAAAGGAAAGAGCAATAGGGGGGAGCATTTGGGGGAGGGGGATCTCTGGTTACATCTACATGACAAAGAACAAAGTCAACCAATGTCCTTGTTACTCAAATAGCAGCCTTAAAGTCCTACATTTAGGAGAATGGATTCTTTAAAGCATGAGGAACATTCTGGAGCCTTTCCTCACAAACAGGGGACCCATGCTATGGAAGTTTGTGAAGTCTGGGTCCACACAGGAAATCCTTACTCTATATTGGCCACTAACGTCTTAGTTAGCTACTAGCTGCAGCCAGGCATGCAGGAGTAATGCCCTGAGTGTGGCTTCTCCCCACTGTCACATACAGCCTACAAGGATTTCAGCTACACATCAGAGTCATTCTACTTGAAAAGATGTTTAGCAAAATCTACTCATTTGCCCTTGCCTTGTTTTTTTCCCCCTTTCTTTATCTGGAGACACATGCTCAGGTCTTCTGCTGAGATTATTTTCCCTGCTTTTCTACTTAGATTTTTTGAGGTGTTGGTTTTGAATCCTTGGCTTTCCACATATTCTTGCATCTTAAAGTCTCCTAATTTACTGTGTAATTAAAACACGCATGCACATTTGTCCTCAATTAATGGAGACAAATTATTCCCCAGTGGAAGACAACTCCACTCCAACTTGGAACCAAACAGGGCAGATAGGCCTAGAATTTAAATGTTATCTAATGATCTCATGTTTTTTTGCTGAATGAAAATTTAAGAAGTAGGCTAATCAGGGGCCAATGAGATGGCTCAGTTGGTAAAGGGGCTTGCTGCCCAAGCCTGACAACTTGCTTTCAGTCCCCAGAACCCATGTAAATGTGAAAAGTTGCCCCGTGACTTCCAATGTCTCTGTCTGTCTGTCTGTCTGTCTGTCTGTCTCTGCTTCCTCCCTCTTCCTTTTTCCAAATCTCACGAATTAAAAAAAATCTCACAAAAAGAAAAAGATTTTTTTTTTTTAAACAGAAAGAGTGAGGTTAATTTGTCCTTGAGAGACAAATATCTTAAAGTCTCCTTGGCATCTGCAGGACCACACGATTCCACACCCCCCCCCCCATTCTTTATTATCTTAAGAACAGTAGCAACTTGTTTTGAGATCACCTTTAGAGAAAGAAGAAGAACAAGCTGCAAAGGGCAGCTGAAGCTGGCAAAATAGCATTTAGGTTGAGTAACAAATGTCTGTTTGCAGTCAATCAATAAGTCCATCATAAGCCTATACAATGAAGGCTTTTGAAATGTCTGGAAATGTGAAAAAAGTCACAGTGGACTAAAGAATTAGCTAACATTATTTATAATATCGGAGTAATTCTCTGTCAGCAATGTGTATGTATGTGCAATTTAGGCAGGAATATATATAAACATTCCAAAGCTACTCATTTAAGTGTGATTATGAATCATTTGTGAAAAATACAAAATGAAATGAGATAAGAATAAAGCAATTTTCATGTCTAAGTGAGACTATGACAGGAAACACCCAAGTTCAAGAAATTTTCCATTTACCGTAACTTTTTAAATGGACATTGGGAAAAGAAAAGGCAGAAGAACCACTCTTTCTTGTAGATCAGCTCATCTGAGAAACTGTATTCAGAATTTAAAATGTCTCTTTTTAAAAGTCCAACATTAATTCAAGTGGAAAAGGAAGTTATGCCCATGTGTAGACAAGATAACTGGACTGACAAAGGAGATTAAAGAGCCTCGAAGTATCCTTCTAAACTTATTGACAAGGAACTTTCCTAGTAGGCTTGCTATAAAATTTACAACAGGTCCTCCCAAAGGCCACAGACCTTCCCACCAGCAGGTAATTCACAGAATGGATTCTAAGCAGGCTCATTGTAAGGGACTAACAGATTTACACCGAGTACTTTGTTCAGGGTTCAACACACTTTAATTACATCAGATAACACCTGCTGTTCTCATTTTTCCTGGAAACGGGCTGAGTCCAACTCCTATTTATTTAAGCGCCTGCAACAATGAGTCTCTACTGTGTCAAAATACGAGGACAAAACTGAAGGTAAGGAGGAAGGACGGGAAGAAACCTGTCTTGGGCTCAGATCTTGATGGGCCCTGAATGGTCCTTTCGAGGCTTTTCAACAGCTTACCCTAAGAGTCAGGAGGGAACACACTGGGGAAAGAGCTCGGTTGAAATGAAAGTCAGGTCTGGAAAGAGTCTAAGCCCTGGTGTGCTAGGATGTTGCAGCCATGAGACCATGAACTGTGCACACTGCTGCAGATCAGTTACCTGGATTGCTCGAGGTACTATCATTTGGCTGGGCATAGTCCTTTTTCCATAAGCTTAGGACAAGGATGTTTGCCGCTTTTATTATGTAGAAAAAAATATCTTGTGTATTGTATGGGTACATCACCTGTCAATTAAAAAAACAAAACAAAACAACTATAGCCTATAGGAAAAGCTAAAATAGAAGGTGGGACATCAGGTATGCAGAAAGAATTCTGGGATAGAGTTAGGCATGGGAAGAGTGGCCAGGGAGGACGTGAGGACAGACACATGGTACCTGAGCAGGTGATCAGTAACATGGCAGAATGTAGATTAGTGTAAATGGATTATGTCAAATTATTAGCTAGTCAGTGAACAGGACTAGCTATGTGGCCTAAGTATTTGTAAGTAAATTTTCAGTCTTAGTCACTAGTCAGGGTGCTTGGGGCTGGGAGTAAAATAGCCGTCACACAACATTTATACGTATCCACAAGAAGAGAATGTATTAAACGGAAGTATGTGGAGTTTTGGTCATGTTGTCTGGATCACAGTGGCTTGTGCATTATTAAAAAAAAANAAAAACAAAAAACAAAAACACTCTGTCATTAAGCTATATCATCAACCCCCAAAATGTGTGCTTCCATCCAATTTAAAACAATCTAACAGTCTGTATTTAGGGAAAGGCATACTAGGCCCAATTTAGGTAGGAGTACAGTGCATAAATATGAGAATAATAGTAGTAAAACACAAAGGCCAGGCTCCTGGATGGAAAACCCAATATTATTTGGAATCACGTCCCTCAGGAAAATCAGAAAGTGGGAACAAAGGCAGTGTTTTAATAATACCTTTAGGACGGTCCACATTAAAGAGACAAAAAAAGAGGAGGATGCTAAAGGCCAGGCCTGGACATACAGATCTAAAATTCTAGGTACTGAGCCAGGAGGCTCTTGTTCAAAGCATGCTGGGCAACTGGGTAAGATCCGATGTCAAAATAAAAACAAACCAACAAACAAAGATACCAGGGGCATAGCTCAGTTAGCAGAATGCATGACTAGTATGCACCAGTGCCAGAGTTTGCACTCCAGCATTACATAAAACCAGACATGGTAGTGTGCATCTATAATCCAGCATTCCAGAGTTTTACTGTCATCTCATAATGAGTTTAGTATTTGCCTTGGACACAGGAGACTCTGACCTCAAAAAGAAAATAATCTATAGATGATAAAATCAAAAGGGATGAGAATTTAGCTCACAGGTGAGTAGTTGTTCAGTATGTCTGAGCCTCTGGCTTCCATCCTCAGCCACACCCGGTCACACCACCTCTCCAACTCCTAATAAAGCCTCTATCCTCCTGATTTCCTCAGGTCTTCATTATCTTAAGTGATATCAAAACAGAAAACAGACGTTTGTACTGAAGCAGGTCATCCATTTTATAAAGTTACCCATTGACTGACATATCACAAGCCATATTTAACAAAATCTGAACAATATCATCAAAGAAAGAAAGAAAGAAAGAAAGGGGGAGAGAGAGAGAGAGAGAGAGAGAGAGAGAGAGAGAGAGAGAGANGAGAGAGAGAGAGAGAGAGAGAGAGAAAGAAAGAAAGAAAGAAAGAAAGAAAGAAAGAAAGAAAGAAAGAAAGAAAGAAAGAAAGAAAGAAAGAAAACCAAATACTTACTAGGTTTCTTTACTGGCAAGGCTATATATGCTAATTATCTTAATTACCTCTCCTTTCTACTCTTCACCCACTTTCTACACTGTGTCCCAAATAATAACCTCTCTTTGGTTTCTCAAGGCTTCCGGGGATTTGTGGACTATCATCCTTGTTAGACTCTCACCCAGTTGGATGCTTAGCCATCAATACATGCACACAGACACCCACTTCAGACACAACTTCAGCCTCTTTCCTCATGAAACTGGTTGGTTGCCAGAGTTGTGCTAAGTTGCTTTCCTGCAGTAAGAACAGAGAGTGCGCCCCCCACAACCGCTGGCCCCTGGGTGGCAGAAGTACATTACCAGGATGCACAACTGTGAGTGGTCTTCTGCAGGGCTCTAAACCTCACGGATTACACACAGCCTTGTCAGAGCCCCACGTGAACTCTTAATGACTCTGCTCCCTCCACCCTACCTATCTCTTATCTCCCTGACCACACTCCTGGTGACTGGGTCATCTGAAAGTTAAAAGTGCATATGGTTCAGGGTGCCAGATGACCAGGCCCGACGTACCAGCAGTGAATGCCAGCCACCTTTGCCCCAGGTTTGATTGTAGTGAATTATGAATCATTCTTGCAGCTGTTCAATTTAACGTTTTTAATATTTAAAACTGATGGAATATAAGACTTTCAATCTCATAACAGGACCTGCCATTTACTGAATGTTTATTCTGGGGCCTGGCCCTGTCATTCCTTCACTAGGTTTTTCACGATAATCACATTAAGCACTGTTAGTATTCTCATGGTACAAGGGAAGAAAAAGGTGTGGTTGAGTACCTTGATTGTTCCTTCAGTAGCCATTGCTGGCTTTCTTCCTCCTTTCTAGAACAATCTAGAGGAATCTACTCTCCATTAGGGGATTGCTGGTGGTATAATGTCTGGCTCACACCCGCTCTGACTCACACAGAATGATGATGGTCCAGCCATTCATGGCACTGTCCTCTCCAGTGAGCAACTCTGTCAGGGGGATTTGGGTTCCAGGAAGGTCCCTTTTCTCTTCTTTAGAGCTCCTCAGGATTTATAGATTGTTTTCTTATGTTGAACCCTAACCAGTTCAACTCACAGGAAGTCTTCCTAGCCAACTACCTATACATATGTATATTCGTACCACAGGACCCATCTTGGAAGCCTCTCTGGAAAAGCTATGCCTTGATGCAATAGCTACAACAAGGCCACCTTGTTCCCAAGAGAAAAATACATTTGTCACCAAAACTGGAGTGCTGAGGGGGTGAGTAGAGATCATAAAGTGTCTGGAAACCCTTGGATATGACTAAGCCACAAAATAAACCAGCCCCGAGGCTCCCCTATGAATCTGTTCCTTGCTCTGTGGATGAATACATGTCCCTGATAAAACATGCAATAAATAAAGCCGAGGTTAGTGCTAAAACTATATCTGGAGCCTTATTTTTAACCCCAATGGTGCTCAGTGGGGTTATAATTCAAAACTCTATTACTATTCTACACATTCTCTGCAATGGTGAATTATTTAAAACCAATGCCCTACCAACAGCATGACATATCAACCTATAAGGGGAAATGGCTGCTTCTCTATTCACAAGTACTCAGACACCAAACGGACTTTTCCCACACTACAATTCCCCAACTTGCTGGATATTAATGAGTTGCCAAACGGCTCAATTTGTGTTTGATGCTATGCATTCAATTAGTGTGGGACTACAGGTATGGGGGCTCAGTTTCAAATGCTGACACCAAACACCAGTCCGACTGTTGAACTTACACACTTTTGAGATTTTGATACAATTAGTTGTCAATCAGAGCTTTCCACACCCCTCTGCATTGATTCAGCAATTTGGTAGGGTTAGGTAAAGAACTCAGAAAAACAATTTCATTTGTTTTGTTATACTAGGAAGGACAAAAATGAGAAGCCAAGTGAGGGAAACATGGTTTGAGGTACAGAAGGGTCCAGGGATAAAAGCACATGCCCCTACAGAGATGGGGTTAGCTACGACCACTACTCCAGAGCTAGGATGAAGCTCATGACTTTCCAGAGCTAGGATGAAGCTCCAGAGCTAGGATGAAGCTCATGCCTTTCCTTTTATCTGCCTGGCTCTCTCCTGGGGGTATTAGCTAGACCAGAAAATACCTGAAAGCTCTCTCTAAAGCTAGAAACATTTCAAGACTGTGCCTCATCATTATGGTACATTCAATTCCTTAGACTTCTCTCTTCCAGCCAGGATGGGAGATGGGGTGGAAATTTCTGGTCTCCTAATCTTAGCTTGTCTCTCTACTGACTGGCTCCTAATCTCAAGCTGTCCAGGAATCCTGTCCTTAGGACAAAGGAGGTTCCGTCAACTCAGAAGTTCTAAGAGATTTCAGAGCTAAGCAGGATGCTCTTATCAGCCCATTACTTAGGGGATGTCAGGGTTTGGCTAGCTGTGTGTCCGAAACTTCCATCAAAACCCAAAAGTTGCTGGGCGCATCTCTGCCACTCATACCGTCACAAAACCATCAGCAGCTGTCTCAGGAGCTGGGGACCAAACTTGAGTATATAAATTCTCATGGTGTCACCTCTGCCAGAAGTACAGAATCCTCCGCGACCCAATGGCAATGATATTACTAGGGTATGTCCCCGAAAAGACTAGCTCCCATGAAACAGTAAAACTACCCAGAGCAACAGGTCTTAATACACTAACCAAAGAAGAGAACTTAAAAGATAAAGCAAGGACTAAGGACACAGCTCAGGGCCAGAGCACTTCCTTAGCACCACAGTCAATCAGTAATAAATCAAAACATGAAGCCCATCTATTTCTTTTTTTTTTTTTCTTTTTTTGGTTTTTCGAGACAGGGTTTCTCTGTGTAGCCTTGGCTGTCCTGGAACTCACTTTGTAGACCTGGCTGGCCTCGAACTCAGAAATCCACCTGCCTCTGCCTTCCGAGTGCTGGGATTAAAGGCGTGTGCCACCATGCCCGGCGTGAAGCCCATCTACTTCTAAGTGTGTTAATAAATGATGATACAACAAATAAAAGAACGCAAGCACCCCAAAGTGATCATTATGACATTGGTAGGCAGAGTGACATAGAAAGTGTTTGTGGCATTTCCTTACTACCTTTGCAAGATGGCAACTATGATCCTACGAAGAGGAAGAAAAGATCCCAAGGAAGTATTTTAAAACAGGAAGGAGAAAAAAAGTCCCCTTTGTTTTGTCATTTAAATGTGGGTCACGGTGCATCACTGCCAATAAGAACGTATTCCAAGGGGAAGAAGGAAAGGCTCGGGATGGAAGCAGCCATTGTGGGCACAAGATGCTTTCCTCCATAAGAAAGGTGCCCATCTGGGTAGAAGGATGTGTGCTGGGGCCTCAGTCCCTGGCTGTGTCTGGGCACTGTCTCCTCTGTTAAATGAACAGGCCAGTCTGAAACACACTGTTCTACATTTTCCCAGGCTTTAGAAACTCATAATTACCTTCTTAACTTAAACCATCTGACTGTTTCGGAGAAGCGAGTGGCTCATGGCACATTCTCCGTCTTTGTGTCTCAATGACAACACTGTGTTAACAGTCACCAGGAGTTATACGGGCACCAAGGGGAAGAGCCTTGAAAGGCAGAAAAACCACAGAAATATTAGAAGCAGAAAACTCCTGCCTGTGTTTTTTAAGACATTCGACATCACCTCATAATTGCTGTTTCCACAAAGGGCTAGCTTAAACCATGGGGCCAAAAGCAAGGAAGTAGTTAGAGGCATTACTTTTGACAAAGTTGCAAACTAGTCAATAAATAAAGCATGGCTGCTGAGTCTGATCATCCCCACAGAAGCCAGGGTCGGGAACAGCCCAGTAACTAGAATGGCAATGAGTCTGCGGTGCTCGGAACTCAAGGGCTCTTCCTTCCTCAGGCGCAGATCCTACTTCACAGGGATCTACCACAGTAGCTGGCTAGACCAGAAAATAAAAATAGACTCCTGCTTTTCTTTGAAAAAGACTGGGAAACAAGAAGACGGGTACTTGGGAAAGTGTGCACACATTTGTGCACAGGGGGGGAAGGTTTATCAACATGTGGCCTTCTTAGGGTTCCCCAGCATGTTTTTGAAACAATAAAACTCTACTCTGTTTATATGGCCAGCATATACGTTGGAGACATTTTAATGGTCCATAAAGGCTTTCCAAGAATGTGAGAATGTTTGTATTTTTCAAAATTAACGGTGGATCTGGGTAAAAGGAACTAAAAACAGTCCGTTCTTTTGCTTCTCTCTTTGCCCAGTTCTGTAAGAAGATAAAACTGCTCATTTCCAGTTTATGCCCAAAGCATATGTGGAGAGTTCAAGATACTTAACTCTATTTCTGTTAGTGGTTTTCCCTAGTCACACACATGACCGTCAGATAAAGTGATGCCATGATGCCAGTTGACACTGACAGGACCTTATCATACAACTGTGTGAGCAACTACACAGTCAGCTCACACTGAAGATGACGTTCCTAAGACCACTCAAGCTTGAACTCTACGGTTATCCTGGGAAGGAAGGAGATAACCTCTAACTGGTTGGACAAATTGAAACCTGGTTCGGGTTCCTGTTAAATCTTTCTGTTAATAGGGACACTTATTTATATTTGACGACTTGGGGACTAGCTTAAACGGAGTCTGAAGAGAGAAACGCTCAGAGCTTTCCTCAGGTACAAAGTCCTTTATGCGCCATGTTTTCATTTCATGAATAATATCCAGAAGTTGAAATTACACACGGACATGGGAGTTGGCAAAGTGTGAAGCATCATTTATATGACCATAAAGAGATGTGCTGAGATACATTATCACAGTTCTACACGTGACCCCCAAACCTCCTAAAAGTAACTCAACATCCAAAAGAACCAAAACAGAGCCTCAGTTCACACTTGAATCCAGGAGGCACCCCATCCTTGTACACCACCAACGCTCTGGTAACAATGGGCACTGAAGCTGCTGATGCATAAGCTCAAGCAGAAACTGAGTCAGCAAAACGACTCTCTCAAGTTCAAGTTAAGGTGATTTGGCCTTCTAGTCCAACAGCATTGTATAATATCTCTGTTGCTAACTTGCTCTTCAAATTAAGGTAGCAATAACAGAGAGCCAGATTCCTGAAATGCCGTATTAGAGGAACACAAATTTTTATGGTATTTAGTTAACAAATATTTGTTCAGCTGGGCGTGGTGGCGAACGCCTTTAATCCCAGCACTCGTGAAACAGAGGCAGGTGGGTCTCTGAGTTCAAGGCCAGCCTGGTCTACAGAGTGAATTCCAGGATAGTCAGGGCTATACAAAGAAACCCTGACTCGAAAGACTATATAAATAAATAAATAAATAAATAAATAAATAAATAAATAAATAAACAAACAAACAAACAGATAAATAAATATTATTGCACAGAAACACAATGAATATTTATTGAGCATTTCCTCTGTACCCACAAATATTCTTTGCAGTCCTTCCAAGGGAAACTAGGACCTTTTCCTCAGCTGTCCTAAACAAAACGATATAATTTACTGGCTTAAATTATTCACTTTAAGATCAATTTCTCTTCTGCCCAAGTATACTGTGTTCCTTGACAAGTCTTTTACTCACTACATCTGCTAAATGGCATTCCTATTTGCCTCCACAAGCAGGTCTCCCTACAGAAGCCCCAGATAACATGCAACAGTGTGGATTTATCTCACTGACTTCCAGCTATTAACCTCTAATTTTTCTAGGCACTCTAGTTCTATCTTAGCTGAGGCACAACTACTGGAACAGTGGTTCACAACCTTCTTAAAGCTGTGACATTTAATACAGTTCCTAATGTTGTGATGACCCCCACCCCAACCAGAAAGTCACTTCATTGCTATTTCATAACTACAGTCTTACTACTGTTATGAATCATAATGTAAATACCTGATGTGCAAGATATTTGATATGTGACCACCAAGGAGGATGTGACCCACTGAACAACAGCTTCACATCTGAACTATGAAGAGGGCTAATATTCACCATCTCCTCCAATTAGCTTTCCTGGCAGCTGGAAACTGGTCACTTATGAACGGGAAGGGGAAATGGCTAGGAGAGGGGCTACCTTCTGTTTAGAGTTGCAGTCATCAGGAAGCGTTGGCAAGGGACAGGTGGCAATTTCTGTAGAAGACAAAGAGTTCCATGCCTGGTGCAAAGGTCCCTATTGACCCAGGCCAGCTGCCTTCTTCCCCAGCCTCACTCTCTTCTCTATGTTCACCTTTCTACAAACAAAAATCTAGGCAGAGGAAATGCAACGGCAGGCAGCTATCATCTCCATCTTCCTTCCCTCCAATGCCAGCCTCCTTTCTTAAGCAAACACAGGCCAGCACCTTCCACTATTCTATTTCCTCTCCACATCTCACAGTTAAGGACAACAGAGGTCATAGAGAATAGGGGAAAGAACAGAATGGATCCAGTCTGGTTTAGTTCCAAAGCCCAGGTTTATAATAATGACCTGCTGGTTCGTCCTAAGGCAGATGTGCAAACTGCACTGAGGTCGGGCATGAAAGGTAGTGGTAGAGTCTAGGAATCCATAGCAAAGGAGGCTAGATACCAGAAGCATGTCCCAATTCCACCCTGGGAACACAAGCTGACTCTTTCTCTGGGAGACCATCAGGGTTAAGCACAACTTTGTTGTAAGCTAACATAAAAGTTAGCACTCAGTAAGTTAAATGTTTAGGTTCAAATTGAGTAACACGTACTCCTTTCGTGTGAAATGAATGGAACTGAGATGCATGCTTCCCACGCATTTTCTATCATCAGCTTCACTTCTTCACAACTTAGGGAAAGGTCCGATCGTGACCGACTCCTGCAGCTTTCAGTCCCTAAACCAAACCAGCATTCTCCGACTGCTATCACAAGCGCTCAACTGAAATCAAACACAGATAAACGAACAAATTCCTAGAAAATCAATTCCTTGGTGCCGCCTGAATCTGGGTGGAGAGGACTCTTCACCATGCACATAGCTGGGGAAACAAGGTGAGGGCAGGCAGGGGAACCCCTACATTTCTTTAATTACAGTGTAATTCCTGAGTCAACTGCCTAAGGCAGCCATCTTGGGCAAGAGATAAGGACAACCCAGATCGGAGCCAACAAAGATGTTGAAGCAATAAAATTAGATACTTGACTTGAGAGTGCTAAGGGAAGCCTAGGGCAGGCTTTGTGAGTGTTGGTACAGGGAAGGGTTTCAAGGAAGCCTTTGCTTCCCAAATAAAGGGGAGGAATTTCACAGCAGCGCTTGAGCTTGAGATGGTGCAGGCTACACTCCTACTCTGGTGACTCTATCAGCATCAAGGGACCAGAGGAGGGGCGATACCTCTTCAGGGTTCTTGATCTGGAAGGAGGACAGTGAGGAACAATTAAGGAGACTCTACCTTCGGCCAAATTTCAAGGCACTGTTATCTAACAGGCTTACTGTTTTTGAAGCAGAATCTGAAAACAGAGCATATGGAATTCAAGGGAATGAGATGAAAATCCAACTACACAGGCCTGGGGATAAATGGTTATCTTTAACATTAATCACTGACTTGAATATGCTTTGCAATTAAAATTTATAATGAAATTAAGTACAACTAGCTGACAGAAATCTGCATGTACCAAAAGGACTATTAGGGTGTAACTTGACATTATGAGTCTCCTCCTATGAGTTCACTGTAAGACATTTTTACATAATTTTTTTCAAGTCAATTTCCAATTAGAAACAGGCAACTTGCATCGACATATTTCAAGAGCTGGCACACAAAGTGAAAATGGGCTGTATTCTGATGAGGAAAGATATATTTGCAGCAATTATACCACTCATATACCTTAAAGATAGATCTTTTTGAAAACTACATCCAAGTGAACCTGAAGGAGATACCATGTAAGTTGTCTGACTGGTCTGGTGATATTTGAACTGTCGTGTTTATAAGAACTCTCAGGGATGTTTGCATAGGACCTCAGATGTCGCAGCTAAACCTAGAAGGAGCCATCGCAGTCTTGCTTGGGACTGTGACTACCTCATTCAATACCATATATAAGGTAGTGATGTAAAAGTTTTCCTTTTGAAAGAACTTCTGGAGAAGAGATGTGATGCATTCATCCCACTTAAGGGGTGCCATTTTGATGTCCCTTACTCTTTGCCAAGATGACCAATTGTGAATTTGCCACTGAAAGATGGAGCTTCTCTAGTCCAGGTTGAGCAATGCAATGACAGAGAGAAAAAGGAGAGGATATGAAGTTGGGTGGGTAGAATCTGGAAGGAGTTGGGGGAAAGGCAAAAACACACGGTATGAAATAGCACAAACAAACAAACAAACAAAAAACATGATTAAAAATAAAATATATAAAAATCTCCAAATTACCTAGTTGAAATGCTCCTCTTTCTAGGAATCTATGCTAAGCAAACATTTTTTCAGATTCTAATGTAAAGTACGGAAAGATCAAATTGAGCCACTGTCAAGAATATTATGTCTGTGCATCTGTTTACCCCAAACACAGCTGATCTTATCCCACTTCCACTTCTTTGAAGTTAGGCCCATGTAGTGAAAGTCAGTAATTTTGACTAAAATGTTATGCTAATAATGCAAATACGAAATGTTTAAAATGTGCAATGCTAATTCAAAATACAAACCATGGGGTATTCTCAAAGAACCTGCTTTGAGGAATTATATCGTTTCTTATCATTTGTTTACTTATATGCTTTAGATATTCTCTACCCTGCAAGTCCTTTGAATTTGCATTATCTTTGAAGATAAGCTTCAGTCTAGACAAGCCTCCCAGCAAATCCAAAATCCAGAATTAGTAGAATTCCAGTGAAGTGCTTTTAATTCTTGTCTGTTAACTTTTTTTATAAGAACTCCCTGAGGCCAACTACCACCCTGGCTTCTAGAATGCCACACACAGTAAATACTGAGCTGTCTTCTCTTTCACCGCCCTCCTCGGTGTGTAAGTTCGAATGGTATTTATTGGGGGGTGTGGGGGGGTGGAGAAGAGAGAGTAAGACTAATTACCCTCATCAAGTTACCAAAACAGAATGTATAGAGAACTCCATCTTCAGGGTCCGTTTTCTTTCCTAACATACTCAAACAAAAGTTTCCAGCCACCTCCATTTAAGATAAATGTGAACTTTACAGAAACAAGAAATTTGCTTCTGCCACTGTTCCCAGTCTAGACTCCTCATGTCTCCAAATACATAGTTAGCGGCCACTAAACAACTGTTGAATAGATGAACAATGGAAAAATTGTCTCGCGCAAGAGATTTCATAATCATTTACCCTCAGTATCTCCCACGATGGACTTGAAGTACTGACTGTTTTTTGTATGAACTTGGCCATAAGAATATATAGCCAGCATAGACGCTAGAAGGTGAGGATAAAGATGAAACACAGCACCAAGCATGTGTTGTTTTTTCCTTCCTTCTTACCAATGTCTGTCTGGGCATTAGTCAGCAGCATTAGAATATTAAAGATCAGACAGGTTGATTGCTCCTGTCAATTAACAACCTGGAATGGGAACTGGCCTGTTAGCCTGGGACCTCCCGCAGTGCAGAGCCCTAAGTATCTCCAATAAGCTTTTCAATGGATACAGGACAACAATTTAACAATTTAGCAAATTAACTCCAGGGAACACTAGGAAGGACATTCTGGAGTCAGGGGCACGTGGTTAATATTCTGAGAGAGATATTACAGCATTCAGGAACAAGCTTTGGAACTGAATCTTTTTAGGCCCCCCTCTTCTGAGTGTTAAAAATAAGAAGAATAAGGGCTTTTATTTCCCTCTCCCAACATTTTTTTTTTTTTTAATGAACTTAGAGAAAAAGCTGTGAACTTACCAGCTCACAGCCAATTGAGGAACTGCAGCAAGACACAGGCAGTCCTGAAATCTCTTGGACTTTTCTTCAAATACCCCAAATTAATGTGTTTTCTCCAATAGTTAACTTTTAACCCTAGGGATGTCCTAGCTACCCACACACAAGTAGTTCAGACATGTGTAGTGACTAAACCACGAACAGAAGAAAATGGCCAAATTTCACATGGAGGGAGGGGAAAAACAAGAAAGAGTTTCTTTCTCACCCACTGAAGCCATGGCTGAAAATAACCTCTGCAGAGTTTATCAAATGTGTTTTAAGTCGGACCACCTTACTATGAGCAAAGCCATCTCATAGTAACAATATTTTTCCAAATAGAAAATGTAAGGCTCGCCGGGCGTGGTGGCACATGCCTTTAATCCCAGTACTCGGGAGGCAGAGGCAGGCGGATTTCTGAGTTCGAGGCCAGCCTGGTCTACAAAGTGAGTTCCAGGACAGCCAGGGCTACACAGAGAAACCCTGTCTCAAAAAACCTTAAAAAAAAAAAAAAAAAGAAAAAAGAAAAAGAAAATGTAAGGCTCAAAGGAGCAAGACAAAACACAATTCCTGCACATTCTTCATAAAGGACGCTCAGCACAGCACCCTTACCACGGGAGTCTCTCTCCAGGATGAGATCTCTCTCTCTTTTTATCTTTTAGAACTGTTCTGACCTCCAAAGCTTACCATTTTCCCTCCTGCAACTTCCTCCTTCTCCAACAATATCCCTGATGACCAGCTAATAGCAACATCTAGTATTAATTAATCTAGTAATAAAACACTGCTCTATTTACCTAAGTACTTTGTATGCATTGTTTCCCTTAACCTCCATAACAGGGTCTGTTAGGTCAATGTCCCATTCCACTGATAAAGAAACTGACTGTTAAGTGACATGGAGCTCACATAGCCAGCCAGTCCAGAGACTGGGTTTTTAACTTTGGGCTTTCTTTGACTTCAGAAGCTAGGCTCTTGACAACTAACATACTAAGGCTCACAGATGTATTTCTTTTCTGTCATAACGGATTTATTCTTTTCTCTATTTCATCATATCTGAAACATCAATTCCACAGCTGCCTCAATGAACACCAAGCATTCTTGATATGATCAAACAAAGATGAGTTAGATTTTTTTGTTTGTTTGTTTAAGATTGTGGGTGACATCCACTTATAATTTTAATAATAAAAACCTACTTTTCTTTTTCATTTTGTAGATCAGTGTAGTTCACTATGTTCCTCAAAGAAGGTATTCTCCTGTATTCTACTGCTATGCGGATGCCAATTTTCTCTGAAGACTTTGTTGCAATGTGATCAGGAAACTGGCTACTTAAACGGCAGGTAATCTTTTATTCCATACATAATTACCATGCACTGTGTTTTTGATTTGATCCTAATGGCCCTAAGTACATTTTAAACAAACCCTCAACCTAGCTGAATGAAAAACATTTTGCTTCCTCTGCTGCACTTGCATGGCAATGATAATTAACACATCTTGGGAAATTTCAGCTACATCTGATTAAATCATAACACACCAGAAAGGTCTTTACAAATAATCCTTTGAAGAATCCAGCTGAGAAAATCATGAAAGGGAGAATTATGAGAAGGAAAAGGCTCCTTACCGTTTTGAGCCGGGCACTTAGTGGTGACCCACCAAGGTGAGTCTTTTGAATTCAGTTAACTTTCCCAGAAAGTACCTGAAAACTCCTGAGGAAGGGAGAGCTGCGGCTAGGCCCTACCTGTCACTCACAAAGTCAGTGTTTCTGCTCATTTGTGTCGTGAGTGTTTGCTTTGGACAGTGGCCAAGGAAACAAATCCCCTTTCCTCTCACAAAGAACCATAAGGAGTCACGAAATTAAAAAGAAAAGTCCTTTCAAAACAGGGGTCCTTAAACGGCACTCTCAAAATTTTACCTCAGTCATCATGGGAGAATACGTTCAAGATGAAAACCAAAAAAAAAAAAAAAAACTGGCTAAGAATTNAAAAAAAAAAAAAAAAAAGTAACAGAAATATCAAACGTAAGATTAAACCTAACTAGTTACTTTCCAAGGCCAGAAGTTAAATGCTTATGAAACGGTGGATAACTCCACAAGTCAAAAGAGGTGAACATGTAGTAACCAGGCCCACTAGCCCCTCCAATAATGAGCTGCCACTGCTGTTGCTAACAGAACCCATTGTATTTGACATTTACTGATGTCTACTCATGGATGCTGCCATTCCTTAGGACAGTGAAGAGAGTTTCCATAACTTAAGAAGACAGTATGAAGATATTATTAAGTCACCTGCCCAATAAACAGGGCAAAGAAGTCTACAGAGCTGTACATAAGAATAACAGTGGATACCATACCATATTCTGGCTATTTTACTAAACAGAATTTCATCTCCTCTTAGCATCTTAATACATAGCATCAAGTGCATCTTGGGTGGAACAGTAAGAATCATGTCTGAAGTTCAACCTTGGGTCTGTGTCACCCCAAATCTCCTAGTTCTAAGGAGACTGAGCCTTATTTCTGAGGTCTCGCAGCATTTATTAAGCAAAATGGAGTTCACTCCTTAGTAGTGTGCGAAAGAAGGGCAACATGAAAAGCTGGTTCAAAGGAGCTCATCATTCTCTGGGACAAGAAAAGACTTCAAATGAACCAGATGGGACAAAGCAAATCAGCAGCACGGATTACCAAAGGCCTAAGGCGGGGTCAAGGCTTTCCTGAGAAGCCCAGTTACTTGGAATCCAAACAAAGTAAAACTGTATGCCTCAAGCAATTAGACACCTAGTGTGTCTCTCCGTGCTATAGAGGGAAACGTCTCGCCTTTAAAATTATATACATTAACCCCAATGGCAAAATAACAAATTCTTACTGTAGGGCCCATTCAGAGCCTCCAACTTAACATTAACAGAGCTATTTCAATGTACAGTTGACGAAATTGATTCCAAATACTGCAAATTCTTCATAAATTATAGGTGTTTGCCAGTCCCCTCCCTCAGGTTTGAACAGACTTGGGCTGTGTCTGTTTGGGGGCTGGGGGGTGTATGAGATAGAAACCTTCTATACAGCTTACTGAATAGTTCCACCTCCTGCAGAGAACTCTGAAGAAATGTACTGTTTTGGTTTTTTTCACCATTCTAATAAGTGTGAATCAGAATAGCTGGTCTCCCTGGATTCATCTTTTATGTTGAGTGTAGGGTCACTGACAGGATTGAAATGGATCCAAGTTGCTGTGATTAGCTGGTTTTTTTAAAAGGCTGGAGGTAATGAACTATGGAGGGGAAGAAAGAAAACCAGTTCTAGCCTCATTCCATCCTAACAACACTAGAATTTTAATACTAAAAGTCTCAAAACGAGTTACCCTGTGTGGCAATCAAGGGAAACAAACACCAAAACAAAAACAAAACAAAACAAAACAAAAACAAAAAAAAGAAACAAAAAAATAACACCAAAGCAGCAGATGTTCTTAGAGAAAATTCATGTACAGGCACTCTGTGAAGGCAGCTATTCCGACCCCAAAATAACATTTCTATATTGGAGCACTGTAAAAGAGTTTCATTGCAAGGTCGTCTGTGAACAATAGAAACTTCCAGAAGGCCTCCCCTTGAGCCTCCAACTCCAGTGCTTCTGAGCTCATAGGACAAAGACAATAATCCCCAAGTCACCTGCTTTCCACACATAACCCTTAGAGAAACATCAATTTTGAATTCACTGTAATCCAGGTGATTGGGGAAGTTGGACCTAGTACAAAAGGACCCAAAAGCTAACTTAAAGAAACCAAGAATGTGCATTTGAACTCACTATAGATAGTGCCTCCTGACTCACTGCAGACAGAGGGTAAAACTGCAGCACTTTCTACTTTTTATAAGTATAAGTAACTCGGTGCATTTTCAGTTTTTTCATCTGGGAGCCAGCGGCAGGAAATGTTATCTCTCAGAACTCTCTGTGGTTCTTAGGCCAGAACAGGTGACAATAGCCCACACTGGCTCTATTCACCACACAAACCCTCTGCTGCCCAGTGCTGGCCTGCAGAACAGGAGTGGCCCCCAGGTGTCTGTCTACAGTGTGCCTGTACAGGCTTGCCCTCCGCTTTTCAGAAAAATCTAATGCTCTCCACTCCTCTTGTTTGGAAAGGGAGTGACCTGCAGTCAGCCACCTGCACTCATTTCAAATCAGACCATTTTACTCACTGTACAAACTGGAAAGAAAATGAATCTATTATCCCCCTTCCCCAGCCCAACTCCACATAACCTCAATTCCCGATGAACACAGGCAAATTCCAGAAGTGGGAATTGCATGATAAACTTTGGCCACGCCATAAAACCCAGCAGGGACTAATTACTGACATAGCTCCCCATGATCAAAATCATTCCAAAGCAGTCACATCTCAGAGTTAAGGACTGGAAGAAGGAAGAGGGTGAGCTGTGAGAAGAGATTTAAAGGCAATCCATTCACAGTCAAGTGACATTCTTTGAGTTTTAATCATTAATGAAGATTAAACCCAAACTGTATAAAGTCCTTATGATTATTAATAATTCAACTGAAAGAAAAAGAAACTATACACAGCCCTGTCACTAAGAGAGGACTGGGTGAGCATTCTCCTTCACGAGAAAGCAAAAGATCTATAGAAGGAATTCATTAAAAATTATAGATGTTTCCAATCAGGAGGGTCAGACTTCTTCTGCAAATGCACACCTTTCTTTATCCTCCACCTCCCACCCACTTCAGATCTATATACCAGTGTATGCAAGACAACTAAGAGGACCGTTTATAACCCGGAACAACTTCAAGATCGAACAAATTAAACCAAAATAGACGTGAGGAGGGGCTGCTGGATTTCAAGAGAGTAGAGAGGAAGAAGTTACACCACAGGAACTATTTTATAACCTCTGCCCATGTACTTTTCTGTGCAATAAACATTCTGAGAAATATGTTCTACTGGGAAGCAAATGGACGGGAAGAGTGCTAGGCACACATAAAATTAGCAAGTGGGAGAAACACGAAAGGTCAACTGCCAGATAATGATAAATGAAATTGTTCTTGATCAGATGGCACAAGGAGGTAAAGTGTCAAGCAAGCAACTTCATTATACTCCAGTTGCCTTTTTACATGCCAGGGAAACAGATAAACACGCGCACACACACACACACACACACACACACACACACACACACACACCATGATGGCAGAAAGCATAGCTTGCTTTAATAGTCTCAATACATCTTATCAGCATCTGAGAAACCATGAAATAGACCTATGCTGGCCTTACCTTCAATGATAGTTTTCAGACATAAACTATAGGCTAAGTATCTTTTAAACAAAAGACTTGGGACTAGAAATTTCAGATTCTTAACTTCATAATTCTTGCATGTGCACACACATGCATGCATGCATACCTACATATCTCTGAACATATGAACACACACACATGCACATGCATGTGCGCACACACATATAGGAGGGGATATTTTAAGACAGGACTCAACGAGAATTTTGTTTATGCTTCATATATACTATATGTACATAGCCTATGTCACAATTACATAAAATATCCCTAATAATTTGTGCTTGATCTATTTCATAATCTGGAACTTGCCACTCATGGTGTCATAGTGAGACTTTAAATGTTTCAAGTACTCAAGCAGTGTAGATTCCCAGATAAGGGCTGCTGTATATGGTCATTCTTGAACCACTAATAAAATATTTCATTTTGTGAGGAATTAAGGGGCAGTATTTGAATGCAGAAATATGAAATCTCCTCTCAAGATCCCACTCCTTGACTCAATGTGGACATCATAAAGATACATAATAAAAGTAAAATGATAAAAGTGGAAATGACAGTAAAATCACCTTGTTGCTGTTAGAAGCCCAGCTGATTGAGTGGGTGGGGGAAGAGACACTGGTGGATCTCACGCGTGGCTCGCTGTAGTGAGATGAGTGCCACCAAGTGAAGGAAAAAAAGTGTTGACAAACTGCAGGATCACAGGTATTGGTGACAATTTGCAAATTAACAGTTATTATTAAGTTAGTTAACATGGGGAGTTAACACCTAAAAATCTAAAATACATTTAAAAGAAAGGTAAAAGCCAGAACTGCTTTTAGACCTCAAGTTTTTGGTGTAGGCATCTTTGTTCAAGGCAAGTTAAAGAAAACACAGGAGCTACTGGAAAAGTGAAACCGAGGGATTTCTCCACAGACCAACCCAGAGCAGCCTCAGTTGTCCACTCTTCAGCTGGTGAAGGACGTATTTATCGTAAGTTTATCATTGCTTTTATCTCCTTCCAACCACTGGCTCTTACAGCACTCCTATCTGCAGCATAACTAGGTTTGGCCAGCAAGATGGTTCAGCAGATAAAGGTCATCGATCCCGAACCTGGATTCCTGGAAACTACATGGTGGAAGGAGAGAACTTTTACAGATTGTTCTCTGACCTGCACTTACCTGTCTACTGTGGCATCCATACACACACACACACACACACACACACACACACACACACACACACACACCCCGCACATACACACTGCACGCACACTATAAAAACATTAAATATTTTCAATTAGGTTTGATTCAATGGGATCAAATGGGAAACAGTGGCTAGGATTAACATTGACAATAGAAAAGCCTTTCCCTTTACTTTTATTTATATGTTACACTGTTAGAGAAGCTAAGAATATAGTAGAGAAGCTAAGAATATATCGTTGAAGGGAAACCATGGAACTAGCTAGCATCCTTCCTAATGTCCTTGCATCACCTGCCTTCACCAGCTCTATACTTGACCCAGTATCCTCCTCCCCCAACCCCATTTCCCATGGCTCTCAGGACCTGCCGTCTTTATTAGCTCTAATCAGCTGACACCATAAATGACCAATGCCTTGGTTCTATGTTTCACTGCTGTCCCGACATGGCTCTTGTTCCTATAGCTACAAGCTAGTTTAGGCAAAAAGCAGGACCAGTTCAGTCTGGCCTTGCTCCCAGGAGAGAACTCCAGGGAGGCTCCAGCTGGGATTCACCACTTAGGGAAAAGCTTTAAAATCTCAAGACTGTTTTTTTTTTCCTGATGTGGTTTGAAAATTAGCTGTGAGAGGCATTTCAGAAATGTAGATAGCAGTAATATCATGAGGACAATAAATGATGTTTTAGCCCTTAAATGGGCAGCCGATGACAATGGCCATTTCATGGCCTCCTTACTCTTAAGGATGCTGTGCAGTTGCTTTGCCCAGAGTACAGGCTCTTCTCCAAAAAAACCAACTAAATTGTCTCTTCCTTCAAACGCACAACCTCAGGAAGTTTTGTCTGAGTTTTGTTAGATTCTTACACCCAGGGTGTCACATTGTTCTTGACACCACAGCCTGACCTCTACCTAGGGAGAGGAACCTAGGTAAAGAACACGACAAACAATGGTTCCTTCTTCTGTTCTAATATGGCTGCTTCATTCAAAGTACAGATGTGCTTTATGGTATCAGACAGAATAAAAGCTTCACAACTCATCAATATCCAAATAACCCATTTAAAAAGTCAACTACTGTAACACTTTAATTTCAGTTAAACACACTTAATTTCAGATTTGACACACTTGTTGTCTGTAGTCCAACGTCAAACCAAGAGTCATTTTTAATGCAAGACTTGGACAGTGGTGATTCTAAGCACACATTAGTATTTTTTATTGGAAATAATCTAGATACTGGAAAAGAAAGATGGCTAGCAGAGAAGACAGCAACAAGATGTAGGGAAGACGCCTCGGACTTTAAAGACAAAATGAGTATCTCAGACTAAGTAAAATGCATTCAGGTCCACATCAGCGCTCTCTCTCAATCCATGAAAAACATATTCTAAAAGGCCTTTTGGGAATCATAATTTTTAATATCAAATTCTCTTATGTCCCATTAAAATATTATACACGTAGCCAATCACCCACAATTCCACTTGCAGCTGAACAACCAACAAAGATAAATGTTTGGCTCTATGAAGATATGTATCAGGATATGCATAGAAGCTCCATTCATAAATGGTCCTGAACTGGCTCCAAATGGAGTGTTCAGTGAGAGAAGCGTGGGTAAACACACTAGAGCATCGTCATCGCTGCCACAATCCTCCTGTTCCTAGGGAATAGCTGAGAATGGACTACAGAAACATGTAGCTTCTTGGATGAACCTCGGAGACATGATGCTCAATTACAAAAGCAGGAGCCAAATGAGTACATACTCCCAAGCTTCTCTTGTATAAACTCTTAACAATGTGCAAAACAAATGACTGAGACACAAGGGGCATTACGGTATTTATCCGAATCCACTGGCAATTACATCATCAAAGTTCATGGGGCTGAGTACTCAACAGGTGGCAGTTCATACAATTCAATGAGTTAAGGAAATTTGATATAGAGATTTCCCTAAAGATATCAATTACTTGTTTGTTTGTTTGTTCGTTTAGACAGGGTTTCTCTGTGTAGCCTTGGCTAACCTGGAACTCGATTTGTAGACCAAGCTGTCCTTGAGCTCACAGAAATCCTCTGCCTCTGGAGACAGTGCTGGAATTAAAGGTATGTGCCACAATCACCGGGCTAAGATTTCAATCTTAAATGGGAAACTTAACCATAAAATAGTGGAATCAAGAAGATGCAAAAAACACAGGGTATTGGGGCAGGGACAGTGGGGGGTGGTCCTTGGTAAGCTTTAGGAAAGAGATCCTGTCAAAGGATGAAAGTGCAAAACAGACAGCAAAAATAATGATGTTAGCACTGGTATCTGTAGTGAAAATTATGGAATTTTGGTTTCTTTAAAAAAAAACACAGAAATACTATAACAATATGTTTTCATTTTAACCCCATGTGTGGGGAGGTAGGGCTGCTTCCAGCTGTCTACAGCAGCTGACTATGATTTGCCTCATGCTCTAGCAGGCGTGTAGTTTTGTCATGGTGTGACATTTGGAATTCTGGTAACTTTTTAGAGGGTATATAAGTGCTAGGGCCCGAGAGGCAGGGCGGGTGACTGTTGGTCACTCAGAGAAGGTTAGATGTGGTTTATTAGCAGTCTTTCAAAGGTGAAACAAAAGGAAAGAAATTAGATTTAGGGATCTCTCTTTCCCCCCTCTATCCTTCTTTCTCTCCTCTGTAGTGTCAAGGGGTAAAAACCAGGGGAATAAAGGATGAGAAAAAGAAGTACCCTTAGAGTAGTAAGTGCCAGCTACAGGTATCCTAGGTCTGATTTAAGGAGGGAGCATGGCCCTGACACTGGGGTCTTGGTGTTTTTATTGAGATACACAGAACAGCAGAATTAAGTACTCAGACCTGCCTGTCCACAGGGGATATCACGCACCCTAGTCAGGTAGGGTTCTTTGTTTTCTTTGTTGTGGTATTCCAATGTTAGTAGAAAAAGGAAGTATCAGGTTCTGGGATGAAATCAGAGTGAGTATTAATAATGGGTTGAGGTGCTATGGAGATCTGCAACCACACACTTTCATAAAAAGGAAGGAACACTGTAGTAGACAGGGCGGATTAATACTTGTATCACGAAGCACTGGTTGATGCCAGAGTTCAGTTTTACCTTCCCTAAATCATTGTCTGGCTTGGATTTGACCCACAGAGGAAGTAGCTCCAGATCTACCCCCCAATACCAGTGGTCTGGCGTGCACTCACTAAATACTTCAAACCTGAAGGCTCAGGGGGAAGCCAGCCGCCATTAGGCTTCTCTCCTCCAGTGAAATGGCAGAGCTTCCTCAGTGCTAGTCCACAGCATGGGTATTCAGCCAAGGAGTTAAAGGAGACACCATGCTGCCCTGGCCTTCATTTCCTTTCACATGGAAGAACTGCAACCACAGTCATTGTCTAGGGTTGTGAAACGTGGGTTTGTCTAGAGAGACCCACAGAATGTAGGCCTTCTGCTTCCTGTGACATGAAGGAGTCTCTTTCCTGATATAGAGTAGGAATACTACCACCGACCTTACTTCATACCTAGCATCACTCTGAAGTGTCTCCCGGTCCTCCCCTTGTGATGTCTAAGCAACCACATTGCAGCTCTCCCGTCATATCATCATACTCGTACTTCACACATCCTTCTTCTAAGTGCTTACAACATGAAAACTGAGCGATAACAAGCCCCGCCCCTCCCCACCCGATCAGCCTCCCCCAGCCGTAAATCTCCCCTTTGGAATCTTAATTTCAAATGCTTAGATACATTAAGGAGTCCAATGTTCACATTCAACTATGCAGAAGTACTTCTTCTCTGAAAGTTTTTCTCCAAGTTACAATTCTGGAAAGGATAAAAAAAAGAAAGAAAAAGAAGAAATGGAAAGGAAAAGGAAACACTGTGGAGTTGGTGAGATAACTCAGCAGGTAAAGGCCCTGGACAGCAAGGCCAACAAACTATATTTGATCTCCAGTCCCACTAGGTAGACAGAAAGAACTCCCCAACATTGTTCTCTGACCATCAGAAAACTGACCGCACGATACAAGAAAGTGTGTCCGCATACAAACATTAACTAAGTAAATGCAAGTCTTACATTCAATAGGAGAAAGTGAGAAAGGGGAGTGAGCGGGACAGGAAGAAGGTTCTGTTTCTTTACGAGGATGTGGTGGGACAGCATGGGAAGCTCCGAAGTGTTTATCTACAGATGTGTCTTAGCTACATGAGTCACACTCTGAGTGCTGACCTCCTGAGACATATTTCTCGTGACTATCTCCAGAAAACAGAGATACTGGGAGGGCTAGGTCTGGTCCGTGGCCAACCAACCAGTTCCATGACTAATCCACGTGGTACTACAGTAAGCATGAGAGGGGAAACTGCACTTCTGATAGAGCACTTTAGGTTTGATAATTCCCTGCAATCTTGGGATAGAGGTAGGGCAGGATACAAAAGATCCAAGGAAACAGACTATCAGAGCAGACAGGCCCAGCTTTTTGGTCCCTGACCTCAAGATATTGCTTCATTTAGTTAAAAATGCAAAAGGGTCACGTGATCTCTGCCAACACTTGCCCACACTTGCTTCCGTTATATTTCCATGACGATCTGGGGTGAAGAGAAAGCACTGGAGGGCAGACAGCAACCATTCTGTCATCACTGAACCAAACTCCAGACCACGGAGATTCGGGGAGTATAATGGTAGAGCTGTACTAAAGAAGAAAGGAGGCGGCTCCCTATCCCAGTAACTAAACCAGGGAACACACTTGTTCCAGCAGATACTAGATTCTCCACAACAGGTCCTTCTATGTGGTAGCCCTTCCTTCATCTCTACCATTCAATAGGTAAAACATTCTTACCTTCCCACAGCACTATCACAGTGTGTGAGGCACACGCGTTAACAGACAGCGCCTTAGAGAACGGCATACCAAAGTCAGAAAATAAATGCCTTCTTAAGTAAGTCATTTCACCATGTGTCTGCTTCCCTGCATTATGCATTATGCAGAGGCCCCGGCAGGTATTACTTCAGCTGGAGTCCCTAGCTTGAAGACAGCAGGGGCTGGTAGCAGTGAGGAGTTCCCTCACAGTAGACGTAACTATGGTTTCCTGTCTAGGAGCTCAGGGAGCATCAGTGCTCAGTAACATGGTCCTACGGGTTCCAGAATGCCGGATCCTGGTCAGATGGGTCGGGCACCAGCTCTGAAGCTGCCCCTTCTTCCTTGAGATGATAACGTGAACAGAAAAGGGTGTCACATAAAAGACAGACACGGAAGACATGACCTCGAAAAAGCAGACTGATAGCCTCCAAAAGGCAAGAGGGCGATGGAAAGTGTAGGGAGGGGGGAGCCAGGAAGGAATGGAAAAGGGACCAAATAAAACAAGCAGGTCTTTAAAGTGCAAAACAGAGTCTGTACCTCCACGGCTCCCTTGTACCTGGCCTCTAAAGTAACCTTAGAGAAGAAAGATCCTGTGGATCTGGGATGGAGAGTCGACTCAGCACTTAAGGGCACTTGTTGAGAAAGACCAGGGTTTGATTCCAGGCACCTACATGGAGGCTCACCACTTCCTCGTGCACCAAGCTGGGAAGTAGTGCACACATTCAGTCAAAACAATCATACACATAAAATTATAAAAATACATCTAAGAAATGGAAAAAAAAAAAAAAAACACCAAGAAGAACGAAGAAAGGAGGAGGGTCATAAGGATCATGTTCAGAGAGCTCCGGTTTACCTCTTGGTCTACATCTGCCGCGCCAGTCTATTTGGAACAACTCGACCCCAGCTCCTCACAGGGCGGATTCATCCTGATTTTCTGTCTCTGTTCAAAAGCCACCACCTCGGAGACCTTCTTGAATTGTCATAGCTTAAAACCACTGCCTCTCTGACTAACCCAGGTATTTTTGAATCACTGTACCCTGTCTGTGTCATCCGTAACGTCGCAAATTTCTAATGATAAGGTTACAGTATACAATTATGTATTTAACTTTCAATTGAAAATAATTGGTATTTGCAAGCTCCGGGGCCGCCGAGATCAGGATGTCTTTTTGGCAAGGATCTACTTCGGAACACAGCTCGCTTCCTGGCAGGAGGTGGGGACCCAGGAGGGATCCACACCATCCATATTCCCTGACCCTGGTCAGGTGACCGATTACCACCAAGCGAAACTTGGGAAACAGCCACACAGCAGTGCTGAACAGCCTCCAGATTTTAAGGCATACTAAGCTAGCGAGTGAGCAGCTGTTTCTCTTTGGGAGAGACCTTGAAAGAGAAGAATCCCATCCCCAGCATACACCATTAATGCCACTGTTTGAAAAAGTCCTTACAAGCCGTGCGTATGCCTTTTCTGTCTCTCAGCACGGGCCCTCTTCCAAACTCGATATATGGAAAGCCTGCCCGGAAAGTCTGCTGAAGAACTAGTTCTCTTTCCATTTTCCCATCACCAGGGTTCTAATCCAAAAGTCTGCATTTTATCCCACCCGCTCTTTCACTGGAGAAGGTTGAGAACATGCCCCACCCCCATGCAGATTGCCCATCCCCCTCAGTGACTTGTAAAGTGGAAAAACTTCACTCTGGTTCTCCAACACTGTTTTCATTCACAGCAGCTGGAAGACAGAGGTCACTGTCCTTTCTCCAGCAAACAAAAAGGCCAAACTGCAGTCCTCAGGCACCCGGACAAACACACACCCCTGCTGGGAGGGCAGCCCCATGCAGGGGGTGCACAGCAGGGTGGGGTTTGCTGTGGGCCAGGAAGCAGCCTTCTACTGTCGGTGGCTATGCTGTCATTCACAGAAAAGCCAGATCCATCAGTAGCTTCCTTTTCAAGGGATCATTTGCAAGTTTATTGACTGCCCAAAATATGGTGTCTTCTACCCAGAGGCTGGGTAGGCCTATGGCTCAAGAGAGAAGTTGCCAGGCAGTGGTGGCCCACGCCTGTAATCCCAGCACTTGGGAGGCAGAGGCAGGTGGATTTCTGAGTTCGAGGCCAGCCTGGTCTACAGAGTGAGTTCCAGGACAGCCAGGA
>NC_034606.1:19287252-19288828 GCF_900095145.1 Mus pahari
AGAGAGAGAGAGAGAGAGAGAGAGAGAGAGAGAGAGAGAGAGAGAGAGAGAGAAGCCTTGAGGATGTGAACAGACTTAAAGAGTATAAGAGTATATGTCAGTAGGAAAATGTCTACAGACATCACAATGTTCCTAAATGGGTTTTTGTTGTATTTTTTTAACTGCTGCCATTGTTTGTTTGTTTGTTTGTTTTTAAAAGTTATTAGGTTCGACTTTGCTAATAAGGAAACTACAGTATTCAAAGGAGAGGAGGTTGTAACTAATCTTTGTGCTGTCTATGGAGGACGAACGGCTAAGCAAATTATAATGCATGAATAAGGCCATTCCAAGAATAGATAAAACACTTGGCAGAAACTATTTTGGGTCCCCTGTAGTACTTCGGAGCTACCCATTAATTTATAAACAGCTGATCTACTAATTACAAAACCTTTTTATCTATTCATTTCACTGGGTCCCTAAGGAGCAAGGCAGGCAGCACTGCTAGTTCCTCCTGGCTGGCACTGACCAGCTCTCTGCACTTAGAGAAACTGTAAACAGATCCTTTGAAAGGAAGAACTTTATTTCAATATTTAAATGGCATGCAAAGCAACAGGTTTGCATATGGCATTGTCATACATACTTAGACTTGGTTGATTCTTCGTCCTCCCATGGGCCTGCCCCTGCCCCTGCCCCTGCCCCTGCCCCTCTGTCCTCCTCAAACCTCAGCAATGCCCCCTCGTATTGCTCACATGGCTTCCCTTACAGATTCTGTCTTTTCCCATCTCCTGGGCCCCTTTCTAGCTTGATGACTGCTATGTGCCGCCACCCCACCCCCACCCCCACCATCCAACACATCCAACAAGGAGAAGGTAGAATTCACACGTTTTGTTTTTATCACCAAGGTAATCAATTACCATAAACAAAGCAACTGGAAAGACCACCCACTGACTGCTGGCTCACAGACACAATTTGGCTGGCTCCACCACCCAGGATCGCACAAGGTATAAAAGTGTGTTGTCACTTGGAGCTATGGGTCTTTCTCTGTATAGGAATGGTGTGGCAGAATTCCTTGGGTCTCTGTTTGCATATTGCCCTCCAGTTAAATGCTATTCTCTGCTATCAGAGGCCACCTGTTTTTCTTGTCCAAACTCTCCCTTTTTAAAAGTAAGGAGATGCTCCAACCCATATCAATCCTTATCTGCGGGACATATGTAGTACCTTCTGAAGGCTCCAGCTCATCAGAATAGGATAGGTCTGTTCACAATAATCTTCCTATCTCTAAGGTCTTAAGTATATCTGCAAATTCATCCTTTCAGAGTAGCCCTTATGTGTTTATTCAACAAGACAGCTGGAGAGTATGAGTCTAGTAGAGTATGGAAGTCTTGGGGACCATGTTAAAATTCCATCCACCAGGTTGGAAAGTTGGCTAAGCAAAATAAGGCACAAGCTGCCAAACCTGAATCATCAGCCACATGATGAAAGAAAAGGGACCTGACCCCTGGAAGTTGTCCTCTGAGCTCTAGGAGAGCAAGAGCTCTCTCTTTCTCTCTCTCTCTCTCTCTCTCTCTCTCTCTCTCTCTCTCTCTCTCTCACACAC
>NC_034606.1:19288963-19333684 GCF_900095145.1 Mus pahari
AGATTTCTGAGTTCAAGGCCAGCCTAGTCTACAGCATGAGTTCCAGGACAGCCAGGGCTACACTGAGAAACCCTGTCTTCTTCTTATCTCTCAAAGTTGGTAACAAACTCTTAAATTCAATGTCCCACATACTTCAATAAGAAGTATTCCTCCCGAATAAGATCTATAATCTTCTTGAAGGGGTAGCTAACATGATTTGTCCTTTTCTTTTTTCAACGTGTTACCACACATTAGTAGAAAGTCTCTAATATCAGCCTTAGTGACTAGAACAAGTAAGGGGGAAAGAATGGGGAGGGAAAGAGGGAGGGAGGGAGGGAGGGAGGGAGGGAGAGAGAGAGAGAGAGAGAGAGAGAGAGAGAGAGAGAGAGAGAGAGAATCCAAACTTGTATTTGCTAACTCAGTTGTAATGGCTTTAATGTCACATATGAGCACTTAATATCTCCCTTTCCCCTAAAAAGACAGAACTGGTCCTGGCAGAAGCCAGGTCAATATTGCAGACATCAAACAGTCCAATACAATTTTAATGGAAACGTTTAGAGCCATGCAATGAGAACACATGTATGCGTTCAAAGGGTTAGAGAGGCGGGCAAGCTATTGTTTCCAAAGCTAACAGTAATAAGCAAGCTCAAGCAGTGCTTTTCATCAGCTCTACGGCTGTCTTCTCCGACTCTTCTCCCTGGAGCATACAGGACAAAATACAAAAACATACTCTTCATTTTGGCAACAAGTATATACTAAACCCTAGCGCATGCATGGACACTAGGTGCCCACTCTGTTTGTGTAGGGTCTATGAGAGTCTAGGCCACTGGTCTATAGCTGTGAAGAGACACCGTGACCAAATTAACTCTTATAAAAGACAGCATTTAATTGAGCTTGAGATACAGTTTCAAATGTTAGTCCATTATCATCATGACAAGGAGCATGGCAGCATCCAGGCCTGAAAAATAGCTAAAGCCATACTATGCAGAAGAGAAGCCACTAAGATGGGTTCTAAGAGATGAGACCATGATAATAAGCCTTAACATGTGGAAAGGACCATCAGGGGAGTTTGGTGTTAAACAGAGTAGAGAAGGGCTGCAAGCAGAACAACACAGGAGCCAGACTCTCAAGGATGTGTATGAGAGCCGGAGCTGAAAGAAGCTGCTGATCAATCTCCTAAAACTAAAATCTGAGGAAGAGACAATACCAAAGTTGGGGGTAATTACTTCTACTACTTCTAACCGCTCAAGAAGAAGAAAAGCCAGAGCCTGGGCTGAGGAAAGCTACCAGACACATCAAGGCATAGCTGAGGACCTCAGGAGACAGAAGAAAAGGTCTCCTGGGTAGGTGGGTAAGAGAAAGCATTAACTTCCTTTTCGGGTGCCCCAAGAACTATAAATCGGATCAGTAACTGTTCTCTGGTACCTTAAGCATCAAAAGTGCGGAACAAAATCATAATAAAAGGAATCCACACCTGCTAAATCAAACCCTGGAGCACACAGGGAGCTGAAGAACTCTGGACTACTAAGCAAGTCCATGCCCTCCCCACTCCCCTTCCAGCTCTCCCAGGCACATGCGCAAGCCAGGTCTCTCCACAACTTCTATTCATCACAGCTGCTCTTTCCGTGTGTGTGTGTGTGTGTGTGTGTGTGTGTGTGTGTGTGTGTGTGTGTGTGTTGTGTGTGTGTCCCCTGATGATAACAGAGAAAGCCTGTAGCTGGCACTGATCTTGCCTGTTATCACCTTGTAGCTCAGTCAGTCCCTCGAGGAGACCTTCAAAGCACTTTACACAGACATGGCTGGACATTGGCAGGGCATCAGAAAAGGGTCCACTAGGTATCTAGAGGACACCAGGAATAACCAAAAGTAGGGTATTTAACACTCTCATCCACACGTCCAGGTTGCTGTAAGTGGAGGAAGATCTGTCCCTGAGACAATGAGGAACTTATGGAAAAGATATTAGAAGGAATATTTTAAAAAATAAAAAATAAGAGTCAGACAGGCCTAAAGAGATGGCTCAGCAGTTAAGAGACCTGTTACTGTCGTAGAAGTTGGGGGTTTGGTTACTGGATCCCACATGACAGCTCACAACTGTCCTTAGCTGCAGTTTGCTGAGAGCTAATGCCTCTTCTAATTCCTCTGAGTTCCTACACACACACACACACACACACACACACACACAGACCACATATACACTTAGGCACAAACACATACATGGAAAACACCAAAATAAAGAATTCTGCCTAAAAAAACCTAAAAAATATAAATTCTGTCCACTTGTCTTTTTCTTTTTTTAATTTATTATTATTTTCTTTATTTACATTTCAAATGCTATCCCGAAAGTTCCCTATACCCCNCCCCNNCCCTGCTCCCCTACCCACCCACTCCCACTACTTGGCCCTGGCCTTCCCCTGTGCTGGGTCATATAAAATTTACAAGACCAAGGGGCCTCTCTTCCCAATGATGGCTGATTAGGCCATCTTCTGCTACATATGCAGCTAGAGACTCGAGCTCAGGGGGTACTGGTTAGTTCATATTGTTGTCACTTGCCTTTTTCTAACTTTGGACAAAGACAAAGAGATAGGGATGGGTAGATGCTTTGATTTGCTTCGTTTAATTTAAAATTTTGCTAATTCAAGGTAATATAATTTCTAGTTCTCTGGTTGGTTTGACATATTATGAGCTTAGCAAATCTGAAATGTTTAAAATGACTTTGGTTTTTGCTAAACTACAGCTTCCTGTGTGTCTTTCTCTCCCTGCTCTTCCTCCTGTCACAGGGTCTTCATCTTGAGCAATAGAATTTGATTCTGTGTCACTATTTCTGCAACTCTGTGTTTTGTTTTTTTCGAGACAGGGTTTCTCTGTGTAGCCCTGGCTGTCCTGGAACTCACTCTGTAGGCCAGGCTGGCCTCGAACTCAGAAATCCGCCTGCCTCTGCCTCCCGAGTGCTGGGATTGAAGGCGTGCGCCACCACTGCTCGACCTGATTTTTCTTAAATGCAAAGAACTGAGAAGCCTGTGCCCGAGGTTTGAGCAACTACGAGATGTCAGGCACATCTACAGAGACACTGCTCAGAGAAAAGGGCACCTAAAATGGCAACCACCCAAACTCTTGTCAGCCCACAACCCTGCCAGGTTAAGCACTGAGACACCACACAACAGGGTGCACTGGGACTCTAAAACATGGCTTCAATGAATGAACTGGGGCAAACCGCAAACTTAAGGAACTTACAAACATGTAACTCTCAGGAATTTCCTGTGGTCAATATCCAAAAGATTTTATTTTATTTTATTTATTTATTTTTTTTGCTTCACAACTTATGTATCAAATAAAACACTACTAGGGTGTGAGATTGCTATTGAGGCAGTGACAGACATGAACCCTAAGACTTTCCTCCCTTCTTACCATCTCCTCTTCCTTCTATGCAGCTGCTAATACAATATGATATATCTCTAAGAAGGAGATGTATGTGACAAGAAGTGTTAAACTTGATTCTTTTGAGAAGTTCAGGTTTGTAAGTATCCCAGACTCAGATTCGACTATCCCTCTGTACCCTTCTTTCATATAGAATAACATCAAGGCTAAGCACAGGACCAAAGCTCATTAACCCAGCACAAGATCTGCATGGCATGTCTCCTAAGTACTTGCGTTCAACACCAGCCTTTCAATATGGAAAAGAAACTCAAAAGTAATGTGTGATATAAATAAATTCCAGACAAAAGTTGCACAGGATCACAGGCTCCGTTTCTGAAAACTTGCCTGACCGCCCCATGGGTTCTCATTATCAACAGCTTGCAAAATGTATACCAAAGACATGGAAACATTTGGCCAGTGGTGAACGGGACAGTTAGTCATGAATGTTGAGTTGCCACAACCAAACCAAAATGACCTTTTGTTGAATGTGAAAGACGAACAGTTTAAAATTATCTTTCAGTAAAAATTAGGCTTTGTTGCTTTTGGTGTGAGCACAACTGAAGTGTAATCACAACAGATCAATCCACTTTCAGAAAGGCAAATATGATTCACTTTGAGAAATAAGAAATGCTTTTTGAAAAGTTCATAACCCTGGAGGTTTGAGAAAATCTGAGCAGAATCACACCCGCCTCCTCTTCACATTGCTCGGTAAGGCACTTGTGGTCATGAAAACCATCTCTACCTGAAGTTATTAGGGAGGCTTCATTAGCAAATTCCTCCTGGGGGATGTAAAGCACTAGGAACCTGCAATAAGAAAGGACTATGAATGGAATGGTTGATTTTTATCTTCAAACCTGCTTGGGCTGCTCCTATTTCAACAGCTAATTTTTCTCAGATGCACTACTGGAATTGTTAGGAAGGGAAAACTCCTTCCAGCAATCACCAACTACTGGAGGAAAACCTAGATAACTTTGTACACAGGCTCTCATGGTGCAGATTTTGAGCTAGGTCGGCGTCAATTGAAGGATGAAGGATTCAACGTCTTCACGTGCTGGTCAGTTACAAGGATGCCACTCCAGATGCAGGCGCAGGACTACATAGGCACCTGCCCACACACAGAGGTGCACAGCAGCTCAGAGTGGGCAAGAAAAGCCTGGGTATATCATTGATTCTCATTGAGCAAAGTGAGGGAACACTTGGGAGACAGTGGAACTCTAGCTGAACCCTAGACTTCATTGTCATCTAAGGCTCAGCTAAAATATGCTGTCTAATATGTTACCTGATACACAAGAGGAAGTCACTGCCCTTGCTCACTTTAACAAAGAGTCATTCATGGAATACCATTATGCAAGGGAGAACATAAGAGAAGGAGAAGGCCGAGGAACTAGGACTTGGAACTGTGGGTGAGTCAATCATGATCCCCAAAAGCCAAGCAAGATTATCTTTGTGCAAATCCCACCGTGATGCTTTGAGAATTAATTCTTCCTCTATACATAAATCACCCAGTATCATCAAATGATTTGCCTTCAGTAAATATTAGCTGTTATTACTATTACAAAAGAAAAAAAAATCACCTCTTATAAACAAAAATTAGGACTTCCGCTGAAAGGGGTTCCTAGGTCCAGCCCTTATAATTCCAATCTAGTAGGTCTAGATCAGTGGTTCTTTCTTAACCTCCCTAATGCTGCGACCCTTTCATGTTACAGTGACCCCCCAACTATAAATTATCTCATTGTTACTTTGTTACTGTAATTTTGCTACTGTGGTGAATAATCATATACATATCTGACATGCAGTATATCTAATATGTGATCCTCAAACCCATAGGTTGAGAACATCATTGCTTTAGAGCATCAGAGCCATTGATAGAATTATCTCAGGTGATGCTGATGCTGGAGATGCCTCTGCATCCTCACGTGGATAGCCATTCTGCTAACCAGAAACTACAGCATCGGAGAAGATGGTGGTAGCTGCCAAGGACAGAGACAACAGCAAAACCCACCAGGTACAGGGAGGACTGAGACCAGATCTGCAATTTCAAACCTCCATCCTCAGCAGACATGTTTGGCATCCTCCAGTTCAAGAGTCAACAGCACACCCTGCAGGATGAACATCCCAGCCTCTTGCCATGTAGCCCCAGGAGTTGGTAGTCTAACAGAAAGACTGGAGCAGAAGAAGCAGGGCAAATAGCTTAATGCAAATTGCCCGTGGATTCCAACGGACAGGTAAGCACGGGTTCCTGCCGGCCTATATTAAAGCCAGATGGGTGGATTTCTAGAAAAAAAACAAAAAAACGAAAACAAAAAAAAAAACCAAGGACTCTCCTTTACAAACAAGGTGAGGTACTTGTTCACTTATACATGCTTAGGTAAAAGGTGAAAACTAAACAATTAGTTTAACTATGAGAACTATGGAATTTACAGGTATCTCCCAGTTAGAAGAGGAAACAATGGAGGTTTTGAACAGATATAAA
Source organism: Mus pahari (assembly GCF_900095145.1). NCBI lineage: Eukaryota > Metazoa > Chordata > Mammalia > Rodentia > Muridae > Mus > Mus pahari. The sequence continues at coordinate 19,294,830 of NC_034606.1, forward strand.
ATATCAGACCAAGCCACAGCAGGAGCAAGACCTAGCAGGTCTGGGCTCAGTCTCTAAAACACAGAATGAATTCTTTCCCTGGCTCCCCAGGCCTTCCACCTTCCCCCCACAGCCCCCACAGCCCCACCACTGATCCAAGCCACATTACTGTGTTCTCAAGTACATAAAAGAGCCGAGCTCTAGAGTGCCCCTGTTTCCATACACTGCCACCCAGTCTGATTTATTCAGGTTGATGTAGGCTTTTGTTTCTATTGTCTACCCCTGCTAGGTTATACTCCCAGTGCAAGCACTTTGCAGCTGTGCAGCTCATTCCTGTAGCCTACAGTTCATGAAGGTATGCACGGTAGTCACTTAATCCTGCTTTTTAATTGACCAACTCCAGGTCTACTGACAGGCAGGGTCTACAGGAATGCAGGGTCTCTCGCGTGGAAGGCCTACTTCGGTGAAATCTGCTCAACTTCATTACAAACTGCAAAACTGGATCTGAGGAGTCAACCACTCAAAAGAAACGCATTAAACCACCACTTGTCTTTCAACATCAACCGTGAAATATGCTCTAGAACAACTGATGCTATTCTCTCTGGACGATGTCTGTTTTCTACCTATATAGTTCAGATGGTACTAATGAGGCTACAAATCATTTGCTCCAATGAAAGATGGGGAGAAAAAAAAAACCAAATGAATGTAGCATAGGTTAGATTTTCTCACACTTGAGAAAACAGAAACAAGGAAGGAAGACTTGATTTGGTTTCAAGATTACAGAGGAAAAAAAACAAAACAAAACAAAACACTGACTTCATTTAAACAAATCTCAGAGAACTAGGACCACTCCACAGTTGGGTACAGTAACCATGGATCCATACTTAACAAATAAAAACAAAACAAACATTGGTGTAAAAGGAAAAATGTTGGGAAATGGAAGCAAGAGGTTCAGGTCTTTAGCTATATATAGAATGTTGGAGGCTAACCTAGTCTAAATGAGGCCTGATAGGAAAGAAGAAGGAAAGAGGAGGGGAGGGGAATGGAGGGGAGGGGAGGGAGGGAGGACGGGCAGGCATATTACCTAGTACACTATAGCTCAACATTCCAGTGTGCTAGCAAGTAGAGGGTACATACATTTACCTAAGTTTGATTTATGCTACTCACATGGCAGCAGATCACCACCATCATTCGTATTGGTTCCACTGGCTGACACCACAATAGTAAGTGAGCAGAACAGCATAGGCTCCACAAGTCCAATGCTATAGACAGAGCTTCCATTCACTTGTTCCTCACTGTCTATCATCTGATTTCCTTGAGGCTCTGGCATATGTGCACCTGTCACTTTGCTAGTATTGCCAGTGACCATCTCTTGTTCTAGGAGAAATGGGACCTCTGAATAAAGGTCTGGTTTGTTTTGGTGCTGAATGCAGTGCTCAGAGATTAGATATACTCTAGAAGTCCCAACAAGGGCCCATTCTATGTAGCCTGAAGATGTCCTAGGTGTCACCACACCAAGGCAAGAGCCTGAAAGCCAGTGCTGGCCTGCAGCACTTCTCATCTGTGCATGGTAGGATAGTGTTCCTACTTACAGATGGGGAAAGCGAGGCATCCAGAGGTAAAGAACCCTCTTAGGGGCCACATATAGCATGGAAAATGACTTCAACCTCCACTCTGCATGATGCCTCTTTGCCATGTACAGAGAGAGCCTCTAGAAGTCACATTGTCAAGACTCACTAAATCTTGACACTGGTCAGAAATAGGCTGGGTGAAAGAAAAGAAGGAACAGATCTAGAAGGGCACCACTTCCAGGATCAAAGTCAAGCATGGTCCTGTGACAACGCTGTCACACTTACATAGGAAGGAACTGTGAATGCCTACTTGCATCCCCACATGTTAAAAATCTGGCGAAGACAAGCATCTATAAAACTTGTTAGCAGCAGGACGACGGGGGTGCCTCTGGAGTTTTCTTCCCTCTTCCTTCATCTCAGTTCAAACAGTGGCTAAGGTAAATATGGCTCATGTCTCTTAGGAAGAAAGCAGTCATATATACATACTTGCAAAGAAGAATTACTGCCTCAAGTCGGAAGCCTCCCCAACACATTATAAACTCTTCCTTATGCTTTTGTAAATATTAAGGTTTGCATTAAACATTCAGGAAAGCTTCTCTAGGTGAATAATTAGACAGAGCAAATATTTGTCCAACTAATCCTCCATTGGACCTCTTCTTTTCAACAAGCCAGAGAAAGACAGATAGACAGAGGATGCAAAGGCTTTGGCCCCAAATCTTCTCCTAACCCCATTACTTTACTCTAGGAGGATGCATGAATCTTAAGGAACAAGAGGCTTCAGGCTTCATCCATTAGCCATGTACTTTCTCCCAGGACTTCTGAACTTCTAGTTCCCCTGCTGAGGCAGAGTCTGGCTGATACTCTGCCCAGGCACCTACTTAAAACTTCACAGTTAAGTCTCTAGACAAAACAATCAGTACAATGTAGTGAGTTAGCCTAATGTTATTTATATTTTAATGCTAATATTGCTCCCCCTTCCCCCCCCCCAAGACTGGTTGCTCAGAGACAAGAGAGTCGGTATGACCCTGCCCCCAAGTTATTTCTGATTGGTAAATAAAGATGCCAACAGCTAATAGATGAGCAGAAAAGGTATAGGTGGGATTTAGATGTAGCAGGTTGGGGGCATAGGGGAACCAGGAGAAGTGCAGGAGGAAGAGGAAGAAGCTTCCATGAGATAGGAGTAAAGAAATTGTGGCCCTATGGGCTGGCCAATTGGAGTTAAGAGCAGTCCAGATGAAACATAGTAAGTAATAACTCGGGGTTGTGGGTAGAAAAGTAGATGTTGATAGCATAGAGGTAGGCAGCTGCGCAGCTGTTGTGTTGTTTAAGACTTATTATAAATATGAAGATGTGTGTGTGTGTGTGTGTGTGTGTGTGTGTGTGTCTTTCATCCAGGAACTTAAATGGTCTAAGGTGGGGTAGAAACCCCTGGTCGGGGATTTAATATACTCCCCAACAGTCCAAGCCAGCCAAGAGAAAATGGAGATGGCTCCCACACAGTGGGGCTAAAGCTGCAGAAGATGAGGCTGGGAGTCCAAAATGGCAGCGAACAGGGCACACACACACACACAGATACACACATCTCCTGTCTGTCTCTTCTCAGACTCAGGTTCTTATCCCACACTGATGGCACAGAAGAACAGAAAATCACACATTTGCTACCTCTCTTCTGTCATCGTGGAAAGGCCAACATTTCCGTTTTACCGACAGCATCTTGCTGATTTCACTTCTATTGGGTAGCAAAACCACTTCCTTCCAGCCAGAGGGAGACATGCAGAGTTTAGAAACCAAATTATATTCATTTCTTGGGAGACAGATGCTTCCTGAATGTAACTTGTTGAACAATTTAAGAGCAGGAGAATGAGGAGAGAGTGTATCTCCATTTTTATATTTCTCTTTCCCTCTCTTGACTCAAGCGATAGGTGAACAGAGAGCTCTATGCCCTACTCACTCAGACCCTGCTAGCTGATGAAGTTACTTTCTAAAAGAGGAGACATAACTAAGCATATAGTCCACTCATGTTTATGTTTATATGAGGGTACAAAGAAAAGACAGTTTGAGGTAGAGAGAAAGGGTGGTGTTTGTCTAACTTGAAGCACAAAACTCAACCACTCAGAGAAATCAAGGGCAAAAAGCACAGTGGTGACCTGCATACAACAGCATATGCTTTTCTATGGGAGAGAAGAAATGGCCATACTTAGTACTAGATAACATGACCTATACATACATACCTGTTCCTCTGCCCTTGTGGGATACGCAGTATAGCCTGAGAAACCTGGATGTTAAGTAACAATATTATTTAAGGCCGAGTCACGTGTCAGACAGAGAACTTTCTGCATTGCAGTGAACTGGAGGCTGCTCAGAAGTAGGGGTTCCCACTGCCAAAGGCCTGCATGTCTGGCTGGAGTGCTTTAGGAAAATGAATGACAGAGTAAAACTGGCAGTATTTTCATGGCAGCTTCCCAATCTCCAGTCTCAGCCCTGCACCCCGCCAGGGGCAGCCGCCACTGCTTCTTTCTAGAAAATGAAGGGAGGAAAGATAAGAATCTCGAATGGAGATGCTGTTAGACAGCGAGAGCACTGACAAAGTGTTCCTCCCTCCTCGGCTAACACCATCCTCTAAAAGCAGACCCAACCTCTGGGCTTCAGGACGGCTGACCACGCAGGGCTACTTTTGAGAAATTCAGACCTCATTCGCACTATTTACACTTCAATATTTAATGTCAACCCAAGGCTAACGGTTGTCCTGTACCTTTAGAATATTTCATCATTATAGATACGTCTGGAGAATGTCGCTCTCCACGTACAACAAAACCTTAGGTTTAAATGCAAAGCTGATTTGTTTGTTTGTTTGTTTTCATTGAAAGAACTCTAGATTGGGCTTCTGCCATTCTACATTTCACGGGAAGAGACTGAACCAAAGCCAGCCTCGTCCACAGAGTAACAAGCTGTTTCAGACAAGCTAGATCTATGGCGCTAGGAAGACTGATTCACTAGAGAAAATGTTCCTTTTACAGTATCTTGTACATCTGGCAGAGACCACAGTATTTCTAACCCAGTAGACAGTTAGATGAAATCAGATGCAACCAGCATGGGGTTTTTTTTGTTTGTTTGTTTTGTTTTGTTTTGTTTTTTCCTACCAACATAATAAGAACACCAAGCCTATGGTCTGAATCCCGAATCTAAACATTACAGAGCATCAGCTGTTTGGACATATTCTTTCAATTAAGTGAATCTTGCACAGCACTTTTAAAGGGGAGTGGGAAGGGAGCAAGTCAGAAAATGTAGAGCGGACAAGGAGGACGGGCCCATAGGAAGTAAGGCCCACGAGAGTCTCCACCCAGAGTCATCTCCTCTGCCCTCCTCCTCCTACCACTTAAATATTCCCCTCCCACTCTTGAGATCTTACAAATAAATGGGGCTAGCATTCTGACCCATCAGCACAGTAATGGTTTTCCACACCCCAGCACTTTCTGACATCAGCCTCTGACCCACTCTAGCTTGGCTCCTCTGCAGGGGGGCCAATCAATATTTGTTTTCAGTGCTGACCGCATGTTCAGGCATCTTTGTTTTAGAGCCAGATCTTCTTTAGGAAAAACCAGCATGGTAGACAGAAGTCTCTAATCCAATCCATGTTTCCTGCTGACAGGCAACTTGCCTGTAACTCATCAATGATATCCCCTTGAGCTATGGATTTTCCTGGATTGGTGACCTGCTGGGTATGTTCCTGGTTCTCAATATGCATGGTGTGGGTGGGGAAGCTCTTTCCAAGTGAAAGATGTGGCTGGGCTGGCAGGGGAAGTTGTAGTGCTCTCTTTAACAAAAAAAAAAAAAAAAAAAAAGCCTTGTCTGGCGGGGAAGTCTCCAGAAAAAGCTTAGCTTGCTGCCTTGCTGCTTCCTCTCCCTACACTAGAGGGCTGAGAATGCTTGAGCTCTGACTGCCCCGTCCCAGTGAGACACAATAACCATATTGTGTGTGTGTGTGTGTGTGTGTGTGTGTGTGTGTTTTAACTCTCGTTTTCCATATTGCCTAAAGGACCCACCTCTCAGGAAAATGCCTTAAATTCTGGCTTTGAGCTAAGATCCAGTTTCACCATACTTTTTCAAAGGGACTAACATGCTTGACCCAGTCATCCCTTGTACACATTTCTCATAGAACCAAGCCAGAGACATTATAGACGGCCTTATAGAAACCTCGGCACACCTTCTCATCTGCTTTACTATAAGCATCCTTACAGTCAGCTGCCATCTCCTAAGTTAATGATGTCTGGTTAAGGATGCACTGTCTGCAGAATCAACAAGTGAATGTCTGGACTGGGTTGCTGGGAAGAACTGTGCCAGACTGGTTTCAGATATGAAGGCTCTCTAATGTTTATCTAGAAACTTGTCATTCCTCAGCAATGGGAATCCTCAGGCAGCTGCCCCTGACCTGAAATAAATAATTAATTGATTGATTGAATGATTGATTGATTGCATGTCTCATAGTCCGATTGCTCAAGAGTCATTTATACCCAGTAGCCATCCTGCTGGACAATGCAAATATGCAGCTAACTCCCATCATCCAAAGCTTCAAGAGCCCACAGAAAAACAACAGAATATATTCAATGGGAATCTTCAGAAATGATCATCTCAAAGTGTTCTATTGCGTGCTGTTCTGAATTAGTCCAGCAGATTCACACAGTATGTGCTATATCAATCACTCGGGACCGTATCAATTGTTGAGATATCCTAGTGTTTGTCTTCATGGAACCCTTGTATATTACCACGAAGATCACAGTGCTGTGTCACTCCATTTCCTCAAACAGGCATTGTATAAGCTCTTGGCACCACAAGAAGTAGGACAGGAAATATAATACACAGAATTTAAACCGGAGCACTGTGACAATCCCTTTACTCCTAGTATGGGTGGCAGAGGTGGGCAGATGTCTGTAAGCTCAATGCCAGCATGTTCTATGTAATAAATTTCAGGACAGCCAGGTGACAGCCTGTCTTTAAAACTAAACAAAACATATTTTGAGATGGGAAAGAAGTGGTCATAGTCACACCATTTTTTTTTATTATTATTTCATTTTGTATTTTTTGTTTCGTATTCAAGATGAGATTTCTCTGTGTACTCCTGGATGTCCTGGAACTCAATCTAAAACCCAGGTTGACCTCAAACTCCAAGAGATCTGTCTGCCTCTGCCTCCTGAGTGCTGGGATTAAAGGTGTACACCACCACCTCCTGGCATGAGAATTTCTATTACTACGACTTCAGATGAGCTGAACCCCAAGCTTTAAGCTCTTCAGCCAAGGCCCTGAACGGCACAAAGCAAAGGTATCTGCAATCTTAATACTTAATGTTCTCCCCTCTCTTAAATCTATCATTGTAATAAACAGCTGTTCATGCTGGCAAAGCATATAATAATTTGTGATGCAGCCCAGTAACTGGGAAAACAAATCTTCATATTGGAACATCTGAGACATTTTGCAAAACTACATTATTCCTACATTTCTTCAAGTAAATTGGAAAAGGGAAGAGAAGAACCACAAGCAAATGGGAACCAGTCGGGTTTTTTTTTTGAAATGGCTTATTGTAACGCAACTGAATATTCCTCTTCCACTGACCCTCTACCCACCCAAAGCCAAGCAACTCATGTTTTTTGTTTTGTTTTGTTGAAGAAAAGGCTAAATTTTTCCATGAGTGCAGTGCTCTTTTCTGAGACCCAGCCTGCTGAACACTGATTTGATTCTCATGATCTTACCCAGCTCTGAAGATGGAGAATAAGGTGCCAAGATGTCCATGATCCAGATCTCCACGGTTCAGCCCCAACTGCAGTTGAAAGTCACTAGTTATGGGAAAGGACAGTCCCCTTCTGCTTTCTCTCCCTACACTAAAGGGCTGGTGACGGTTAAGCACCGACTGCCACATCCCAGTATGACACAATGACCATACTGTGTTTGCTTTTTATCTCCTGTTTTATTGAGAGTGAGCGACTCACTCTATGTGGCTTTGGCCGGCTTAGAACTCCCTGTCCTGAATACATAGAGATCCACCTGCTGGGATTAGAGGTGTGCACCCCTAGGCTCACCCTGCATACTTGCTTTCCATAAATCTCCATTGTACACTAGAAAGGAGGAGTCGCAGCTCTCAATAGCAGCAACTAGAAGACATTACAGACGGGTTTCTAGCCCTCTTTAAGAAAGGATTTGTAACTGTTTATTAGAAGGAGGAAAAGGCAGATACAAAAACCTCAAATCAACAGTATAGACCAGAATCAGACATTTTCTTTCAGTAAAGGGTCAGACTTGGGCAATGGGTCATCTTTTGCCAGCTCTTGATAGAGACAAAAGGACAAGTAGCTAATGCCATTAACTCAGAAGAAAATTGGTTACAGAAAGAGATCAAGAAAGATAAAAACTTAACCCAGCTAAGCTGACACATACACTTTGCATCATTTAGTAGGAACACAGACTAGGAGACAACCTATTTCATCCTTTGTCTGAAAGCATTAACTCAGATTAGCTCATTTCTTATATATATATATATATATATATATATATATATATATATATATATATATATATATATATATATAGTTTACTGTGCCATTAAAACCTTAGTGCACAAGAAGCCACAGAATTATAAAACCCTTTTCCCCTTGTGTGTCAAGCATTTTTAAAGGCCACGTCTGCTTGGATGGCATCTTAATTCATTCAGACCGATATAACAAAATAGCAGACTAGGTCATTTATAAACAGTAGACATCTGTGTCTCTGTTCTAGAAGCTAAGAAGTCCAAGTAGGTTCAATCTCTGATACCAGGAACCAAAGTAAGCCTTCCTTTATGCTGTACTCATCCACACTGGTGAAAAGTCACTCAGGACCCAAAGCCACAGTTCATGGCACTCAACTCTGCCAGCTCCTTCCTAGAGAAAAGGCAGTGTTCTCCACAAATGACTGTGTGTGTTCTCAGGACCCCAAGGTTAACATCTTTCGAAAGTCATTAACAACACTGTCTTGGCCTAAGAAATTCCACACAAGATAGGAGCTAACCAGGATCCCTTTCTAGATGATACCAAACCTCATCTCCCACCATGCTCACTTCCTTACTGAGCCTTTTGCAGCACCATTGCCAAGTGGCACTCATTCAGAATGCTGGTCAAATTACACACATGCTGCCGTCCTGGCATGTACGGCTGTCACCGCCATGTCTGATCTCTTCAATGACAAGAGATAATAAGCTAGTCCCTTATCAAGCTAGTGAGAATCTACAGGACAGTATGAGGACTTCTGCTTCATCTCCACCTCCCATTCACCACCCTGAAACCCAATGGTTGAATACGAAGCTGCCGCTCACTTGTGCTCACCTCTATTCACCAAGGACTCTTGGGGTCTCCTCTCCAGTGAACTGTATTTGCTGAGTCCACCCTATAGTTCACTTGGTGACTGGCAAGTTTATGTTTTTGCAAAGGGTCTTCTCGGTGAGAAAGGACCCTAGGTGACCTTTCTGACTAGGGATGATTCTGCGTTTTCCAGAGGGAGATGATTTTTTTTGTCAAGGGAGTCACAGGAATCATCAATATGAAAGTTTGCTAGACTCATCATACAAACGCAGAAGAGATGGGCATGTTAAAGAACCCTAAGTACATGTTCCTCAAGGCCAACTCATCAACTATAAAGAAGTTTGAATGCATCATCCATTTCAGGGAAACAGAGGCAGAAAGACTGGAAGTACAGAAGTCAGTAACGTGTCAAGTCCAGATCATTGCTTCCTAAGGGTCCAAGCTCCAAGGAAAGTCAAAAACAAAAGCCACAAATAACCCAAGCTAGGAACACAAAGTAATACACTCTTCCCCTTCCTTCAGTCTGCCACATGACTGGACAGGAAGGCTTTAAAGAAGGAGAAAACCAGCAGTTACTTAACCATGCATCACACAGAGAGTTGGGTGTTTTAATTCAATGTTCCATAGAATGTTTGAAAACCCACACTTTAGGGCTAAAGCAACCCAGTTCTGCAGAAAACATCTCCCACTGACAAAGCCAATGAAAATGTAATCATATAATATCTAAACAAAAAAAAAAGTCAATTGAGGCCAGCCTGGTCTACAGAGTGAGTTCCAGGGCAGCCAGGGTTATACAGAGAAACCCTGTCTTGAAAAACCAAAAGTCAATATTTTATGCCAATTTTAAAGGGGGGGGTGACTGTAGCATAGAAAGCTAAGGTCTACACAAAGACTATACTCCCTACCACGCCTTAATGCAGACATATGCTATTATCTTCGTAGATATGTTGAATTAGACTAAGCAACTGATACCAAAAGACATCTATGCTTGGGTTTTAGATGCTCTTTTTGGATTTCTGGTAGCACTCTGATCAGTGCCCCATAAAAATACATCCTCTAATATGCTTTTGAAGAAAAATTGGAAAACACATGATTTCTGAGTTTTGTGAGACTCCCAGAATTTTAATCCTCAATGATACTTCAATTCCAGGAACCACAGTGAAAGAGCTCTAGTATGGTGCCTGCCAGTGGGGTGGTGCTTTTAATCTGTAGAGCCCTTCAGTCTGGTTTCTTATTGTTTTCCTTCCTTCTGCCTCTGCTTCTGCACTCAATGGCTTAGTACAGCGCTTTTTACACCTAGGAAGAAAATCGAATGGAAATGTTGTTTTAAAACTTCAGAGAAAAACATTTTATTCTTCATAGCCAGAACGTAATCTCAGAGGTAAGCTTCAAACCCCAACACAAAGTCAAATCCTTAATATTTTTTCACTATATACCGAGAGGGAGAAGGACATGCTCTGTGTGTGAGTGTCTGTGGAATGCACCTGTGGATTCCTTAGTCCTCTAAACACTTGCAAAATGCAAAGTGAACTTATATTGCATCAAATGGTACCATAATTTCTCATGCATCATCATCAAATGATAAGTTACATTTCCAAAGGAAGAAAGTTGTATATATAAAAAAAATGTGTACAGACAAGATGTATGAAGGGGCTAAGGAAAGGAAGGGAGATGGACGGGAGGGCATTTCGTTAGCATTAGGAAACATGAGCCCGTACCTCTCCCCTAGACAAAGCACTGTCATGAGCTTGGGTGTATCTACAAAAAAATTTCAAGATAAACAATCCTTATAAGAAGCTGAGTCAAGAAAAGTAATAGAACAGTGGGTGGGAATGTCAGCAGGCAAGCACTTGTCAAACCGCCTTCAGTCCTATTCCAAAGGGAGAAGGGGTAGGGCAAACCCTAGTACCCCAGTTATCCCTCACACCTGCAGATCATCTGCAGTCCATCAGGCATGCAGGAGTCTTAGAACCTCGCAACTTGCTTCTGTTTCACATACTTGCCTATAAAGGGAAATGGCCTGAGGTGATCTTTTCCTGCTTAAAAGACAATGTCCCAGCCGTGTAGTTAGGCACTATTTAACTTCTTATTGGTCAATAACATGCCCTAGTAAGCAATACAAACGGCCTGACCCTGCCACTGCCCTTTAGCACTGCACGCACCGTGGTGCTTATGGGCCCTTGGCAAAAAGCCAATCTGAAGGAAGCTAAGCGGAGGCCAAGAGCTGTCTCCCAGAGTTCCCTTGCCACCAGAAAGGCAAGCAAGACTTTTTCAGTCACCTCAGCATACAGCTGATCATAGCTGTGTCTCTAACGGGGAAGGATGAGAGAAGCCTATGATTCTATGTGCATAAAGAAAGAAATCTGACCGAGAACAGAACGAAAGCACCAGGCTACACAAAGTGAAGCACGCCCTATAAAAAAAACAGTAGCTCATTCTAATGATCTTTTAAGTTTTCGTCATTTGATAAAAAGATATTTCATTTCCTAAAATGACTATAATAAAACACACAATGAGTCAATTCTGGAGAGGCCACTATCAGGGAGGTACCAGAGAGCTAAGTGATATTAACCCTTGTGTAACAAAGGATATCACCTCACACAGAAAGTTTCTAAATTTTCTATTATATGCATCCATCTCATCATCTAAACAGATTTCTGAGAGACACATGGCTCTCAGTGAGCTCGAGGCTAGCCGGCTAGTCTACAAGGCAATTCCCAGGCCAGCAAGGGCTACAGAGCTAGACCCAGCCACAAAAACTAACACACCAAACCTCTCCAAGCACGCAGACCCTATCCACTGGTTTACTTTTACGGAATAAACACCGTCTACTGTAGCGATATAAAATACACATTGTTAAGTACACAAACTAAGATGAAGATGCAATGTTTAAGCAAGTTTATGATACATTAATGAAGCAGGGTGAGTGGACACGCCTTTCTCTTTTTAATCTCAGTTTATGATTTCTAAGCCAGTGATTCACAGTGAGTGTAAAATGGGAAGGCTTTTCCTTCTCCCCCTACTTGGAACTCATAAGGTTTGTAGCTGCATGAGAAAATAAACACAGATAAGAAGAGACTGTGCAATACAGAGGGAACTGGGATGGGGCTGGGATCCTACCCACCAGTTTCAAAAAAAAAAAAAAAAAAGGTTTCCTGAAATCCAATGAGACACTGTAGCTTTCCCACTGCCTTCGTAGTTTTCTTCAAAAATTGTCAAAGAAACTTTATCTATCTATCTATCTTATCTTATCTGTCTGTCTGTCTGTCTATCTATTTGGTTTTTTTGAGACAGGGTTTTCGCTGTGTAGCTGTGGCTGTCCCAGAACTCACTCTGTAGACCAGGCTAGCTTCAAACTCAGAGATCAGCCTGCCTCTGCCTCCTGAGTGCTGGGATTAAGGGCATGAAGGGTCACACCAGCCTTATTTTTATTTTCAACCTTGGTTTTTTTTTGTTTGTTTGTTTTTTGTTTTTTAAAGATTTATTTATTTATTATATGTAAGTACACTGTAGCTGTCCTCAGACACTCCAGAAGGGGGCGTTAGATCTTGTTACGGATGGCTATGAGCCACCATGTGGTTGCTGGGATTTGAACTCCGGACCTTCAGAAGAGCAATCGGGTGCTCTTACCCACTGAGCCATCTCACCAGCCCTCAACCTTGTTTTAAAGTGAGAAAAAGGGAGTCCTTCTGGGAAGAAAACCTGTTACTTCTTGTGTTGGTTTTGATATAAGGCCTCAGTCTGCAACCCTGCAAACCACTATTTACATAAGGTTGGCCTCAAACCCAAACTGATCCTCCTGCCTCAGATTGTCAAAGTGCTGAGATTTTTAAGTGAACCTTGCCCAGCACCATTCCAGCAAGGGAATCTAACAAGGGAAACATTCCAAATAAAATATGTTCAAAATCAGATTTCAATATAACTGCCTTGCAAAAGAGGGCACTTTTCATGCATTAACTGTCAACTTTATACCAGACAAAATTAAATCAAAACATGTATTTGCACTTTTCCTGGTAGGTCCTTTAGCTCCAAACAGTCACTGAGAAAACAGACTTCAATAATTCCCAGATACCAATACAACAGTGGTTCTCAACCTTCCTAAGGCTTCGACCCTTTAATACAATTCCTCATGTTGTGGTGACACCCAACCGTAAAATTGTTTTTGTTGGTCTGGCAAGATGGCTCATAAGTTATCTTAACTGACTGCTCTTCCAAAGATCCTGAGTTCAATTCCTAGCAACCACATGGTGGCTCACAACCATCCATAATGAGATCTGCTGCCCTCTTCTGGTGTTAACTACAGTGTGCTTATGTATAATAATAAATCTTAAAAAAACAAATTATTTAGCCGGGCAGTGATGACGCATGCCTTTAATCCTAGCGCTTGGGAGGCAGAGGCAGGTGGATTTCTGAGTTTGAGGCCAGCCTGGTCTACTGAGTAAGTTCCAGGACAGCCAGGGCTACACAGAGAAACACTGTCTCGAAAAAACAAAATAAATAAATAAATAAATAAATAAATAAATAAATAAATAAAACAAAAATATTTTTGTTGCTACTTCATAACTCTAATTTTGCTACTGTTATGAGTCATAGTATAAATATCTGATATGCAAACCCTATGAAAGGGTCATTTGACCCCAAACGGGTCACAACCCATAGCTTGCGACAGGCTGCATTACAACCTTTTACACAATATTCATGGGGATCAGGCCTTTATGTTAAACAGGGAAGGAGAAAAAGAGCAATTGCCTTAAAAGCCAGACAGCAACACAAGCAAAATCAGAGAGACAGAGCTTGCAAATTTTTATCCATGACCTCAAAAATGAAAAAAAATAACACAACTTCACAGACATTTTAAATTCTCACAGGCAACACTTTCTACCTGCCCCATAATCAGACATACATGTCCAAGTCAAAATATACATTTCCTCCGCTTTGATTTCTATTTAAATATTTCTCAGTATAAAGCATACCAACCTACCATTTATTGTATCCTTAGAGACAAACCCCACAGAAAAACAGAACTCATTGGAAACTGACCTCCAGCATAGCTAAATAACATCCTTCATTTTCTTATTTACTTACTTCAAACGTGGCCTATTTTCCCATTGTGTACTTATCTACGCTTTCCCTCCCAGCACAAAGAACTAAAAGCCAGGGCCACCTTCACATTCTAATATGTTGACAAAATTCTAAGCAAATGCCAGATTAAACATTTTTTTTTTCTGAAATTTCACTGTATTAGAAAAATAAGGCCTCTTAAGAGACAGTCTGAAGTCAGTTTAAAAAAAAAACAAAAAACAGATTTGTACCATTTAAGCAATTAGACTAGTAAGTCCCAGGGATGAAAGAAAGCCAGATGAGCATACAACCTCCCAGGTCTTAGAAGGAGAATCTAAACTGTGGAGAAACCCATAACAATCCTCAAGAACACACTAGATGTTTTCTTTTTTTTTTTCCTGTTTCAAGATAGAATGAGAACTTCATAGAAGAGGGACTTAAACGCATGTGTGTCTGTGTATATGTAGATGCTCATGTGCATATTTGTACGGACATATGTGATTTACAGGGCCTGAGAAGTGATCTAGATAAATATCCAAACGCTAAAAAGGGGTTGGTTTTTGTTTTGTTTTGTTTTGTTTTAAAGAATGAGCCAATGCAGGAGGAAAAGAGAAGGGTGAGCAGAATAGCAAAATATTCCAAATGTCTGGCTGAGGAAGAGGAAAGACGGATGCTCCAGCTACAGGCACCACGGGACAAGGTGAAAGGAAGCACCATGTGATGTCCACCAAGTGCAGTCTGCTGAGCATCTCCCCAGCACCCGGCGATGGCCTGGACTCTCTCTGTTCTCAGTCTTTGCAGCTGGAGTTCAGCATCCTCAGAGTTCTAATTGAGCTTCCCTCATATCACAAGTCAGGAAATTCCTTCTGATGTAATCTCACGCATGTCACCCACTGCCTACAAACAATCAGACTGCCCACATTCCGCAGGTGATGGACAATCTCTGTATCTTCAGGTATTCTGGTGAGTTTATGTAAGGTTAACTGTGCTGATGCGGACTGGGGTGAGATATTTAGATGTATGCGATCTGAGACTGGAAATTTCCCCATAATAATCCTCGGAGCTACAAGGACTCATGGAGCATGTGTGCACTTGATCATCATGAATTACATGTTCCCAATATGTGAAAGACAGATCTTTTATCCCAATGAGGAGATGGAGGAACACAGCCTTGAACCTAAGAATGACTTGCAGGATAGCACAGAGCAACAAAATAGGTGACTCAGGCCACAGGCCATCACATGCTTCAATAATGCCACTTGTCTTTGAAGGACATCCCAGGCTTCTCTACAGCCACAGACTATCACAAATTAAGGAACAGGAACATACACCTCAAAAGACACCCAACTTCTAGCTTCTATGTCTGGGCTCTCACCAGTGTTTAAGCTCTAGGTGACCTTTTATTACAAGAGGAGAATTCAGAAGGAGGTATCTGGAAAATACAACAGAGGTGGCGGCAGGTAACAGCTATGTGGTGTTTACTGTGTAGTAGGCTTTATTACACACATGTAACTCAATAACCTGTACAGCAGCCTCTCGGGGTTGTTACATGCTTATTCGCCCTATTTTACGAGGAGAAAACTGAAGAAACCAGCAGTCCAATAAGGTCATGAGAACAGGCAAATGAGGCAGCCTGAACGAACATCTGGTAAGAGGTGTATTTGCCATGTATGCTCTGCTGTGAGATAATGTGCTATCTCTCTACCTTTTGTTCTATGTCATATGTACATCATAGATTGTAGAATGACTTGAAACTCTATGGCAGGAAGTAGATTACCCAGGAAAACAGCACATCTATGATTCGTTGTTCTTTGCTTTATAAATGTCTCTTATTATATACAGCGTGAACTACTACGCTTAACATATTCCCATAGCAATGAACTTGCCACAGGTCTCCATTAACATTGCACAACAGAACATCCCTTTCCCGCTTTCGTATGAACACAGCTAAGACAACATTCATATGGCCTGTTGATGTTTAGTCTTCTAAAATGTAATGAGTCCCTTCTGCTGTGCTGGGGAGGTGGGCTACCTAATTTCATAGAGCTCTGGAAATCAATTCCTTACCCCAAACCTACAACACCTTCTCTTTGCAGTCCAGGCCTTAAAACTCCCAGAACAGGTTAGCACTTTGCTAGGAGAAGGGCTCCCCCAGTCACTGTCCAACTGACTCCAGGAACATTGCACAAGTCCCTAGAGAACATCAACAATGGGGACACACCACCTTTCCTGCTTTTGTCTTTATATCAGATGTGTTAGACTCATTAATATCTTGGGCTGCAAATGACATCAGAGTTCTTCCACCTCTAAAGGGTCTAGGAACGACTAAAGGATACAGGACCTGGAGGGAGGACATGAGGTCAGACTTCAGCCCTTTTTTTCAGGCATAGCACTTTCCTTAGAACTGGACCGCCGGGCGGTGGTGGCGCACGCCTTTAATCCCAGCACTGGGGAGGCAGAGGCACGTGGATTTCTGAGTTCGAGGCTAGCCTGGACTACAAAGTGAGTTCCAGGACAGCCAGGGCTACACAGAGAAACCCTGTCTCGAAAAACCAAAAAAAAAAAAAAAAAGAACTGGACCAAGTTTTGGGTTGCTCATTTGTGACGTGGAAATGATACTTTCCTACTACTAACAACACCGTGAGCGTCTACTGACACAATAAGGGGAGACAACCGAAGCTCCGTGGAAGCAATGCGAGAGCTGAGCCAAATAATCCTGAGTCCAAAGTTCCCATTGCTCTAACACCCTGCGACAAACAAATGTCTTAGGCTAATATCTCATCTCCAAGTCTCATATTATCTGTCCACCACTACGCACATGTAGAAGTTGCTTTAGAATGAAAACAGACTAGAACCTACTTCTGATCTACCCAAGCTAGTTAGTAAATGTCATTTAGACCACAGCATTCTGGGATTTCCATTAAAAGGCCCTGGGAAAACTAGAGAAGGCAAGCATCTTAAGAGAACACTTAGCTCTACAAGAGCATCTCCAGGTAGAAATGCAACCATGGGCCACCTAGCCTTCCAGTGTCTCCTCCTAAGCACAGAACCCAGAGTTTTATATCATACTGTGGGAGGTGGGGGTAGCGGGGGAGTCAGTGTTTTAAGCAGTTGGTGACTACTGCATTCATTTCCTTCTTATTATAACATGAGACCTGACAAAAGTCAGTTAAGGAAGGGTACCCTTGGGATCGCAGGTTCTGGGTACTGTCCATCGCAGTTGGAAAGGTGTGGTGCAGGAGGCAGCCTTGGCTGGGAGGGCAGGAGAGGCCGCTGGTCATATTGTGGACCAGTCAGGAAGCAGAGAGAGAAGAACAATGGCTCTCTCCTTTTTGTTCAGTCCGGGAGCCCAGCCTACCAGATGGTGCCACTCACACTCAGGATGGGGTTTTCCCTCCTCAGATAAACTCCTCTGGAAATTCCCTCCTGACCGATCTAGATGTCTCTCTTTACTCAAAATACCATCAAGTGACAGTCAGACTAAGTGCCACAATCATAAGGAACAAGGAGAGAGAATAGACAGGTTGTATAAGGTCCTTTGCCCCCTGGCAAGGTGACAACAGTTTAAAACAGTGTGAAGTAACCTCAGCGGCTCCTGATTGTCTTTGAGACCTTATTACAAACTAGAGGCTCCCACCTAAGGAAAGATGCCCTGAGAAATTTAGCCTACAGTTTCATAGACTTTCAGGGGTTTCTGAAAGCCCATATGAGGTTAGAATAGCAGTCCCCCCCCCCCAAATTCAGAACCTTGCAAAGACAACCTAGAACAGAAAAGCTAACTGACACCTTTTCCTGTGTAAAGATATACACCAATATACAGGACACACAAAGCCCTGGGTTCTGTCTCAGCAACACAAATGTGTACGTGTGTGCAAACACTCCTCAGTATTTTCATTTGTCATTAGATCTATTTATTTTGTGTAGAGTTTGCCTAGATGTATGTCTGTGTGCCACGTGCATGCCTGCTGCCCACGGAGGTGAGAAGAAGGTGTCAGGTTCCCTGCAAAAAGAGTTATGGATGGCTGTGAGCCACTATGTGAGTGCTGGGACCCAAACCTAGGTCCTCTGCAAGAGAAAGACATGCTCTGAACCAGGAAGCCATGCCTCCAGACCTCTGTATTTTTTTAAACAGAAACTTTCATGGAAATAAAAACAAAACAACATTATAGAAACATTCACTTTAGCAAAGCAATCCAATAACAGTGGCAGTGCCCTGCTTTAAGATTTACACTTAAAGTAAATGTAATGTATCTTTGAGCTCTCAAAAAAAATAAATGTATAATTTAGCCAAGATTTTTGGCTTAGTTTGCCTAAGTCCCCTTTTGAACAGATGTAAAGACCCAAAGGAGCAGACCAGAAGCACAGCGGACTTCAGAATCTGCCAGACCACACATCTCAAAGCTAGAGCTTTCGTTCGTCCATCTAACTCATAAGCCCTGGCTTCCCACCTGAGAAATAAGGCTACAAATACCTCTGCCAACAGCAGCTATTGGTCACAGGCTGTTGGGATTAAACCTTATACAGAGAGCACCTGGACTAAGACACATCGGTAGCGGCTGCCATTCTTACTGTCCAAACTACAAGGTTGAGCTTATTCCTTTATGTTCTCGAATAGCAATGCTGCAGACATTTTATCTTAGTAATAGTAAAGAGATAGTAGTCACATGGTTCCAAACAAGTATCAATGCTTCCCTACCATCCCTTTCTACCACAGATAAGCACTACCACTGTATTTTTCTGGCCAGGAATGTTCTAGAAACTACAGTCATCTTCCTTCCAGCCCCTTGTGGAACTATGGAATACTTTATTTTACATATACACTCATCTGTTTTCTCTTCATGTATATGGAGCTCTTCCCATGTTAACAGTATGTGAAGACATTTGATGCCATTTTCCTTAGGCAATACCACCTCCCACAGTCAACAATGAAGCCTGTGATACACACACACACACACACACACACACACACACTTTGACTAGGTTGTTGCAATCCTTTTCTTAATAAAAACAAAACAGCTTTGGCTAGGTTTTAGTTATTTATTCCTGTTTAAAGTGTCTTATCTGTAAATAAAGATGGTACCAACCACACTGAGTTCATTTATAAATGAAAATGGCGGACAGGACATGGCCTGTAATCCCACTCACTAGAGAGGTTGGGACAGAAAGAACACAATTTCAAGGCCCTGTAGGGAGACAGGCCATACTTTAAGTCACCAACCTAAACCAAAACAAAAAGAACAGAAGGTGCTGGCGATGTATAGAACCCTGAGTTCCCCAAGTCAAGCAAACACCCAGCAAGTGGGTGTGTGGTGGATATTATTTATTAGCTTCATGTCAGGAATAAATTCCAAGTGATGTACCTACTAGAACATTTAAAAGGAAGTGGCATTAATGTGGAGGACCCCAAGATATGACATACCCAGCAAGCAATTTAGTGAGGACTGAGACTGGATGTGCCCAACTTGTGAAATTTCTAAGTCCTTCACGGTGAGAGACACCCACCCACACCCACCCACACCCACCCACACCCACCCACACCCCACCCGGGCTTTGGAAAGTAACCTCCCCACCCGATCCTGACGAATTTCTCTGCTATCCTGATAAACCACCAATGTGTCTGAAAAACACCAAATTCTCCTTAGCCAAATAACATTTCCCGGGTTCCCTCAATCTTGGAAGAAACAACACAAAGTATACTGGGCCCCGTGCCCCCACTTGAAAATGAGGCTAAAGGACGGAACTTGTAGTGGTTCTGACCAGGACAGTCAAGAGAGGAATGTGAAGCAGGAGTCAAGCTGGCGACCTGACACCAGTTCATACTTCCACATTCCATTGGTAAGGGGTATTTGCATGCACCAGGATTCCAGCGACCTGGACTGCAAATGTACTGACTGTCAAGCAAGCAGCTAGGAAGACACTGAGAAAGAACTGGGAAGTAAGTGGCCTATTTGTCTCTTCTCTGACTTGTACTAGAACAATCTCTGTTCACCAGTATCTTTGTCAGTCCCAGATAAGGCAGAAGCCAGCACTTAGATTTGGCAGGACATGCCCAAGTATATTCTCTGAAAATTTAGCTCATTCCACACCTCCCATCTCCACTTCAACTTTTCCTAAATCTCATCAAAACAAATGAGAAACAACACTTTGGCCGCCAGCTGGGAAGAATTCCAACTGTGACTGCCTACCAAGAAAAAACCAACATAAATAGCACCTGGAAGTGTCACACTGACCTCCTGAAATCCATCTTGCCTGTTTTAGAGAAGAGGCTTCGGAGCACTAACTCCTGATACCAGCATCCCGGTCCTTATGGATGTGTTTGCCTGGCATATCACACCTGCTGAGCAGCTCCTGTTACCATGGACAGAAGGGACCATGCTCACAGGCAGCACAACAGTTCTAAGGTCAGCGTAAGCTGCCTTGAATGTCATAAATGTTTAAGGACTCTCTTGGCTCACATCTCACCCCTTCTCACTGCACCCCATCTCAGACTTCCATTTCTTCATTTGCTAGAAGCCTCTGCCGGGGCAGCCTCTCCCAGTGCTAAGGTTTACCAGTGCTACCCCAGTGGGGAGCAAGACTATTGACCTTTCTGTGCGGTAAGTCAACTCCTTTTTGAACAGGATACTGCGAGGACAAACAGAAAGTGAAGAGAAGGAAGGAGGATAAGGAAAGCTGAGAGCCAAGAAAGATGAGCATGCTTTTGTGAAAAATGTGTGCGCACACACACACACACACACACACCACGATTTGTATGCAACACTGCAAACACTTAGCAGCTTAGCTTCACCACAGAGAAAAATTTCTGGTACTTTCTCAAAGAGGCTCTTACAAGCCACTGTAGCCAAACCCCTATGCCAGTGTGCCTTACCCAAGTATTCTTCAGCATTAAACATGCCACCTACAGTGCGCTTCCTCTACTGACTTATCTATCTATCCACTAAGTACCTCCCTGCCCCTGTTGGGGATGGAGAGTGACTAAGCCTTGTCCACCTGGCTAATACTCTACAGTGAACTCCACTGGGATGTCTAGAGATGAAAAAGCATCCGGTAAACGCTGGGTCACGGCGTCTGGCCTTTTTCAGGCAGTGCTGGGGATCAAACTCTGAGCCCTACTCATGCTTGGCAAGCACTGTTCCACTGAGCTACACCTCGAACCATGCCTGTCATTTTACTCACCTCACTCAATTCTCACGATGCATCATTAACCGGGTTTCACATTAAGAAAGAAGCTCCGACGTGAAGACAAGGTACCCGCTCACATATGTAGAAAGGACCATTTCCAATGTGTTTAAATCGAAAATTGCCCGTTTCTTTGACTCTCCCCTTCGACACCCCCCACCCTTCGAGCTCCTTACAGCTCTCATTTGGGTTTGCTAAGATCAGGTTCCCCCTGACATGCCTCTCCAATATGCAGTTAATATTCACTTTGAGACAAACTTGAAGTGTGTCTTTGATCTCACTGTTTCAAGGAACCCCTTTAATCGCTTAGAAATGGGAACAGTCTGTTTTCATAAGTGGTTCAAGGAAGGAGGCTGTTTGTGACAGTCACAATCCCAGAGAAAGAGCAAGAGCCCATGAGAGGCCCGCAGACTCACTCTTGCCTCATGTGTACTCTTCACGAAGCTGCCACTGCCAACATGACCCGCCTCCTGCCTCGATCGTGTTTCCTGATGGATTACTGAGAAATGAAAAATCACAGGCTTTCATCCAAGTTAGGAGCCTGCACATGAGCTTGTGCTGGATGGCAGGTTTATAAGTCCAAAGTAACTATGTGATCAACACAAGTTAAGAGTGGCTGAGCGAGAGGCTTGCCGCAAGATCAAAGTCAGCCTGGGCTGTGGAGTAAGACCCTATGCCCCCTGCCCCCACAAATGGTTAAGAGAGCTACACAAAGCACCCAGAACGTACAGAAAGCAGGTCTTCAGACCTAATTCCTGAAGGTGTTACTATGGCTCCCAGTTTGTCACAGATGTCAAGAGCCACCTCTGGGGTGACCCTTTGTGTGGGAAAAGACTATTCTGAAGACCAAATGGAGTACCTAACTAGAGTCTGGAAATCAGAGCTGACCGTCACTGGTGTTCCCACGAAAGTTCTTCAGGCTTCTCGACTGTCAAAACCACAGAGCTTCCACAATGCTATTCAGCTGTTCTCTTACGTTTCTGGTACTTTTATTATTTTATGTGAATGGGTGTTTTGTCTTTATGTTTCCCTATGTGTCTTATGCCTAAAGAGGTCAGAAAAGAATGTTAGATCCCATGGAACTGGAGTTACAGGCAGCTGTGAGCTACTATGGGAGTACTGGGAATTAAAGCCAGGTCTTCCAGAAGACCAGCCAGTGATTGCTCTTAATCACCAATGCATTTTCCTCCTCTTCCTCCTCCTCCTCTTCCTTCTCCTCTTCCTCTACCACCACACCACCACCAAACATAAAGCTGTCTCACCAAGCTGTCTACAGAGCAGGGATCATGACCAAGAGGAAGTCAGTGGACGAATTATAAGAGTGAAAAACAGTTGTCACCACATCTCTACCCATCTCTCCTATTGACCTGAGGGTCTTATTGATCTAATAACTTCCATATCTTCCCAACAGAAGTCATAATTATGACTAGCTGCCCAGGGCCTATAAGAACCATGTATACAAATGTCCTAATGTGCTAGGCTATCAGTTTAACCTTGAAGCAATTCTGTGACTATCAAAAGTGGAACAAAGCTGAGGCAAGAGGATTTCCAACAGTCTAAGGGTGGTATGAGCAAGACAGTGATATCCTATGTCTCAAAGCCTAAAGTAGTTATTACTCTTGCTACACACGCACACGCACACGCACACACACACACACAACTGTTAGTTTACTTTTAAATTCACCTTTATAGTCTAATGCCAAATACTACAACAAACCATTCTCTCCGTTTGTTATAGAATGCAGAGGACTGATTGTTTTGTTTTGTTTTGTTTTGTTTTCGAGACAGGGTTTCTCTGTATAGCCCTGGCTGTCCTGGAACTCACTTCGTAGACCAGGCTGGCCTCGAACTCAGAAATCCGCCTGCCTCTGCCTCCTGAGTGCTAGGACTGATTCTTATATCCCTGGAAACCACATGACAAGCTCTCACTCTTGTAGCTAAACTCAAGCAAAAACTCCAGGCTGCGGCTGAAGGGAATGTGAGCTACTCATGTCTTTGCGGATGGCCTTTTATTACCTGAGTTAGTCTGCCTACTTCACCAGGGAGGGCTGACACAAATAAGCCACAAGAGGGACAGGACAGGACTGGGCATAGCATGCCATTTAGAAGGCAGGGATGGACTTGGAGTCAGAAGTGAGAAGGATGACACTAAAGACCTAGATCACATGCGGTATCTAGAGAGAAAAAATAAAAACTTGGGACTGAAATGCAAAGGCTTTATGATGAATAAGGTGTACTACTCTTTCGTATAAAACACTGACATATATCATGAGATGTACTAAAAACATATTACTTAAAATTCGTGTTTAACTGGTCATTCTGCATTTTCCCAGAAATCTTCCTGACACAGAGCATGGACTTGGGACTTAAATAAACTTGGTGTTTGAATCTGGGCCGTACCACAAACTATTGTGTGTAAGCACTCATTAATTACCTCATCTACCGACTTCTCACTTCCCTACCTACAAATGGCATCTCCGCAGGGCCATTCCTTGTGTAAAATAAAAAGTATGATGGACAGGGCAGCTACTAGTGACAGCTGCACTTTCAGTGACCAGCCTATTTTAGTTTCCTTCACTGACAGCACCCTTCAAATACTTTCTACCAGGAAAACAGGGTTAGGTATACTGATTATAATATTAAAATGCATTATCTTGGAAGCATAGGCATACATCACCCTTCTCATAGATTCAAGAATTCTATTGTTCACCAGTTTAAAAATGGCCCCTCTTTCCTACTCAGAAAATGACAGCGACGAGGACCAGATCTTTGACTTCTCTAGTGGTGACCAGTGCATGTTATGGGAAACGGGCTTGAAGCTCCTCTCAGGAGTGTGTACCCGGTCTCTCTCACACCCTTGCTCGGTAGACCTCCAAAGTCACATCTCAGGACATCGCACTGGAAGCAGTTCTGAATGCAAGAGATTTCCAGGGACCAACTATAGAACTGCCACATCGGAGTTTCTTCCTGCAGGGTACTGTGCTTCCAACCCTGGAACCACAGACTCACCTTCCCCAAAGTTAGCACTCCTCAAGAGAAATAAAGAAGCCTGAATAGTATGCTAGGGAGGGGAATGGCACACTCTCGAGCAATCCCCTGATGGACGCGTCAGAACCTTCCTATGAGGAAGCGACCAGATCATCCAGCACTCCGATTCGGAGCATTTGTGTCAAATTGACATTCCAATTTCAAGACCATACATAAAACCCCATTCAATTATTTAGCACTACACAGAGTTTTACATAACTCTTGAAGTTACTGACTCAATTCATTTTGCTTCGAACTACAAGACAGATTAATCTAAAATGAATTAAGACAGGCAACCAGACGTAATGTTAGCACAGGCAGTAAACAGTCTTCCAACTGCTAGGTCAGGAAGCTGTCTACTACCCTTGCGAGCAGTGCCACATCTGCTCAGCATCAGAGCTCAAGAGCCAGGCTTTTACAAACCTTGCTTGTCCAGGATCTCAGGAGCAGAAAGGACGAACCCATGCTTTACTGGACCCTTTTGTTTTACCAATGTGTATTACCTCCCACTCCAAAAAGGAAATGATGACAGCGTAGACACCAGTATTTCCAATTGCATCATAAAGTACAACAGACAATCCATATTTCAATAATGTAAATGTTCTAATAATTTGAATGTAAGAGCTTATGCACGTATGTATGCATATGCTGTGTGTATACATACACATTTGTATTACTAAGGTTGGAGGTACAGGTTCAACAGTAGAATGCCTGCCTAACATCTACATAGTCCTGGGTTCTAGTCCCAGCACATCAATGAATAAATAAGTTAGCTAATTAATTAATCTATCTGAATTGCCCTGGCTCAGATGGCAACAATTACGGGAGATACTTATTAGAATTTAATGGGAAGGAAGAGTAAAGGTAGAAGTTAAGAAAAAGCTGCCAAAAGCCAGGGCTGCGTGCTATCATCACCAGAAGGAACAGAGACAAAGCAGGGAGGCTAGAAACTACCAAGGGAGCACTGCCCTCCAACCCTCATGACTCCAGACTTCTCCCCTGCTGTGTAAAGACACACAACTTGCAGTGTTCTCTTTCAGTGGCCCGAGGAAACTGACACAGTAATAAGCCAAAGGGGACAGACACCATCCAGATGCACACTGGGGACAAGGCCTGCAGCTCTATAAAACCAGAATTGGTTTCAAAGAACAAAAGGGACTTCAGTGTGGTGGGAAGATGGGAGGGGAAGCAATGGCTGAAGGACTAGCCCCACTGAGGTCACCTTCTGCTCTGAGCCTTGCCAACCAGAAGGCTCAACTCTCTCAGGAGCTACACGCCAGGCTGCAGCACAGTGAACAAGAAGCAAAAAAAAAAATCATCCCAGGAAAAGTTAACCTACAGCTTCAAGAGCACCTGCATTCTCAAAGTCACTGCTGCTTACGGCGTGCATAAAACAAGCCAAAGGTTCCCACCATCACAGGATAGTGAGTTAGAGACTAGACCGGCGGCAGCAGCCCTCTGCATCATAGTGGGGCTCAGTCTCTTCCTTGTGCCAGTTCAAAGGAACAGGATCACCGTGCAGAAACCATGAAGATGAATGCTGGGGACACACAGCATACTGGTAAACTTCCCAGTACACTTTAAAGATGTATGTGGCTCTTGGCACTTTGTGCCCTCGAGGACCGGTAAGTTCATTTATAAAGATAGGGTAACCATCCCAGGGAACAGAGTCAAGCTTTCAGCATAAACAGATCCAAATCTGGTCAGTGGAAGATGGTTTTTAAGCCTCCAAGACATTCCTCCTGAGTAAAACTACCTCATCCGCCTCACACTGTTTCCTCTCTTTTGTAGGCTAATTAAAAAGCTTGTCTCAGCTGGCCTGGTTTAATAATAGAATACTAGTTCATATTTAAACAACAGAGTTCAGTTTTGAGAGGTTTTGCCTCTTGTAAAACCTTGGGTTTTATTTGAAATAAACACACACACACACACACACACACACACACACACACACACACACACACAAACTATATGATGCATTTAGAAGAGAAATAGTAACAAAACTGAATCGGCTCCTTAGGAAAATCACCTTTAGGGCCAAAGCAACAGGATTCCCCGCCCTTCCTCTAGCTGACTTACACTCTTGCCACTGATTTATAAAGCAGGTATAAATAAATGAATAAATAAATATAGGCCCACAGCCTAATGAACAAAACAGGTATCAGATAGAAAACCCTCCTAATTGGAAGATTACATTTTTAGTTATAACCTCGAAATGGATTTTGCAAAATTATCAAAGCAACTCAAATCTGCAGAATCTTAATTTAAAGCAATGTAATTCTAGACGGCGAGGAACCTAATTGCTGGCTAAGCAACTGTTTCCAACTGTAATTGGCTGCGCACAACCCTGCATACAATCGTGCACACACATGCTTAAGCCACCTGACGTGGAAGGCATCTGGACTGGACCCAGCGCTGCCAAAAGAATCTCTGGAAAAAAAAAAAAAAAAACGCAACAAAAGGAACGAGCTCTCTCGCACAGGCTCCTCCACGCATTGGCTCAGAGCTGCTTCACTTTCCAGAATCTCTCCCTGAAATGTCAAGACGGAAATTAGTGCTGTTCATTGCATAATGCTTTTTCCCCCCTTCCAACCAATTTCAATACTTGTGGGAATTATTCAACAACCTATCACAGAAAGTTGTAACTAACACACACACACACTCACACACACACACACACACACACACGAATACCAAAAAGGAAAACTCACAAGTATGTTTGAGGTTGAATTATGTCCCCCTCCTATCCATAATCTTCATTATCTCTTGACTGTGATTTTTGTATGGATATAAGAGCATTGTTATATAAGAGTACTTATGTTAAAAGGTTATGATAGAGCAGACTGGGCCCTGAAACACATATGACTCACGTCCTTACAAGAGGAGAAAATCGGGGTTTGGATGAGCCTGTAAGTGAAGGGGAGGGGAGGAGAAGAGAGAGGAAACTGGAATGCATTACTGACTTGAGGATGAAGACAGGACAAAGGTTCTGTAAACCAAGGAAGGTCAAAGGAGCAGAGACGAGGAAAAGGCATCTGGCAGCTGGATGAAGGAAGCAGCCTGCCAACACCCAGGTCTTAGACCTCTAGGCTCTTAACATAAGGCTGGTGTGGCCTAAGCTACTGATTTTATTGGACTTTGCCATGGCCGTCCTAGTAAACTAACAAAGTGGACAGGCATAGTCATAGATGTTTTTACTACAAAGCTCCCTGTGCCACTCTCCTAGCTGTAAGCACAAGTGTGTGCAAGTGTGTGTGTGTGTGTGTGTGTGTGTGTGTGTGAGAGAGAGAGAGAGAGAGAGAGAGAGAGAGAGAGAGAGAGAGAGAGAGAGAGAGAGAGACCCACCCGTGAGTAACCTCGGTTACTTCTAGCTCCTTGGCTGTTTGATTTGTAATGGTTGTGGGTAGATGAGGTTAATCACAGGACTGGGGAAAACTCTGACTCACAATCCCAAGAGACTGGAGCTGCAGATTTTGTCACGCAGCCCTGAATTCACTCCAGCTCTGGGAAACTCCAAATCCCAAAGAGAACGCAATCTGGTTTTCTCTCTCTTCCTTCCAATACAGATGCAGGTATAATTCAATAAGACTGCCTCGCTTCCCGAGTGCAATTAAAAATGGCCTTCATTCCTCCTCCGAATGAGTAAGCTTTACAATGCTGCAATCTATGGTTCAATAAAAAAAAAAAGCGACGATCGCACCGATCACTGCGAAGCTGTAAAACCATGATCAATGTGCTTTTGGAGACTTTGGAAGCAGAGGAGGAAAAAAATAAAAACGAAAACAAACAAGTAAACAAAAAAAAAAAAAACCCTTAAAGATACAGTCACAAAAATAACAAAATAATAATATATTATGAATGCTTTAGAAATCCAGCCCTTCACTTCTGAAACCGTTAGTTTCCTACATTTGATTTCCACCCTTGGTCCTTTTTATGTCGTAAGCAGTACAATGGGACAGGAAAGGAAAGAGATGGTAGAAAGACAGAATGGCTTCTTCTGTAGAGGGAGCCTGAAGTCACAAGCATTTATCTCTAGACAGCGCTGGGAACCACTGTGCACAGGATGCATGGGTATAAAAAACAGAACTCGGGGCAGAGACATGCTTTCGAGAAGAATAATCATTAAAATGCAGAACCCAGCATTAAGCTGTTAGAAGCTACCACACAATAAATAATGGGTACAAATTGTAGAGCAGGAAAGAGTCGTGTCCTGTGATCCTGCATCCCTCATCATCTGGACCGGGAAAAGGAATGCTTAAGGCTCATCAGAATGACCTTCAACCATGCCTTAAAGGCTGTAGGGTGGTGGAATATTTCCTTCCCTATCATTAATGTCCCATTCTAACAAGTCAAGAGGGAAAGACTTTTTTTTTTTTTTTTCTGGGTGCCAGACACTATTTTAAGTACTTGATGTACTGTTAAACATGTGTCTGCATCCTGCTTTTATAGTTGGATTAAGGCAAAGGTTAAACAATTCTTCCCAAAGTTAACAATGGACAGTGGCAGAAATGAGGCGCTCACGTCCGGCCCACAGAAGCACCAACAGCACAGCCTTGAAGCCAGTGGTGGCTAATAACCAAAAGCAGTCAATTCAACACATGGGAAACGGTTCTTTTATGTTCTCATGTTGCAGACCTCTGACTAGCCCATTGTTGAAAAGACACCCAAAAAGGCCAGGCAGCCCTCGTTTCAAAGGCCCCTCCAGTGTCTCTGAAGCAAGATGCCAGGTCTTTTAAAAAAGGAAGTGAATATAAATTCTGTATTCGGGGCTTCACTAGGACTCCATATAAAAAGTCTACCCAAAGAACGTTTTAATAGAATTTCATTCAGAAATTACCAGCTGACATAACAGGCCCATCTCAGCTTCTGCAGTCACAGGAAAGGTAAGTAAGTAGTTAACCTAACAGTATTTGAGATTTTCATGTTTTCAGCCTTGCTGGAATTGAAAAGAACACCTCACAGTCCCTTCTCTACGCATCACTGATTTCAACTTTTATGCCACATTCCACTCCACTCCTTGCTAGGTGCTGGTATGTGTGTCTAAGAGAGACTTGAATTTAAACCCATCAAGTAAAACCAGAACTATTTTAATTGCGTTATCTAAAATACATTACAGATTCGATAACGCTCCTTACAACTATGCTTTAGTACATTATCTGATCAAACACAGGAATAGTTTTCCAAATAATCAGCTGTCCAGAATGAGACAAGGCTACCAGTGTAGTTAACCATGGCTGTAACATAGTCTTCATTGATTCGAATTCAGCATGTGCCCTTTGCAGCTGAGCACTAACTGACATGGTTTCAGGACGCTACCAGATTGATCACACAGCATCCCGTACGGTTGAGCATGATGGGAAGGAAGAGGAGTAGGGTGTGTAAGGTGTGGTCTGCGCTTCTTTCGCCCTCACCGTGGTATTTCAGTGGCTTCCATGGAGCCTTTCTTCTCTCTGGACTACAGCTTCTCCGGCTATAAAGTCAGATGCTTCTGACATTATGCTTAGCTACACAGACCAAATAAAATGCTACATGTAAAATGTGCAACACAAACTGTTAGGCTGCCATACAGTGATATTACTGAGCAACGTGGAGAAGACAGAATTAAACCAAATCTTTTTCTTTTTATATAGGTTAATTTTTCAATTAAAAATTTCAATTACATTTAAATTTAATGTAGGCTGATATTTTTTCAAAAATAAGGCACAGTGAATTTTACAGCTTCCAGTATACTTTGTACTTTAGAGCTATATTTATGAGTTCATTTCAAAGCTTTCCAATTTCAGTTAGAGCTGGTGAAAACATACACATTAAAATTTCTCTATAAATCACTTATTGTGTAAATTACTTTTGTTTTAAAAACAAAGGGAGAAGGCTTGCATGGATGAGTATCCCAACTGCATACTATAGACTGACTCTATGGAATTTTTTCATATGACCAACAGTAATCATCTATTACAAGCATTTTTATTCTGACTACAAATATTAGATCTTCAAGTGTGTACCACCCTAAAGTCCTGGGAAATTACTTCAGACTTGAAAAATCCTTCTGTAGGTTAAGTCATTTGGTCACTAACTTCTAAGATGTATGTATTTAATCTCTCTTTTGAGCTAAACATTTAGCTAATAATCGTCAGGAAGGTTTTGACATTAAAAATTTATGACTCAAATAAAACTGCTCTGCACAAGTTGAGGTACTGAGGCGTAAGTACTATAAAAATGACCAGTCTGGAAGATAACCAATTTTAAAAGCATAAAAATTGTCATTCAGGGTCAAGCAGAAGTCCAGTTCCCACCAGCCTTTCTGTCGGACAATGGCCATCAAACAGACTGCATAGAATCCCTTCTGTGGGCGATGACCATCGGGAGAATGTGTCTGGCTTCCCCTGAATTATCCTGGAGTCTCTGCCATCAGGCCCTGTCCCAGGCACTCTAGAGTACATATTCTTGAGCTCTACAAACATACTCAGGAAGATGAATCCTACTTGCTTGTTATCATCTGGACACACACATCCTTTTTCCTTTCATTCAAACTTAAACGACATCCTTCTGCTGTAGAGAGGTGCCCTTTTATTACAGCCTTCTGGGATTTGGGAAGCAAGCCTGAATCCCCCCCCCCCCAACAGTACTCTACACATCACTCTTCATCCTCCAACTCTCAAATCCTAATGTTTTTGCTGTTTATCTCAATCTACACCATCCTCTTAGTCACTTAGTTGCCCTGATCAACCTACTTTAGTGTACATATGGATGGAGGGATGAAGGGAGGGATGGAGAGATGGAGGGAGGGAGACAGAGAGAGAGAGAAAAGGAGAGAGGGAGGGAGGAGAGAGAGAGAGAGAGAGAAAAGGAGGGAGGGAGGGAGGAGAGAGAATGAATATAAAGAACTGGAGAGAGAGAGAGAGAGAGAGAGAGAGAGAGAGAGAGAGAGAGAGAGAGAGAGAATATGAATATAAAGAACTGTCTACCTGAAATCAAACAGAAACTTGGCTGAAATCCATGCTTTTCAAGCAAGTCTCAAGACTCATAAAATCTCTGACAAGCCAACCATCAGTGAAACTCTAATCACAGGCTTTATATTCAGAACAAATTATGTTGCCTATGAGCAATAACCTATTGGGTGTCTAGGAGGTTGATATATATATATATATATATATATATATATATATATATATAAGTGAATCAGAGAAAAAACGGGAAAAATATAGTGTTGGGAAAGGAGAGAGAGAAAAATAATACGTGTTTAAAAGAGACATCTTCCTTTCCCTGAGGCCTCACTGTGAACCACAAAAGTTTGACCGAAATGGCTATAATTACTGTTTGTTATTTTCATAATTTCATTTATTTATTATTTTATGGAATGCAACCAGGCAGTTTAAAAAGTCCTATATTTTTCCCATGGTCAAACATTTACAGAATGAGGCTTTCCACTGAAGCACCTCACCCCCCACTGATTTGGCACAGTGTATTACCATTAGTATACACACAAAATCAAGTGTGTATGCTCCAAAAAGTAAATGGTTTATCTTCCACTCAAACCAACAAATAGTTTGCCACAACCTTTCAGCACCCTATTTTAATAGATATATTCCTCAAAAACAAAACTAAAAAACAAACAAACAAAAACAATCATACAAAAAGTATTATAGTACAATTTTTAAGGAAAGGTTTTTTTTTTTAATTTGATCCATTTTTTTCTATTAATGAACAAAATACAGTTGTTTATTTTTATCCAAGCATATGTTAATGTGATGGTTTTATCAAAAGCCAAATGGATGAAGGGCAGGAAATGGGGTAGGAGGGCTAGAGGATGTAGGGCTACAGTTTTAATCCACATTCTAGTTGGCCCTCTGTTGCATTGTTTAAAGGCTGACAAAACCTACTTGAGAGAAAAGGGCTTGTTTATGTCACACTCCCAAGTCTATCGCTGAGGACAGGACCTCTCTGAGGAACCTGGAGGGAGGAAGTGAAGCAGAAGGCATGGAGGAGTGCTACTCCCTGGCTTGCTCTCCCACACTACCCACGCAACCTGTCCAGGAACGGCACTGTCCAACGTGTGCTGTAGGCACCCACTTCAATCACCTGAGCTGCCCTCTACCCAGGTGACTCTGGTTTGTGTAGAGATGACAAAACTAACCAACACAATACCTATGTTATATGACATGCCATCTCAAGGCAAGGTCACATTATTTCCTAGACATTAACTGACTGTGATGTAAAGTTCATGAGTGAGAGTTATGTTGCTTGAGATGAATGAGGGAAAAGCTTATTTTCCCAATAACTACTGAAAAAAAGGAAGTTTGCTCTGAGTAGGGAAAAGGAGACTTATTAAACTATCTTCCGGAACTTTAAGTAGCATTACTGGTACACAGACAATGAACTAATTATAAATAACCCAGTAATTCTTACGAATCATAACAGTCCTGAGTACTGGCAATTAAATGCAGTGTCGCCAGACTCACAACAATGCGAGGACAACAGGGATACCCTCCCTGGCGTTGCTCAGAAGAAAGCTAAGTTGGCCAATGGCAACTTCAAAGTAGGAACATCCCTGAGCCAACTGGAGGAAATTTAGAAGACTCCCAGGCGACAGAGGAAATGTGGGGATCAGAAGCGAGTCTTCCGCCTACCAAAGGGAATGACGATCACATCCAGATACAGAGCCATGTAATAGACTAATCTTCCTGTGTCAACTCCAGCACTGAGGTTGAGAGGATAGCCCAGTGGGTAGTGCATGCCACTCAAGGATGAGGAACTGAAATCCACCCATCCTCAGAACCCGTGTCAAATAGCCAGATGTGGCAGCACAGCAGGATATACTTATTATCCCGGTGCAGGGGGAGTGGAGGCAGGTGTCACTGAGACTGAGGTGTCTCAGTCCCTGAGACTGGCTGGTCAGCCACCCTGGCCTAACCAGCAAGTTCCAGGCAAAGGCACTGTTTCAAAAACAATGTTGACTTCTGGCTGCACATGTACACGCCCATAGGAGCATGTATGCCCGAAGATACACACACATGAACACACTCACCAAACATTAATACTGAAGCTGGGCATGGTGGGACACCTTAGCCTCATCACTCTGAAGCTGCGCCATCAAGACGGTAATGTTGAAGCCAGTCTGAGCCACAGAGTTAGACCCTGCTTTAAATAATGCTAACAATAAACAATAATACATTTCTAAAAATAAAAAGCTACCGCTGAGGAGGGGAGGAAGGAGCGTACATAGGAAGGACATGAAGAAAGAAGAGGCTACACTACCGAGGAATACTTGGCTCTAGCAGTTCCTCAATCATAATGTCAGGGCCAGGACCAGTGAGGTACATGACGGGACTGTGACGCTCACACAAAGCACGTCTTCCTTTCTTCCCACTGATCACTCATTCTCCTGGTCCAGGGTGGTGATGCATTAGGAGCAGTGACTCCGGAGCTGGGAACATAGAGATGCTGAACATCAAACCGACCTCAGACTGACAAGTAGTCTACAGTATGTTCTGTTGTCACTTCCTGTCCCCTCCCTTGAACCCTTTTCATCCCCTTGCTGACATCTGGACAGACACAGAGGGCAGGCAGTCGGAAGAGATCATATACACTCATGTAATTGCCCAGGAAAGAATGTATTATTTTGTTAATAAGGTAAGAGGGAGCCCTTATGCTTCAGAGTTAAGACAAAACAGAGGAGGAAAACGTGGGAAAATATAAGCCAGGAGCTATTCTTAGTAACTGCCAAGACATCTCGGAGCTTTGCTGCTAGGCTCCTTCTGTCCTCTTAAGAACTATTAGAAACATCAGAGGGGGAAAATGCCAGGAGTGCCCAGATAGGACTGCACTCAAGAGGCTAGACAGGTTGTTTAAGTGCATGCCTAACTAGCATGCATAAGACAGAGAAAGAGAAAGATGGAAATGGAATAAAAGAAAGGGAGGGAGGGGAGGGGAGTTCGGGAGAGGAAAGAGGAGGGGAGGGGAGAGTCTGAGACTAGAGCATAATTCTCTTTCCAGGACACATGTCAGGTCAGACGTGTCAAGAAATATTGAACAGTTGGTTCTTTCCTTCCACTGAAGATTGTGGGGATGGAACCCAGGTTTTGCCTGCATGAGCCTTCAGATCCACCTCTCCACCCCAGTGTTATTAACTTACCACAGAGACTCTGCTGATCAGTGCTATCAAGAACTAGTCCAGGACACTGCATCCAGGGCAAGGGGCTTGAGAAAGACAATTGCCTGAACAACAGCTCAGGAGCCTAGAGGGCTGAGGCAGAGGGAGAACAAACAGGGCTAGAGGAAGCTTGAAAGGAGGCCTGGCCCTTGGAGGTGGCATCAGGAGACATCTTCCTCTAAGCACAGGAGGGAGATGCTAGAGACTGGTGTGTTTAAAGAGCAGAGGAAAAGTGGAGGTTTATGAGTGTATACCATATCTTCTTGTCAGTGTGTTTGTGTGTTTCCACAGATGGATGTGAGCTGGTACTATATATACAGGGAACTGCCTCCCTCCAAATACAAAAAAGGACTACTAACAGGGTTTGCTTCTGAGAAAAGAAACTGAGAACTAGAAGCTGTGTAATTAAAGCAAGAGGGGAATCCTCCTGTTACTGTGCCTGGCAGACAGAGAAGGGAGAAGAGGTGGCTACTCTCTGAAAGGCTGAAACAGGATGAGCTGGAGGCCAGCCAGGGATACACAGTGAGTTCTGGGCTGACCTAGACGATAGCATCAGACTCTGTCTCAATAACAGAAAAGGGACCAGGGGGAGAGGTGGAGAAAGAGGGGGAGAAAATAAAAGGTGGATGGGTGGTGGCAATGTTTATAATCCCATCCTGTGAGGTGGAGGCAGGGGGATCGGGAGTTCACACTCATCCTAACCTTCCTACACTGTGAGTTTGGAGGCCAGCCTGCACTGGGTAAGACTGACATATCGGAGGAGAGAGGGAGAGGGGAAAGATACTCAGCATTGAGAGGGAGTTCCTTCATGTGTGTAGAAGGGACTAGAACCATTCCTGGCTCCTGGCTGATTCCTGGGGCTTCCCCAAGAGCAGAGTTTCAAAGTACGGGGGCAGACTTCTAGGTAGCAACGGGCAGCCAGAGAGCTGCAGAACAGGCATTCCAGCCAAAGAACGTTGGCTTGCGGGGTAAAAACAGAAGTAGAACAAACCACACCAGTTTAAGATAAGAAGGGAGCCGGATACCATCTAGTAACACCCCACCCACATCTGCCTGAAATGGCTGCTCAAAGGATAGATAGCGGAGGGACTTTCTCCCAGGCGCCGCTCTCCTTTGCTTAGCTTTGGTTTTATGGTTTTGTTTTGTTTTGCTTTTGCTTCTGTTTTGAGTTGTTAGTGCTGTTTTCGGACAAGGTATCATGTAGCCCAGGCTATCCTCAAACTGACCTCACTCTCCAGATCTCCCTCTGAAGGTCTGGGATTAGGGAGTGAATCACTGTACCAGGTCCCGGTAATGCTGCTTACAAAAGCTTTTATCCTGTGGTGGAGAAAAGGCCCAAACAAGCAAAATAAGAAGGCACAGGACAATAAAAGAGGAGTGAGGAGACCATTTTGCCAGGTCAGCAAGTCACAGAGAGGTAAATGATGGGACTGTGAACCTCACACAAAGCAGTTTTGGGCACAGCGGTGAGGAAATGTGGTGAAGGAGTATTTTTTTTTTTTTTAAATAACTCTTTGATAATTTTTTTTTGCAAAAATACCACTTCAATCAAAGTTCTGACAATTATGAAACATGCCAGCTGATAGCAAGAATCCATCAAATGTGCCAGAAGTGACAAGAAATGAGAACCTAGATCCCCAAATTGGATGGGCTTCAAGAGTCCCTGACAATCACTGTCATAAATCATGGAGGCCCGTCACTGTCAGGATGGGGGTGGGGGGAGGGGAGGCTCTGCCGACAACACATGCAGAAACGGGAGGCCGTCTATTGTCACAAGTGACAGAAGCTAAGCCCGCCAATGCTGCGGTTACAGTAAGCATTGCCAGCCACCATTGTTACTACAGGGTAAATGCAGATGTTACCAGTTGTGAGGCTAGATAGAGGTACCAGGACCACTGTCAAGATCTTTGATCTTAGGAACCTCATAGTTACTGCTAAGATAATTCTACTGACCTGCCCCCCCCAAATAATTCATATTTCCCTGTCCAGAGGCTCAATACTGGCAGAGAGCAAAATTGTAAGAGAAAGCAGCAATACCCAAGTCATTGGCTTAATTAGCAGCCCAAGATAAAAAAAAAAAAAAAAAAAAAAAAAAAAAGCCCATGTAATTATATTTTATTTACACACAGTTACTAGTATGCTATTTATGTCTGACTGTAAAACAATGTAACCACCTCTAAGCTTTTTTGCTTTCAACTTATCTATGCTTTTGTTTGAAATCAAGCAAATAAAATAAACTCGCCTCAGTTGCAGGTGTTTAGCAGACCAATTAAACTTTTGACACATCCCCTTGAGATAGTAATCAATATATCATCATCATAACTTTACTTGGACATGTGACCCACGCTAAGCCACAGGGGGAAAGGTTCGTTGAAGATTAGTAGTTAGCTATCTGCCATCTGACTGGCAGCTCTGTCATGGACATTGTTACAGTTAGAACACTTCATTTAATTCTTCTGCTTTCTTCATCTTTCCAAGAATTGACAGGTTGGGCATTAGGGTTAGCATCTACAGACAATATAGTATGTCACAGATTCTTGGTACGGTGTGGACACTGTCCGGCACCTACAACAACCCATTAGAGCACACTTCTAAATAGGACCTTTTCCAATGTACCCTACATGGTTCATTCTGGAACACAGAAAACATGCTTCTTGGTGACCACAGCACTTGAGGTAATAACCCATCACAGAGCCACAAGGACCTGGGCTTCCAGAAAGGTACCTGGGCCCAAAGGGTTGGCAAAGTGACTTCCTGGTGGTAAGGTTGGAAGAGAGGAACTGTAAATAGTACTTAAAACTAGTATTCTGGGGGGAAGAAAAAAAAAACCGGGGTATAAAGTGTGAGTCATGATAGCAACTTACAAACCCAGGTCACTTAGGTTTAGAAAGGTCGTCAGTGGACAGAGCCATATTAGGGCTACAGCTCATTTAATGTACTGGACTACTTCCTAAGATCATGCAAGAGTGGAAGATGCTTAGGTTCCAAGAATGGAAAAGTCAAGTCTCTCCCAGAGGCAGAGGCAGACTGAATGCCTGTCTTCTGAGCGTTTGCTACTACCTGGGCAGTCTGTCTGTCTGTCTGTCTGTCTGTCTGTCTGTTTGTCTGTCTCTCTCCAGCTATCTCTTTCCATCTCTACTCTGCGCATCCACTTACACAGATGTGCACTGGAAAAGCAGATCCCTGTCACCACATGGGTTTCTACTGAGTCGAAGCTCTCTCAAGTGTACTGGCCATTGAGCTCTGAGCTCTTAGCCAGTAGCTGGAGAGCAACCACCTAGTGCCCTATATCTACGCAAAATGTCCACTGCTCTTTGACCATTCCTATTTAGTTCAAAAATATCCCCAGCACAAGATGAGCACTCACATGGTAAATGGTACCAAATGAGGGGCAAAAATGACAAAGGCTGGACCTTGCAGCTGTTCCTTGGTTCCCCTCCAGGTTGTCATGGGAATTACCTTTTACGAGAGTAATCGCATAGTTCACAGTTACCAGCAGTATGCAATTATCAATATGAGCCCTGCTGTTTGATGCTCACACTCTGTTTTCCATTAATAGAAGCACTGCAGATTCTAAATAAATTACAATGGGAATTAATGGTTGCCAAGATAAGTTTTCTCCTCCAAGTGAGCATTTTATAACTAATTATGTGGCTGCAATGGGAGAATAGGAAGGAGTTTCGGCCCCATTCCTGAAGGCCCCTGTCCTAAGGAGAACGCTGAAAGCAAGGAGCCCAGTGCTTGGGTCCCTAAAGCAACAGCTCTCTTCCCAGAGCTGCAACCTACTGCTGGCCCAGGGCCATGTGAGAGGAAGGGCAGGAATGACTCTGGCCTTAATGAAAGAATAAATACATTCTCTATAAATACACACTTACTTCCAGGTGGCACGGGACAACTACCGGGACAACTACAGAAAAACGGAAGCGTGAGAGAGCTCTCAATGGCGAGCGTGGCATGCTCGAGTCACCAGACACACGCTACTCCATTCTGAATGCTCGCTTTAGGCGGCTGTAGAAAAACTAGTATCGTCTAATTTTTCTGAATGAGTAATAGGTTTATTTGTATGTAAATTATCACACATGCACACACATGTGCACGTGCGCACACACACACACACAGAGATCACACCCACGCACGAGGTGCTGGTTGGTGGATAAATCAGCTATAAGGAAGAAAAAGGAAAAGGAAACTGAGCAATAAGCATAACAAAGTAAATATGCTTTACACATTAAAAATAAAATACTGAATAGTACGGAGAGGGGCAAACAGTGCACGCTAGAAGCATAACTACAGTAAGCGATGGCTATGGGTTTTGCTTTTCTATTTTTTTTCTTCCCTTTCTTCTTGTATGGTTTCCAACTCGCCCCCCCCCCCGCAGATCCTCCCCACCTTCCCGATCACCAAACTCCATCCCCTTTCTTTCTCTCTTTAGAAAACAAACAAACAAACCAAAACAAACAAGAATCTAAAAAGAAAAGAATGCAAGTGCATGCGCACCATACACACACACACACAAAACCACCAAGCAGCAAACCATAATATAAAGCAAAAGACCTGTAAAGG
>NC_034606.1:19334147-19345295 GCF_900095145.1 Mus pahari
GAGAGAGAGAGAGAGAGAGAGAGAGAGAGAGAGAGAGAGAGAGAGAGAGAGATCACAGGAGAACCTGTGCAGACCCTGTATGTGCTGCCACAGTCTCTACATGCATCAGGACATCATTCCTACTGTGCCTGGAAGGCATGTTTTCCTTGATGTCAAGCCCTCTGGTTCTCACAATCTTCCTACCCCCACTTCTGCAGGGCTCCCTGACCCTGACGGAAGAGTCTGGTGCCAACATTCCATTTAGGACTGAGTGCTCCAGAATCTCGGGCTGTTTGCACACTGTCCCAGTGTGACTTTTTAAAATTACCACTCATGCTTTCTTAAGGGACATGACATCTACAGATAGGTAATTCTAAATGAAAGACAAAAAAAAAAAAAAACAGCTATGCGACCATGGCAATGTGGCCAACCTCTTCAGCAGTCGGTTTCTATTTCCCAAGCAAGGATTGTGGGAATGCAAAGACAGGCCACTGACCCCCCCCCCCAGGCAAGAAGCAACCCCTCACTTCCTGTCTACTCTGCTGTCGTCCACCGGCTCTTACCCAGTGCCACTTGGCACTTACTCTACCTGCGAACTCCAGCACCCGGAGTGCAAGAGACTCGCTTCCGTGCTCCCTATTGACTTCTGAACACAAATATTTCCCAAAAGTACCTATCTGTTGTCTCCCAGATCAAATTACAAGGGCACGCAAACTCTTGAAACATGTTCCTTGAACTTCATGAAACAGGTTAAACCCCATACATCCCATGTGGGTGGCCAGAACTGTGAGCACTGTCAAAATATAAGGTCCGTATTTACCCAGAACATACCCAATCTAATAGTGATTAGACTGAAACAGTGCCTTCCGTCTCTGATGCTCTTCAAACATCTCCCTCCCAGCTCCCTCAAATAAAACAACCACACAGTGACTTCCGTGGGCAATTATATGAACTCTATTTTCCCATCCTTCAAAAAAAAAAAAAAAAAAAAAAAGCTAAGAATATAAATACTAAACTGGACAAGGCAGGACAGACCCAGAGAACAAGGGGACAGAAACATTGGGGAGACAAATCAATAACAGGAGTATATAGCAAGGCGAGGGTATGCAGCCCATAAACAATAGTGAACGCATCTGTAACATGCATTCATTCATCAGGAAGAACGTGACTGAGAACCCAGGTTGGCAGCTCAGACAGAGGAATTAGAGGGTTGTTTAGAATTTGACTTCCACTTGGAGAAAATGTCATTTCCTCTTTCCTCCCTGTCACACCCCTCCCCATCCCCAAAATAGAGGGAACCCTGAAGGAAGAAGAAATGGGTACCCCCTCACCTACAGCTAGCTTGTTGAGGGGTCAGCCAAGGTGATCAAAAGCCTGGAGCACCATCACCTGAACCTGTGGAAGCAGAAAGCAGGTTCTGGGTGTGAGAGCAGGGGAGGGAGGCCGTTTGGAGTGTAAGGGAGAAGTAGCAGGTGATAGCCCACCCCACCTTCAGCAGGCAAGGGTACCCGGGCAAAACCCTTCTCCTCAGCTCAAATAAAGAATGCTAAGTGAGAATCTGGGCTGGAACTGCCTCCACCTTTAGAGGATGATACAAGGTTTTCGTTTTTTGTTTGTTTGTTTCCTGTGTGAAAAATCTCTAATCAACGACCAATTCAAAACGAAAATCAGTTTGAGCCAATAAAACCTCTTGGTGTGCAGTCACGCTTTCCTTGGGAGTAAACAATGACTTACTTTCCACCCTCCCCATACCTGACCTTTAAAGGATGATAAGGGGTTATCACAGCTAAGGGTCACGCTCAACAAGTGCTTCGAAATCTTATATACTTATGTGATAGCAGAGTATTCTAGAGAGGCCTGCTTGACATACAAGAAATTGATAAGCTGGCTGGATGCCCTCTGAGAACCTCGAAATTGCTGATACCACAGAACCTGAGATGCTGAGCTTCAGGGCTGCTGCCCAAGCTGAAGTCACCTGGTGACTGTTCATCAGCAAGCCACCAAGCACAAAGCTTGGATTAGATGCCTAAGTGACTGGCAGAGCAACTCAGTTCAATTGGAAATAAAAGCACTCGCTTAAATATAATACCTCTATTAAACTGAGGACATAATCAGGCTCTCTCCAAAACAGGGACCCTCAACAGTAGCCCAGAGCGCCAGCTGTAGGAATTCCCTGGGGACTTACTGGACACTCAAATTCTCAAGGTCCCTTGGATCTAGTGAATGGAAGCTCTGGAGGAAGGCCCAGAAGTCTTACACGCAGGTACATAATAAAAATTTGTTTCGGGGGTCTATGCTAATTTTCATGACTCTCTAATAACCTGGTTTAAAATTCCATCAAAGCTTCACAGTGCCTTTCAGAGAACAAGAACTTAACTTCTAACTAAACTGAAATGTTATCCCGAGGTATATAATTTAATTAATAGGTAACCAGGCAGCGGGTGGCAAAATTGCTCTCGAGCGGAAATTCTATGAACACTTCTTCCCACTTCAACCTCTTTAATTATGAAGTGTATCACTTAGGAAAACGTAGCACAATTTCAGTTTACAGGTTATTACATTGAAGTCTAAGAGAAGAGGATGCTACCAACCTGCCTGTCAAGAGACCTTCCAGAGCTAAGTAACTGTAGGTATTTATGGCAGCTGCAAGTCACTGGAAGTCTCCCCACGCCAAGCTCCGCTGCCCTAGACCTGTCTACATACTTCTAAGTCCTGTGTGGCCACAGTAGCGTGGGAGGTTGGGATGCTCATGGCCAAGGCTGCCGTACTCCTTTATTATTGATGGACCTGAGATGTCTTTCCTGTTGCCAAAGTACTCAGAAGTCCTCTGTGACATAAAGAAGCGCTGCTGTATGTCAGGGAAATGACAGCCATCTGTACCAATGGTCCAGGCCTTGTGCCCTGGTGTGTATATTCAGATTCGTACATGGCTTCTGCCTCTTAACTATTGGTAATGGCTTGCTTTCTCATTTGTGGACTGACATGAACTAGGGGAATGGCTCAATAGGAGAACACGTGCTTAGCAGGTTCAAGTACCGGGTTCTGTTCCGGTACCATTTACAAAAAAAAGGAATAAGAAGTTTGAACAAGATTATCTTCTAGGGGGGCTGGTGAGATGGCTCAGTGGGTAAGAACACCCGACTGCTCTTCCAAAGGTCCAGAGTTCAAATCCCAGCAACCACATGGTGGCTCATAATCATCCCTAACAAGATCTGATGCCCTCTTCTGGAGTGTCTGAAGACAGCTACAGTGTACTTGCATATAATAAATAAATAAATCAAAAAAAAAAAAAAAAAAAAAAAAAAAAAGATTATCTTCTAGGGCTGGAAAGATGGCTCAGCGGTTAAGAGCACTAACTGCTCTTCCAGAGGTCCTGAGTTCAATTCCCAGCAACCACATGGTGGCTCACAACCATCTCTAATGGGCATCTGATGCTACCTTCTTTTGTGTCTGAAGACAGCAACAGTACATGAAGTAAATAAATAAATCCTTTAAAGAAAGACTATCCTCTAAGCCAAGTCCAGTTTCTACATGGATGGACAGGAACAATCTGTTACTAACAACTCTACCTTAAGTATTGGTGGCTGGTGAGTAAAATTTCTCTGTATGATTTTAAGAACTGTTTCAAAAGAGGTGGAAAGGAGCTAAAGGAAACAAACAAGAAATTAAAACAGTGTAAACAATAAAGCAAGAGCCAAGGGAAGTTGAATCCAGGAGGAATTCATTACACATCTATCCAAACAAGCCTCTAACTATGCAGATAGCAGCACCCCGTGTCCACAGAGCACTGGCTCCCTTTCTAAACACTGCATGTTTTAAGACATGTTGCCCACGTGTCTGCTAACTCTGGATTCAGGTTCTGAAGATGACCCAGTTTAAATCCCTTTGGAATCTTGCTGAGGGTGATTCTGAGACAATCCCAGAACAGTGCCATCAGTTTTTAAAAGGAGGCTTTGTGTCTAGAGACACGTTTCCTTGGTTACCAGAGCCACAAACATGCATGCCATTTCAAACACTTCCTTCCAGCTCTCTTAAGATGGTGTATCTTAAGCCGTGTGGAGTCTATGTCTTCTTGGAGAGAACACTGATAAATGTGATGATAACACCTTCCAGGGTTCTGCAGTGTGGGTGGCTTGCTGGATTCTACCATTTTAGAAAAAGCAGAAACAACAACAGACTGACACTGATGAAGGCAGACATTGACACTAGGACCACACAGGCATGGATGGACCACAGATGAGCCTCACTCCCCCACCAGAAGTCACAGAGCTCTTGATAGCTACAGCATCTTGGGATGGAGTGGGGCTACGGACAAGTGTCCAAACTGCTACTTCCATAAACTGGTCCATGATTCCAGACTGCTCAATAATGCTGGTGACTGAATTCAAAAGCACGTGGGGGCTATGGCTTGGAGCCATTCTGACTAACCCTTAATACAGGACATGGAGAGAAAAGAGCTTATCAAACCAATGGACAAAGTGCCATAGCAATTGTCTTTCTGTCTGCACACAGCAAACAAAACTCAACACGGGAGAGCAATTTACTGGCCATTGGAAAAGCAGAAATAGAAATGATAGGTGACATTCACGAAAGGTGAGCCTTAACTGAAGAGCAAAATTAAAAATTAGAAAATGTACTAGACAGGAAGAAAGGAAGGAAGGAAGGAAGGAAGGAAGGAAGGAAGGAAGGAAGGAAGGAAGGAAGGAAGGAAGGAAGGAAGGAAGGAAGGAAGGAAGGAAGGAAGGAAGGAGAAAGATGACTTTACACAACCCTAGTCAGGTTTGATCTAGCCTAGGCTTTCTTCCTTGGTACAATTCTAACTACCCTACAGTTTCAGAGCAGTGCCCTCACATGCAAGCGTGAAACCTAATACTCAGAGACAAAGACCCTTTCCCCAGACCCTGGGGTGACAGCCGAGACTCAAAAGCAAGTCTATGTAGGCAGGGGATAACTCACAT
Source organism: Mus pahari (assembly GCF_900095145.1). Taxonomy (NCBI): domain Eukaryota; kingdom Metazoa; phylum Chordata; class Mammalia; order Rodentia; family Muridae; genus Mus; species Mus pahari. The sequence continues at coordinate 19,339,085 of NC_034606.1, forward strand.
CTAAATCCCTACTGTTTGGAGGGCTGAGCAAAGCAGTCCGGTGAGCACGGGATTCCAAGTGTTTGTAGCCTGGGCAACATAACAAGACCCCATCTCAGGACACCACCACTCAAGTGTGAATTCCCCAGGAGGCAGTGCACTCTCCAAACCACTGCTGAGATCTATCATATCACAAGTCCACTTATAAGTATGTTTCACTAACGTGAGGCTAAATAAATTTCCATCCTTCTAGTTGCACATTTTAAATGTGGGATTTCAACCTTGCTGCCTCTTTAGAACATAGAATGTTGGCAAAGGAGCGAAAGGCATGGAGAATTCATTTCCTCCTGAAGTCAAGTCAGTGATTTTAGGGGCATTTTCAATGAATCCCATTCAAGTAAGTATCGGTCTCCAGAACGCCCAAGCCGCTGTTTCCCAGCAGTCCATTCTTCTTTGTTTATTGTTGTCATTTGAAACAGTGTCACACTCTGTACCCCTGGCAGGCCTGGTACTCACTAGGTAGTCTTGAACTCAAGCAATGCTCCCACTTCAATCCGCACAAGTGCTAGGATTACAAATATAAACCATCCAAACTGGCTTCTTGGTTTTGAAGACAAAAGTCTTGCTCTATAGCTCTAGTTGGCCTGGAACTCGGCACATAGCCCAGGCTCGACGTGAACTTAGGGAACTACACCAACTCTGCCTCCCGGGTGTCACTGTTCCTGGAAGCAGCAGTTCATTTTAAAAGGTAGCTTCTTCAGAAACGCATTTTTTTTTTCCCCACCACACAACTACATTTCTTCAATCTATAAACATTCTATATTTTGGATTTCTTCCAAGTTTTAAAAAAAAAAAAAAAAAAAAGAGGAAAAACCCAGGCTGACAAGACGGCTCCTTTAGGACTAGCTACCTTGTCATTATGAGACCTTAGATTTGACAAACTCATAAAAGAACACATTCTGTCCCCTTGTTGACTGGTGAACATATTTTACTCATCTCTCCTCTACCATTACAATCTGTCTGGACCCTTATCTCATTAAGCCTTCCAAACAAAAACACTCCAGGGCTGGAGACAGAGCTCAGCAGTACAGCACTGTCTCTCTCTCTCTCTCTCTCTCTCTCTCTCTCTCTCTCTCTCTCTGTGTGTGTGTGTGTGTGTGTGTGTGTGTGTGTGTACACCACAAGACTCTGGCTTCAGTCCTCAGTACTACCATGCAATTAAATATGTGTAAATAAATAAATAAATAAATAATGCGGAAACATTCCAGGAAGAATGGCCCACTTTTGGACAGTATCTAATTCCTACTTCTCACACAGATTCATGTTAGGATGTCAAATTATTCATGCAGGGTCTCATACACATGAACAAGAAGAACACAGGCATCTCCCAGGCCGGTGTTTTGAACTCTGATGTGCAGGTCACTGAATCCCACTACCTTGAACACCCAGATCAATAAATGCGTCATCAGAGACTGAAGGAATGACCATCCAGAGACTGCCCCACCTGGGGATCCATCCCATATACAACCACCAGTCCCAGACACTATGGCAGAAGCGATCAAGCGCTTGCTGACAGGAGCCTGATATAGCTGTCTCCTGAGGGGCTTTGCCAGTACCTCACGAATATAGAAGTGGATGTTCACAGTCATCCACTGGACAGAGCACAGGGTCCCCAATGAAGGAGCTAAAGAAAGGACCCAAGGAGCTGAAGGGGTTTGCAGCCCTATAGGAGGAACAACGATATGAACTAACCAGTATCCCCAGAGCTCCCTGGAACTAAACCACCAACCAAAGAAAACACATAGTGGAACTCATGGCTCTAGTGGCATATGTAGCAGAGGATGGCCTAGTCAGTCATCAATGGGAAGAGAGGCCCTTGGTCCTATGAAGGTTCTATGCCCCAGTATAGGGGAATGCCAGGGCCAGGAAGCAGGAGTGAATGGGCTGGGGAGCAGGGCGAAGGGGGAGGGAATGGGGGTTTTTGGAGGGGAAACCAGGAAAGGGTGTAACATTTGAAATGTAAATTTAAAAAATCTAATAAAAATAAAGTTAAGAAAATAAATAAATCCTTCAAACACCAATACATAACTTTAAAAAAAAATTTCTTTTAAAGCCCAGAACTTGGTATTTGATATGAGTGTTGATACACAGAAAGTAAATTTTTGAAAATAAATAAAATGTGCAAGGATTAACAATGACATTGGCATGTTTCTTAAAGAGTTGTGTAGCCCATTCGAGTGGTGGTGGCACACACCTTTAATTCTAGCACTGGGGATTCAGAGGCAGGTATACCTGAGTCAGAGGCCAACCTAGTCTACAGAGCAAGTTCCAGACAGCGAGGGCTGTCTCCACAAACAAAAACAGAAAACAAACAAACAAAAACTTATGTACACTGGACAGAGATTAGCCCTGACAATTTACTTGCCAATTCTTTGTTTTCCTCCAGAGTTAAAGCTATGGTGTTTGCACATAGTACACAATGAATAGACCACCAAGTGGTAACGCGAAGTCCAAACACCACAGAGAGGAGCATTTGTGAAGGAAATGTTGAAGGATGGCTTCCACTGAACACACAGGCAGCCACCGAGAATTTACATGAATGATGGAAGGAAAGAAAGGGTTTGAACCCCCTTGGGCTTAACCTGGCAAGATGGACTACTGACTGGGTAGGTCTGATGGCTTCTTCCACAGCACAGCACTGCAACAAATCCACCCAAGCAGAAGAGAAGGTGGCATGGCTTCCTTAAGACCGCACAGGCCTTTTTCGCCTAGAATGTTTATTCTGGGGTGTGGCACATTTCAAAAGTTCTAGAAAACCATGGCTCAAGAAAACATACAGGCCTGCATGGGTACCACTGCAGGTGAATGAAGAAACTTCCTGGCCTATTTAAAAATAATAATAATAATAATAATAATAATAATAATAATCACAAATGTTTAACCTCTAAACTTTCTTTCTCATTATGGGAAAAAAACTTGCTTTTGATCCATTTGATTTTTGTTGTTGTTGTTATTATTGTTGTTGTTTTGTTTTTGAAAAACATTATCTTAACAAGATACTCTTTAGCTTAATTTAAAAACCTGCTGACCTCAGAGCACAGAACACTCACACACACACACACACACACACACACACACACACACACACACCGGTACAGCCAGACTGTATTATCCCAGAAGTAGAAAGGCCCAGTGCATTTAAGGTGGTAGTAAACTACACAAAGCTATCTGCTACCTACTCAGAAGTACTTTGATTGCCTCAAGAACTAAGGTGTGAAGAGAGTCCAGTTCTATCTGTTTGGGTTCTCATTTTAGGGGTGTGCTGGGATCCAAGCCAGACCCTTGTGCAGATTAAGCACACACCCTACCACAGACCCGCACTCCAACCCCTACCTTCTTGATTATTCCAGGGATATTTCCCCTTATTGCCTTTTCTCCTCTGTACTGTTGCCTTGTCTCAACAAATTGGGACTACAACCCTCCTGGGCGAGGGCCACGTCCACGAGTTTTAAGTCTCACTCTCTCAAGAACACCATGTCTCAGAGGCCACAGCTTAACCTGCAGGGCGTCCATTGCATTTGCTCCCTCTGAGAAGCTGCCCTTCCCACCTTTTTGTCTCTTACAGTTTATCCCCTCCATCAGAAACTAAGCTCTCTGGCTCAAGGATCTGTCTCGGTTTTTGTTTCTCATGGCACAGGCTCAGGGTCTAAGGAAATGTCTGAGAATGGAATGAGCTCTCCCTCCCTAGTTACTAAGGAGCAGTTGCTCCCAGAAGCTCTGCCGGTTGAGCCCCTACATTTCCAGCTATAAAACCAGTTTGGACTCGGGCTCGTGCTCATTACCACAGGTGCCCAATCTACTAGTTTTAGAGTCACGTTATTGCATAGGAACCCAATATTCTGTAAATTGTGCATGGCCAAGAGAAGGAATTGGGGAAGCCGCATACACATATTGCTGCAAATTTTTGAAACATAAAGCAACCTTTTAAAACATGATTTAATTTGATTTGTTGTAAATGTTTATCTAAAATAAATTAGAGAATAAGAATTCGGTGTGGGCAATTTTACAACTTATGGGAGGTCTCCAGGAGAGTGAGATATAAAAGACAGAGGCTGCCGCTCCGGCTAAGCATCAGAAAACTGATAGGCACAGGACTTGGTGTTTTAGCGACCTGGTCTCCAACTCCCACAACGATCATCATGGATGGCCAAACTCTGTCTGTATTTGATACTTTAATTCACCTACTCAAAATCCAGTACTTAATTTGTATACCTTCCTAGGCAAAGGGGACTGTAAAGTAAACAAAATACTTAAGGAGGTTCCTGCAGTAGCAATGGTCATGACAGAATCACCCACCCGTCTCATACTGATACTTAATCCCAGCACTTGGGAGGGAGAGTCAGACAAATTGCTTGAGTTCGAGGCCAACCAGGTCTACAAAGTAAAAAACCCTGTCTCGAAGAAACAAACAAACAAAGAAACAAACAATAACAAGAAGAATTCACCAAGCACTACACGTATCCTACTCATAGAATCTGGCACATGAATTATGTCTGTCCATAAATAACAACTATTATCAAAAGCAAGAACTATGAATCCATGCAAACTAGAGAAAACACGCTAGGTTCCTCTGGAAGAAGAGGAACAGGGAAAGCAAGCAAGCAGACTAGGTGAATGTATCTGGGGCCTCACTAACGCTGGGGTTAGGCCCCAGAGCATGGGAACTAGCCAGCTCTGTAAATGAGACCCTCCTCTCCCCTCTGCTCATTCCCCAATGCTGACCCAGGTCATATTACTCTCTCCATTAAGGATAGGGAATGCCATACAGTTAGTCTTTGATATTCGGAGTTAAGGCGAGGTTTGTAAGAATCTAACTGTGGTTCTTGCCTAACATTAAAAAGTCCATAGCAAAGTAGCTAAATTATGGGGCATTAATTACACTTTAATTCTAGTATACCTTTGCCTGTTCTTCTGGTGGGCAGCCTTTCCCAGATATATCTGACACATATAATTCAACTCATCCAAACACAGTGACCAATTGTGTGGCTCAATTCACATGGCACATCTGTCCGCCATCATGAGCTGCCAGGAAACGGTTAGTTGGTCATGCTCACATGTGCCCCCTGATACTCAAAGTAACCCCTATGCACTGAATTCATCTTCCTTGGTATGCGTCCAGTCTGTCCTTTGACAACCATGCTTTTATCGCCAACATTAAATGTAGGGCACAGGCAAACCTGAACTCAGTCATTAATCAGAAATTAATCTCAGTCATTAATCAGAAACAAGCGGGCACTGACTCTTAGTGTGTGCTGTTCTACTGTTCTGGATACACTAGAACCAACCCAAGAGTCCCAAAGTGCTCTGCTGAACTTGCCCCTTAATGGGGAACTTCTCCTTATTGCTTTTGCCAACTGTTCATGGCAGGTTAGCCCGGCAAGCCATCACAAGCCAGACACAAAGATGTGAAGCATCCGGCATATTCTTATGAATAGTCACCCTCACCTTTCAATTCTTAAAATTGTGAAGCAAAGCCAAATGCCTCAAAGCCTTAAAGGTCCCCCAGAAAGTTCTACCTCTAGGTCACTGTCATGGAAACTCAGTATCCTTTAAAGCAAGTAGATACTTGCCTGCCAATGACCAAGCTTCACGCCTGTGTTAAGATGAGCAGAGTCACTTCCTAAGGAAGAGGTTCTACCAAACTGAGATGAACTCCACTTACAAAGTCCCTGGAGTGTTCTCTGTGATGCTTCTGTGGACTGTTGCCGCCTGATGTGACTCTGCTCATGTTCATGTCCTTCTGCAGCTTCGCCTCAACGGATGTGCTGCACGAGCCCTCTTTATTTATACACCGCCTTGGCATGTGTGCACGGCTGTTGCATGTGCGTGTGTTTCTGTCCAAGTCTGTGACAGGCCCTAGGATTATCACGCCTCCCTCCACAGCTGCAACACCTCCCACAACGTGAGCACATAGCAGGCACTCGATAAATGCTCCCTACAGTATGTGGAGGAAAAGCTCTTCTTCTTACACTTCAGCTGCTGGGGTGCTGGGCGGGGAGGAGGGGTGAGTGACTTGGGCACAAGCCTATGCCAAAACCTGAGTCAAAGTTTAACTCACATCCAGCAAGGGAATGAAGGAATGAAACACAATTTTTAAAAAAGGAGAAGGAGAAGGAGAAGAAGGAGGAGAGGAGGAGGAAGAGGAGGAGGAGGAAGAAGAGGAGGAGGAGGA
>NC_034606.1:19345325-19382313 GCF_900095145.1 Mus pahari
AGAAGGAGAAGGAGAAGGAGAAGGAGAAGGAGAAGGAGAAGGAGAAGGAGAAGGAGAAGGAGAAGGAGAAGGAGAAGAAGGAGAAGAAAAACTCCCAAAGAATAAACACTATTGGCCATGTGGTATTTCCCATGATCTGTTTTTTTTCCCCCTAGTCTGTTACAAGTCTGTACCTGCCTATTCCCATCTGCCCTCTGTGCAGAACTGTTATTCTAAATGGCTTCTAAAGTTTGCTTTGCCACTCTCTACTTCTTACCTTTAAAGAGCCACCATTAAACACCAGAGCCACTGTGTAATACAGACTAAAACAGATTTTATCCCCTTTATTTAACCCTCCCAGACACTTTGCCAAACCACCTGGGAGATCCCATTCACTATCCAAATAGCCCTGTGAAATTAGTTTTCCTATTAATACCATTTTAACAGGTGGTAAAATTCAAAACTAGAGAAGACAAGTCACAGAGCGCAAACACTAGCCTGGGCGTCAGAAAGCCACAAGCCTGAAGCTCAAACCCAGCCCACTTCGTGAAAGCAAAGCTATACGATAACATTACGAAGTTTATTTGTTTGCTCGCCATCTGTGGCTGCTTTGCAGATAAAGCAGGAGAACTGAATAGTTGAGACAGAGATTCAACTGCAAAGCTGCAAATGTTTACTGTGTGGCCCCCTTCTGCAAAGTCTGCCAAGCCCTAATCCATGCTATTCCAGCAAAACGAAATGATGATGCTACCAAACTTCTCAAAGGCTCAGTCACACCATACCCAAAGTGCAGGGCTTCCAACTGCACATAATTGTATAAATGACCTTAAAACCCTATCGAAAGCCATCTACCTTCTGCTTGTGAATTATAAGTCAAGCATGGCATTACTAAATGCCTCATTAGTCTAGCTCCCACTTAGAGATGAATACGCTCAGAATATTAGAACTATTTATTGCTTACGAAACTATCTGGTAATAAAGAAATTGCTCCGTTGGTCAAAGTACAATAGAAAGATTTACTGATTTCCTATGCAGAGTTATGCACAGACCTAAGCAGAGGAGGAAGGAAGCTCGAGTTTGACATAAAGGACAGATGGGGCCATAGCTGTGGTGGGAAGCCTATGGCAGTACATACTTAAACCACTGAAAGTTTGATATTGTGACATCCTACACTATCCCCAAATGTATAGTCACAGCGTGTGTGTAACCGCATGGCATGTGACACTGAACTGCATACACTAACACCAAAAGAACTTTATCCAGAGCCCAGTTCTCATCCCCTTTCCTTTTAACAATCAGCCTTCCAAGCTGCCCATGTCTGACTGCCGCTGAGACTGACAGCCGCAGTTCCGCACCCCCACCCATCACCACATGTGTTCCAAACATGCTCCAAATGCCTTCTCTTCTGTTGCTGCTGCCCTTAAGCAAAGACAATCCCCCTAGAGGTTTTCAACTTTGTCTTACAAAATTAGAGTGTCTGTGAGGTTCCCCATTCTAATCTACTCTCAGCCACAGGTAATCTTATCCACGCCTATGACTAACTTTGTACTTAGATACCTTCATAGCTCTTCATTTGACTGTCAAATTAAGAGAAACCTTGTGATTTTAAGGCCAATAGAAAACCCTTAGGCCACCAGTTATACATTCAGCCCACTGAGGTAAGCCTCTAAGGTCTGATGAGAGCTTCCAGTGGCATCTAGAACATGGCTGCTGTCACTGACCAAGCCTTTGCCCTGAGCCTGATCACCGGTGTGCTCTGAAGAAGCACAAATTCATCGGGACCCCACTGAGGGACAGATGGGCACAGGAACCAGGCCTAAGTACTACTCTAGGGGGTACCATGCTGGACAGGAACCAAGCCAGGGCAAGACCAGGACCACATTCTTCCCATTTCCTCTCTGCCACTGCTGACACGGAAGTCCTTAATCCTCTGTCCCTCTGAAGTGACTCTTAGAAAATTAAACCTGGAATTACATTTATATACTTCCCTTCCAAAATTGAAAACTCCCGGAGGGCAGTGGTCTAGTTTTATTAATCTGTAAACCTCCTCAAATCCTGAGCCTGGTGCCCAGCTGGAGCTAAATGAAGAACAAAGGGACATTTCCCGGTGCAGGAAGTATAATGGAGGAATGGAAAAGAAAAGATCGCTCAGAAAATCCATCAACAGAAGACCCCCAAGAGGTCTTTCTTTGTAGTTTGTTTATACCCCAACATATATTCCACCAGGACTTCCTGAAAATAATTCTGAAGAAACAAAGACCATGAAAAATTAGCTGCCACATTTGGAATAGTGAGTTTCTGTGGGGGAGGGGTAGAACCTACAGGCATGGCCACATAGAGGGACCAGATTTCCTGAGGAGATTAATTCATTTGACTCCAAAAATAGGAGGAAGCAGCAGGCTTGAACCCCAGCATTAGAGTAGCATTGCCTGGGGACATTTCAAATCCCAACCTGACCCCAAGCCAAGGACAATATCAGACCAACTGAGTGCAGTCCTCTGGGGGTGTGCTCAGACTCATGTGTTTTTAAAGCCGTCCAGTGCGTTCCAATACATAGCCAAATTGAGACCGAATGGAGAAAAAGAGCCAGCTTAGAACCCTCGCACCACCCAAGAATCAGAAAACCTTGGATTAAATACCTACCCCACCCCCTATCCTTTACTTGAACTTCAGCCAATCCCTGGCTTGCTGCTCTTCCTATTTCCCCTCCTATGAAATGGGAATCACAATAATCCTTCATCTTCCTTGTTTTAAAGTTCTGGATGCATATATACATGCATACATAAGAAGCATCACAGAGAAAAATCCAGAGACTTACATACACACACACACACACACACACACACACACAACTGTACATATCAAAAGGACAATGATTGACAACAATTGTTCCATAAGTTGGGAACTGAAAAGTAATCAATATAGAACCTTCTTAATAATTGCCAGGCTCTTTTCCTGGTTGTATAATTATTTTCCTATTCACAATAATCCCTAAATCCTGGATTAATCCAGGAGCCTTTAAGGAGAGAGAGAGACACACAAGCTTCTCTATACTTACTTACCTATGACTGTCAGAGGAAAGCTTGACCTGCTAATAGAACATTATCTGTTATTTATCTCAAATTCAATTTTACTTGGATGTCTTGAATTTTGCTCTGTGAAATCTGTCAGGCCTTCACTCACCTGTCATCTAGATTTAGGCTAAAACTGTCAAAGCCTGAGTCTAGTCCACAAGGGCACCAAACTCCTTTGGGGGGGGGGGATTGGAGTCAGTACCTAAGATCTTGACCATTCCACTTCTTGGAAGTCAGTAGACATGTTACTGCAACTCACAAGCAAGAAACCAGTCAGCATGCAGACCCGGGGCAAGGCAATGTTCAGAAGAGAACTTGGAGCAGGAGGAAACTATTCGAGGCAGAGAGTAAAAGGGAAGAAAACTTTCCTAAAGTGACCTCTTGGCTTCAGTCAGTCGGTGCATAAATCACATGGGTGGAGCATGTGAGCAGAAACTCTTGCCCCCTGGGCAGAAAGTGTTCCAACCATCCCACCAGGCAAAGCTGTAAATTATTTACTCCTAGAATGACATAATGCCAAACCCGAGAACTGTGTCCCATGCTCTGAGCATCCTCTGCCTCCAACGCCTCCAAGATGGATCATGATTCTCTGGGGGATTTGGTTGGCTGGGTTGTGTTTTAGTTGTTTCATTTTTATTGTGCTTTAACTTTTCATTTCCAAAAGAGCTAAATTGATACCAACCTTTCTTGTATTTTTTTCCACACTAGAAGACAGAAAGAGTTCTCATGGAAAAAGACATCTTGAAACCCATTTCACAAGATATTTATTCAGAATGTCCAGAACCAGATCTCTGGGGAAATGTTAAATTCTGAATTATATCTAGTACCCTAAGATTAAAAAACACTGTTGAAGATGTTTAGAAGCATTAAGAGCCAATGAGTCAGCTAGTTCTGTAGGAGTTGGATTAAATTGGCCACTAGATTGTTCATTGATTATCACAAACAGCTAAAGCCCTCCTACAAAGGCATGTTTTCCAGTTCACTTGGCTAATCCCTTCTCAACAAGGATCCAAGGAATGAAAATTATTTACCCAATGGCAAGCTGCAGAAATTAATCACACCCAAGCACCATGCTGGCAGCCAAACACAACCTATAAAATAATTCCAGACTATCATCAGAAGCCAATAATGAGAACTGAAACGTAGTTTCCCACTCTTCCTCCCTCAGGAGACATCGGGGCATAAAAGGGTACAAGCAACACCTTTTGCCATTTATATGCAACTATCTCAGACCACTAGATCACATGGAAACACTATTTTTAAAGAATAATAGGAGATATCTTTTTAACAGCAAGAGAAGAAAAGAAAGACAAGAAAGGCCAGAGGACCCAACATTCATTCAGAGAGAGAGAGAGAGAGATTGATTGATTGATTGATTGATTGATTGATTGATTGACATGTAGAAGCACTTGGCCCCTGCATGGCCCTCAGTTTCTGAGCTATAAATATACTAGGGACCTAAGTGAAGCTGATACAATCAGATCCCCCTATAAACAAGAGAAAGCAATTCACTGGACTTTACAAGCAGCAGACCCACGCCAAGGACTGAAAGCCGACCTTGGCAAAGGTCCCACTCGGCAAGGTGGCTAAGAAAACATGGGGGGAAAGGCAGAAGGGAAGAGGGGGAGGTCAGGAGGACAAGAAATGCCCATCATGGCATCCCGCATCTCTGAAGCAGGCTGCTTGAATGGGGCTCTTGCAAGGCTGCCAGGTGGGAAAGGAAGAGCAAAGAGGGGAAACCATGGTAACTTAATCAGGAAGAAGGGAGGCCTCCAACTGCAGTTTCTGTAGAGAGGCTGAAGAAACTGCCAATGCACCTTCATCTTCACGTGGCGAAGCTTTTTCTTGCCGGCCAGTGGCTAGGCATGCAGTTTAGCAAGCACCTCAGCCTAACAAGGAACATTTAACGGGGTCAACAGCCCGGTAGACTGAGGCCAAGGACTCCGAAGACTGGAGTCAAGATTCTTCCTGACTTAGGCTCCCTTCACCCTCCCAAGCAATCTCCCTGTTCCACAGTCACTGTCATTCATACAAGGTCAAGACTCATCTCAACAAAAAGCCCACTGATGCCGAATTTGGTGGAGGTGAGGGAGCTGTGTGTGTGTGTGTGTGTGTGTGAGAGAGAGAGAGAGAGAGAGAGAGAGAGAGAGACAGAGACAGAGACAGAGACAGAGACACAGAGAGAGAGAGACACACACACAGAGAGAGAGAGACAGACAGACAGACAGACAGACAGACAGACAGACAGACAGACAGCAAGAGGTGAAACCAGAGATCCTATCCCATAAGCTATTACTAGTCTTGAGAAAGGCTTGGTTTGGTTGCTTGTTAGTTTTGTTTTGATTTCTGTTTGTCTATTTGAACAGATGACCTAAGGAGTACTAGTAACTGTAAAGGTAAGGGACCTTTGTCCCTGAGGTCCTGGTTAGCCGGCTATGGGCACTCTCACACTCACTAGCTCAATTCACCCTCATCTAAACCCTCAAAGATGGGATAACTTGAGTCAACTTTACCTTTAAGGAAACTGAGGCACGGCACCCGACTGTCTAACTTAAAGGGCTGTATATTTTTCCTGTCACTCAGTGTTCTCAAGATGTGCCTCCATACCCAGGGTCAGCAGACATCCCTATGAAGAGCCAAGAAGAAACATCGTAGACTTTACAGAGTCGTGAGACCCTGATATACTAACTCTGCCATTGGAGCTATCAGGCCTGGTACATATGTAACTGGATGAGTGTGACAGAATTCCAATGGACATGAACATTTGATTTTCTTATTAATTTTCATATACCACAGAGTATTGTACTTTTTTAAAAAACCATTACAAGAATGTGAAAACTATTGTTAGCCCACAGACCACAAAATGTGGCTCCCAAGAACTCAGACTTTCCCTCTCACTACCCATCAATGCTAGCTAGGCGAATCTGGGGGTAAGGAAATTAGAAAGAGATGATAATGACCTAAGGATTAAATGGGAGAATGAAGGATAAATTTTATGTCATTGAGTAGATGGCACATGTAAAAGGAATGGTCTGTGTTGGGGGAAAAAAAAAACAGTCAGTGCAAGGAATACATGCCAGCAAACCAGAAACAAGGAACTTCTCTCCCCCTCCTCCTCTCCCCCTCCCCCTCCTCTCCCCCTCCCCCTCTCTCTCTCTCCCCCCCCTCTCCCCCTCCCCCTCCTCTCCCCCTCCTCACTGTGGTGGTTTTTTTCTAGTACACCACACAAGTCAAAACCAGAAGAACAGGGTCTAGAGAGATGGCTCAGCAGTGAAGAGCTCTGACTGCTCTTTCTAGAGAACCTGAGTTCAATTCCCAGCAACCACACGGTGGCTCCCAGCCATCTGTAATGGGATCCGATGCCCTCTTCTAGTATGTCTGAAGACAGTGACAGTGTACTCACATATAATGAATAAATCTTAAAACAAACAAACAAACAAACAAAACAGAAGAACCCAGCTATCTATTAGCATATTAACAATGACAGAAAATTTATATATACAAAGTGATGATTTAATTAAAGTAAACTCAGTTCAAATATTAGTATACGATTTCAAATTTACTCTTTGTGCACACACACATATGCACTCATGTGCGTTATTCACCTATGTGTGTGCACATGCAGGAATGTGTGCCTGTGTGTATTTGCATATGTTCATTGTGTGTGTATCAGTGCTTGTGAGCATGTTACAGCACGTAGTTAAGAGGGCAGCTTTCTGCGGTGAGCTCTCTCCTTTTGTGCTACAGGAACACTGAGCTCAGGGGCTCGAATTCAAGTTATCAGTCTCAGCAGCAAAGGATTTCATCCTCTGAGTCACTTTTCAGCCCCACAATTTCCTCACCCATATATATATATATATATATATATATATATATATATATATATATATCTTTATCTTTGATTCATCTTATAGATTCAGTTACTATTCTGTAAAGACCTGCTACTCTAATGAGAAACAAAAACTGAATAAAGTCAGCTTAAAAATAAATAAAGAGGAACATGCAATTGGGCATAGAAACCTCCGAGACCGGTGACACATATGACAACATCACAGTGTTTCTATGTGGGTAAATGACAGTCTGATTTCCCCATTTTAGAGTGTAGTGCTAACTTACCAAGTAATCGATACAGTTTCTCCCACGACTCTTCCTAAGCACAAAGTCGCCCAGTAGCAGCGGGTAAAGCCAGTCAGCCAGAAACAATACACTAACAGCCTCAGAAGGATCAAGCATGCTCTAAATTGCTCCTGAAAATATACTGTCTCTTCTGGCTTTATTCTCCACGAGGCTGCTCTATGACTCGCTAGACATCCATGCATAAAATGTAACCACACTGTGAAGTCAGAAGCAGCCTTGCCACTGGCCCTGAGAAAAGGGAATTGTGGTACTGTGAACTTCTGGGAAAGACCATGTACACATGAGGGGTTTTCTAAGAGCTTTCATGATAACCATGGATTGGACTTATAAAGTGCGAATCTTTGCCTTTTCAATGTCACTGGCCTCTGAGGTTATATACAAATCCTAACAGCTGACAGCGTTTTCCAACTTTTAATCATGGGCAAGAACATTGTAGGCAACTTGAATTAAAATGATTTCCTAAACTGGAGGTGGGAGTGCTCAGTGGGCCAAGCACTTGCTTTAAAACCTCCAAGGCTTGAGTCTGAGCCCCAGCACAGCCATATAAAGCGAAACCTGGTGATCTGCCAATCGAACCTAACTAGTCAGCTCCACGCTGATCAGAATCCCTGGTTCAAAGAAGACACATGATGCTCCCGAGGATGACGCCAGAAGTTGTCCACTCCAGAATGCACTTACGTACACAGCACACACACACTTCTTACCCATACATACACTCACAGGCATTGGGGGTGTGGTAAAATCACTTCTAGTAGGGCATAGAGGCACATGCCTGCCGCAATCGAGGCAGAGACAGGAGGACGGCTACAAGCACGAGAGCAAGTAGCAGGCCAACGTGGCTTAAGTAACAAGTTCCAGGCTAGCCAAAGTTACCTACCAAGGCACTATGGGAAAAGGACAAACGAAAACAAAAGAAACCACTTCTTAGAACTCAAGGGTTAAGGCTGTTGATGAGAATTCCTGGAAAGAAGCTGAGATTGTCTACAAAAAGTGATTAGGACCGGGATGATACGGAGAGGTTGGAATGTTACAGGTCCCAAGGCACAATAAAAAGCCATTCCTTTCCCACCTCTGTGTTGGAACTAATATCCTGTGACTAACAGATAAGAACCTTCTCAATCTATGAACTTAGCTTCCCGCCGACCCAAAAGCCAAAATGACATCAGATAACATCTGAGGTCTATAGAAAAGCTTCCTGCTTCTTGCATTCTCACCAATGTATTTTAAACCTGCCAGGGTTCACAGCTTTCCTTGATCTGTAAAACGATAAAACTTCATGAAACCACTTCCATGTTGAAACCATGGAATTTGGGGTAACCTAAATCTGTGTTCCTAGGGCATAGTCATTCAGATTTGGATCCAGAACAATCTCTTATTTCCGTTAAAGTTAGAGCTGTGTTTTTTGAGTTGGTGGGGTATAAGAAAACATGAGAAGATGGCGGGTATGATTGAAATACTTAAGAAAAACTACTCAAGAAAAACTGTATGATTGCCTCATAATATACTCATGCCCTTAAAAAAAAAATTCTTGTACAGTTAGTTATGCTTTGATGAATCACCATAACAAAAAAAAATGAAATAAAACAAAACAAAACAAAACAAAAAAACTACTTGGGGAGGAAAGGGTTTATTTTACTTCTACTTCCAGGTAATGTCCATCAGTGAGGGAAGTCATGGCAGAAACTCAAACAGGGCAGGAACCTGGGAGAGGAGCTGATGCAGAGGCCATGGAGGGTATAACTTACTGGCTTCCTTCTCGTGGCTTGCTCGGCCTGCTTTCTTTTAGCAACTAGGACCACCAGCCTAGGGACGATGCCACCCACAATACGCTAGGCCCTCCCCCCATCAATCACTAAAATGAAGAAAGCGTTCTACAGGCTTGTCTAAATCCATACAGGTTTGCCTACAGCCACATCCTATGGAGGCGTTTTCTTCAATGGAGGCTTTCTCCTCTCTGATGACCCTAGCTTGTGTCAAGTTGACATAAAACTAGCCAGCAAATACACTCACCAGGCCAAGATGAAAAAAATCTGAATAAGCATTTGCTTTTATTATATATTCTATTTTAATATCATATTTTGAAATAATATCTCCCTATGCTACCTTGGCAGGTGTAGAATTTACTACGTAGAGCAACTGGTCTTGCACTCATACAGATGTCCCCTGTGTCTGCCTCAGGAGGACTGAGACTGAAGGTATGTACGCACCACCAAGCCCAGCTGCTGTCTTACTGGTTTCCAGTTATTTGCACTTCTGTAATTTTTCTTCTTCTAGCCCTAACTCTGATCATTTAGCAAGAATGTCAAATGAGCCTAAATCGCTGGAAGGACTTTATTTAAATTGTTTGTAAGACAACTGGGCTAATGTTGGCATCATATTTGCAAGACGATAACAATGCAAGGTCACAGAACAGGCTCCAAATCTTAGAGGTAAAATTAACTTTTTAAACTTTAAACCCTGTTTAACACTCATTTTCCAAAAGAAGTCATGAGCAAAGTGATTATTCTCGCTTTGTTTTGGAACATTTCAAATTGCTGTTCGGCAGCAGTTCAGAGTCATTCCATTAGGTGAAGAAAGCAAGCTAATGACAGGAGGCAAATGTTATTAACTGTCCTCTGTTTAGGACAGAGCAGCCCATCTGTCGACAGGGACGGGATGAAGGCATGAAAATGATCTGTCTTATGATGGCTCCAAGAGCGGAGACGTTTTTTGTGCATTTGAGAGCTGGGAAATCTGGGCGCTGTTGGGGGATCTTCCCTTGAATCTGGGAAGACAATGGGGCCATCTGCTACTCTTGACCTTGGTAAACTGATGCACCCATCACTATGTCAGGGTACACTCTCTTAACCATTGTCAGGGAAGAAATTCTAATTAGTTGAAGCCTGACACATCTTTAAAGACATTTTCAGAAAGCTTCTAAAACTAATGTTAAAAAGGCAGCGGTGGGGCTGGAGAGATGGCTCCGTGGTTAAGAGCACTGACTGCTCTTCCAAAGGCCCTGAATTCAAATCTCAGCAACCACATGGTGGCTCACAACCATCCATAATGAGATTTGATGCCTTCTTCTGGGGTGTCTGAAGACAACTACAGTGAACTTACATATAATAAATCAATAAATCTTTTTTTTTTTTTTTTTTTTTTTTTAAGGCAGCACTGGGCCAGATTAGAAAATGTTCACAATCTAGCTACAGAAGGCTCACTCTGAATCACTGGAAGTCCTGCTGGAACAGGGGCCAGCCAGCTCCATGGTCCAAGATGGCTTCTAGTCTTTGATGAATGCAGGGAAGGACTTTTCCCTGGGAGCAACCTCACTCTCAGGCGTTCCTTCTCCAAACTCTGCCACTGACATCACTAACAGCCACTTCATGCTCTCGATATCATTTTCGGCTGCGCTCAAGGAGTCTCCGCTCTTATGTAACAACTCAAGGATCTTTCAGTGTGCCCAGGGAAGAAGAATCAGCTCAGGGACAAAGTACCATTTCCTACATTTATAACTTCAATACCATCATTGCAGAATAAATTTTTAACAGACCTTTTCAAGTGATGACCACTTTAAAAATCAACTCGAGAGAACTGCAGGCGGAAGTCACTTTTCTTTCCCCTCCGAATGCCTGCAAAGTCTCTCAGATAAGAAAGAAAACACCACTGTTTTCTTTAAGCAAACACTCGATGCTTCAACTTACTTATTCCTCACAGCAACTCAGGTAAGTACTATTATTGCCCTGCGGTACAAACAGGGAGCTCGCAGACAGACTGTTGGTCCGTGGCCTCCGAGGTTAATGCTCTGAACCAGCTATTTCCACTAAACCAACACAATGAAAGCAGTTAGTTCTACCACTGCCAATGGGCTTTGCTCACTTCCTGCTTCCAGTTCAGAAGTTAATATCGCAAGGTCAACGGCGCTACCTCTCAGCACAACTGTAGCCCCCTGCTGAACACCCCAGAGGACACTTGAGAAGCTGGAGATAACTTCCAATGGTCATCTGGATGAGAGGTGAGCTTCCTACCGGTATCTAGCAGGTAGAGGGTGGGGACTAAGAAACCTATGACATACAGGGTAGATTCAGAAGCCCAAGCCAAGCAGACCGAAATAGCAGCAAAGTGAATAGTCAACAGAAGGCTTTCATGGCCTGAGTCCTCCCATCTTTCTCCTTCCCCCTTTCCTTTTCCCTTCATTATACCACACTGAAAACTATCAAAGGCATTACGATTCCCTCTGTGTAGGCTTGCCCTCCTGGTCCCTTCTCCCACTTCCCACAAGACCTAACTAATTTATATGGACTCATTTCTGCGCTTTCGCTTGACCCCTAAATATACTTCAAAACTTATTTTAAGGACATTTTTTTTTTTTTTGCTAGAGAAGCCCAGTTCACTGTAGCGTATGGTGTTTAGATGGCCTCCGAGTCAATGACTCCCTCGGGAACGGGTGTCTCAGGTCCACAGTTAAAAGTCACCTCCAGACATCACTGACAAGATAATCACTACCTCCACGTTTCCATCAGTTGTCCACATTTAAACCGAGCTGTTAATGTTTATTATTGCTAACCCTTACGATGGCCTTGAAATAGATGCCTTCGTCTGTGTTTTCCCAATGACCAAAAGGAAATTACATTTGGCTTTCTCTTATTATCAGCTAACTCATACCTTCAAGAAATGTACACGAATTGTAGCATATAACTGACTTACTCTTTCCTTCTCTGGGTTCTTTTACTCAACGAAATATTTTTACTTTCAACTGTACTTTTATATATATATATATATATATATATATATATATATATATATGAATGATATGACATCCATATATGAAAGTTCACTATTTTTTATTGCCAGATAGTAACTCATTGTATAGACATGTCATAGTTTATTAATTCATTTGCTGATGGCCATCTGAATGCTGATGGCATTGTTTGAAGCTTGGACAGATATTAATAAAACTGCTGTGAACATTCACAGCCATTTGACCATTCTCTTTTACATTCACTTTCATCTCAAGAAAAGTTTTGCCAGATCATAAACATATGATCCACTCTAAACACTTTTTCTAGTATAAAGAAAGAGAAGTAGGAAACCAAACTCTGCTAGGGCTGGAGAGCTGGCTCAGCAGTTAAACGGGCTTCTTGCTTTTGCAGAGAACCCAAGTCAGGTTCCCAGGCCTTACATCAGGTGCCTCACCACTGCCTGCAAACACAAATACCTGTTATTTTTTTATCAATTTCCCCAACACTGATTTCACTGAGACTTTGCCACTTTGAGATACTGCAGAAAACAAACAAAATTTTACATAGCGCTTTTAAAAACCATAGTTTCTTTGAGTTAAATAAATAAATAAATAAATAAATAAAAGCCTACAAGTGCATCAGATGCAGCTTTCTCCTCTGGGTAGCATATTGAGTAAGACCATGTTGCAGTCTTCTAACCGCAGCTCCCCATGACTCACTCACCTGACTAGTCATTCAGAGAGAAGGAAATGAATAGACTTGTGAAACCCAGCTTCCAGGAAGAGCAAATATTCCCTGCATACTTGGCCCTATCTCCCAAACTATCAGTCCCCTGAGCTTTGTCCCTTGGCCTTTCACATGGGTGGGCAAGTTTGAAACTAGAGCTTTCAGAGTAAAGTCATGACCCTGAATGAGGAAGAAACAGGCTCTGTCACTCCCCTCAGGTGGCCGTCTGTGAGGAAGTCAGGGGAAGTGCTGGGAGGGTCGCTCAGGCAGCCAGGAAGATTTTCCTCTTTAGCAAGCACTCTAACTAGACAGGGAGAGAATCAGGGCGCCATTTGTCCAGGGTGCTCCTAAGGCACAGCACCTTGAGGAGAACTTTGTGAGCTTCCAAC
This sequence comes from Mus pahari, assembly GCF_900095145.1. Lineage (NCBI taxonomy): Eukaryota > Metazoa > Chordata > Mammalia > Rodentia > Muridae > Mus > Mus pahari. The sequence goes on from NC_034606.1 coordinate 19,358,352, forward strand.
CTTAGGCTGGGAATGCAGGGCCTGCTGGGCTTGGCAGGCAAAGTTCAAGAACACGGGAAGACATCATGTTCCTCAGAAAAAAAGCCAACTAAGTCCTGTTAACAAATGGTCATGGTGATGTGACTTTGTTTCCCAAGATCAGAGGCAGGGCAGGGCCACCCTCAGAGATGCTCTCCTTTCTGAAGACAGAATGCAGAATTCAGGGTATGGCATCAAAGACTTGAAGGGCAGGATGACCCTTGCCCAGAGCATCTCTCCCCTGAACGCCTGCCATATCACGCACGCTTTCTTATTCCAGTTTTCCCACGGTCCATCTCCCCTTCAGACCATCTGCCATAATTATTGTATATGTTTACTGATATACTTATTCGAGTATTGTCTCTTCACCAGCTAGTCTATAATAGGCTCCAACAGGGCAGCTATCTGCCTCACCACTGTATCCTCAGTGCCCAGCTTAATGCTCAGTGCCTAACAGGTTCTCCAAAAGCAAAACTAAGAAATGAGATCTATGGATTCTTGAATGCTCAGTGCCCATTCCTTATATAGATATACCTGGGTCATGACCAGCTTTCTACGGTCCTTAAAAAGGCAATCTTCCAAGCCAGTAACGGTGCCTCCCTAAGGCAGTATCAGCACCTAAGAGGTTGAGGTAAGATGATTAGCAAGGTTTAGAGACCAGATTGGGTGCATCCATTGTGAGTTTAAGGCTAGTCAGAGCTACGAGGCAACGGTTCTGTCTCAGCATAGTCTTCCCACAGGGGACACTTGGCCTGAGGCAGCAACGCAACAAGGATGTGAATAACTAGCCTTTTAGGGGTCATTTTCATTGTTTGTCTTGTCACTATGACAAAAGCAATTTAGGAGATAAAAGGTTTCTCTTGGCTCATGGTTTCAGAATGGATTCCACGCATCATGGTAATGAAAGTCTGCTAGGGGCAGCCATGACAAGTGTTGGGAGAGCGTGGTAGCAGTTTCTCCAGAATGGTTTGATAGAGCAGAGCACGAGTCTGAAAGAACATTCCAGAACCAGAAGCATGTACAACCTTCAAAGGCCTACTCCTAATGGCCTCCCACCAGCCAGGTCTTTCCTTCTAAAGGCTCTACAGCCTTCCAAACCGTTTCCCAAGCTAAGGACTCAGGAACAACCCGAGCCTATGGGGTCGTTTCAGATTCAAACCAAAACATTTTATGTGAGTACATGCACTACAATTATCCAGGCTATTTCATGCTACTCACACACGCGCATACACATTCACACCAAAACACTTCACATCTTCTCCTCTCTTAAAATCTTTAAATGATCTGCACCCACTCAACAATTGCCTTTGCCTGTCATTTAATAGCTTCAGAAGGATACAGCCTCTTGGGGGATATGGCGATACCACACGACTCTCTGATCTATCCACATACAGACACAGACACATACTCAAACATACTGCATAAGGAGGAAAGCTAGTGGTCGTGTTTACGACAAGGAACACTTGCTTACTAAATAGGATCCACCAAATTGGGAGTCCGCAGTAAAGTGTTCAGTTTCAGCTGCAAGAAATGAGGAGGAAAAACCTGCCTCTGCGCTTGCTCTCAGGCTTCCAAATTAATGCCCTATGGTTTGAAAGCAATTTACCTTATCTTGTTCAGCAGCCACCGGAGCTACCAGTCAAGGAGGAGAAGTAGCCAATATTTCAATAAAAAGTTGAAGTATCACCGAAGAGCAGCTTCTGCTTTGGCATAAACTGCCAGCTCCAGCCACAGACTTACAAATATGCTTCCCTTTCCTGCAGAGATTGAACCTCTCAGGCAACACTGTGGTCAGGTAATGGGGTGGCAAATTAGGTACCAGGAGCTTACGTTTATCCCAGCCTCTCCTCAAACAGAGAAAAGCCAATTTTTATACCAACTGATGGAAAAGAGGCAAAACCATGGTAAGGCTGCTTTGAGTTTCTTACATGCTGGAAAGACAAAGACTGGCAAACTCTGCAACTAGACCATCTTTTGAAAGATTACTCAACTATCTGATACAGAATATATTTTAATTACCCGTAAGTTAAATACTCACTCCCATCGAAACAGATTGGATAATTGCAGTGAATATAAACTCAGATAAATGTATCACTAGATATAACCATAGATAAATGAATCCATATGATGGGAGTGGGGAGAGAAAGAGAGACTGTGTGTCTGTGTTTATCTGTGTATCTCCTTGTTTTTAACTCAAGGCAAAGTTGAACTAAGCTCCTGTCAATCCACACTCCAAAGTTTCTCTACCCAGTTTTGCTTCTTTGTTTCTACAATCCTCCAGACCCAATTTTTCCAGGAAGAAAGTCAGATAAAAATCATTAATCTCGATGTGCATATAAGAAGCTGATAAGATACTAGGAGGAGAGCCTAGGTGGTTCCTAAACAGAAAAGTGCCTACTGTGGCCTGTTTGGGCAGAGTCATAGAAAAGTGCCTACTGTGGCCTGTCCAGCAGTCAAAACAAACAAACAAAAAAAAATCTCTTAATTAATTATCTCTTAGTTAATTATTTTTAGTGAGGCCAGGAGACAGAGCCAACAGCTCTCGGGTAGTCTGAAGGGCATGGTTCTTCTTAGCCATAGGTTATGTGGTATTGAACTTTGCCCTCCTGTGATTTGCAAAGGGAAAGTAAGGCTATGCACCCCTTCCCCACCTCCCCAGAAGATGCAGGTGGGCCTGTGGAAGGTGACTGGCAGCTGCCAGCCTGCTCTTGCTTTCTTCTGTCCAAGGGCCCAGCTGATCAGGTAGAGCCTCAGCCCATCAGCAACCTCCTGGCTTAGGCCACATGCTGAGAATGGCATAGAGGGGACACAACAGACTTCAGAGACTTTGTGTACCCACCCACTGCGGTCCACTCAGCAGCCTCCACGTCTGACCTGCCCACCCCACTCCGGGGCTTCCCTGAACCTTCCTCTAATCCTCTCACTCCCCCGCAGCACCTTCGCTTCCCCTAGCATCTCTCATATTTGAGGAAGGGCCAATTTCTATAATAAATCCTTTAATCCCATAATACTCGGCATGTTTCTGTTTCGTTGACTGGCACCTGGTTGGAAAGTAGGATAAAACAGAGGGAAAACCTCAATGCATAGAGCCTGTGTAGCCTATCTAACTGGTCCACGGATTTAAAAACTTGCACTCTAATCCAAAAGGATGCTGGGACTAAAATATGGTTCCATAAAGAACACACCTCAACAGCCCTGCATTTGTGACCCCAGCATACGCAGACTTGGGGCCCCACTGCAGATACCCACAAGCATCAGAGTCACCGGGAGTGGTTACTCAACCACACACACACACACACACACACACACACACACAAGATTACAAAGCTTCCAACACTTTGTAAGACATACAAACAATTCCTGAGTATTGATAAATAAATGGCTTTTTTTTTCTTGTAGGTTATGTTCTTGTTGAAAAGATAAAATAAATTTTCTTAGATTTTCTGTGGTAGGATACCACTCGTGGGTATCAAGAATGGAGCCTAGAAAAACCCTGCAGACTGAGTGGAGCCCGAGGTCGTCTTAAAAAGCACCAATTGGCCCTAACTTTTAAAATTTGGAAGACTGTCCTTAGATTCAACATCTCGAGCTTCTGACAACTCATTCTAGCCCTCCCTCCCTCCCTTCCTCCCGGCACCCCCTTTCCTTTATGGAGAGCAACCCCACTGCCACTCTGGGGTTGACCTGCCTGTACCTTGAGAAGATTTCAGCTGCAGTTATGGGGGGCGGGGGTGGGGACAGTGTCTTAATTAGCATTCCCTGTTCTTCCAGAAGACCCAGGTTAAATCTCTGACACCCACACTATGGCTCACAACCACCAGGGGTTACCTCCAGTCCCAGGGGCTCCAACCCCCTCTTATGGCTCTCGGGGGCACTACAGGCCCATAATGCCCAGACATACGAGGAAACAAAATATCCAGACACACAAAATAATAAATTTAAAAAATAAAAATAAAATACCCTGAAGCTCCCCGCTTTCACTCTTAGGACATTGATTCCCCATGGATTTGGAAGACAGACATCCGCCTTCCTCAGAGCATTTAAGTTTCCTCAGCTGGAAGAACGGATCTGAGTGGCCTCTGTTGGGGAAGGTCATTTACATTCCCTGTTGCTTTAAAAGCCTCCATTTTCCGGGTCACGCTGCAGCTCTCGGCCCTTCCCTTAAAGGAGAGTCTGTTAAAAAGAGGTCTGTACTTTTAGCAATTAAGGGCTGCATCAACATGCCTAGGAACAAGCTGGAACACCACCTAGCCCAGCTGCTTCTGGTCAGAATCACGTGGCCGAGCCTCTGGCGCAAGGCTGTTCCTCTTCACCAAGGACAGCAGTCTGAGGAAGGGAGCGCTCTGCTTTCTATTATTCCAAAGTTCCTGCCTAGTGTCATTTTGTTTCTTTACATCATGAGAAAGTAAAAGCAGAGACGGAAACGGCATCAATGTGATTTGCACAGGAGGTGCCTGAGTTTGAAATGGGAAAGCCCTGAACAGGCACAAAAGCACCAACTTGTGGCTCGGAGATTGAGTTACCTCCCTCAACCTTGCTCTGTGTCTCTCACCTGACAACACGCATTCTAAAAGAACACTGAGTGTGTTTTGATGGTAGGATTTACTGAAGGGGCTCTAGCCAGTCTGAACATGGCAAAGAAAACGAATTCAGCAATGGTTTGAGGCACTATAATCGGCTCATTTTTAACAATAAAGCCCATTCCAAAATTAAAAGCATATTCAACCAAAAGAGGAAAGGAGATTTTCTTTGATAGTGATTCCATCAAAAAAAGACCTGAAAATGAAGGATTTCCAACAGGGAGGTGACGGGTATGTTTCTTGGGTTAAAGAGAACCAATAAATATATCCCATAGAAAATGTGCTAATAAAATCGTCGATCAGTTATGAATCAGTGTCTCTCTCTACACTCATAAAAACACTTCATATCCTACAAAGTTCAACAGCCCAAGCTATTTATCCAAATGCTCAAATGTTAAAGAGGTCAATTTCTAACGTACAATATATAAATACCCCATGGCTGCCTCAGAACACGCCTCTGTCAGGATAAGAATGTTCTGGTCCTGGTATAATTTGAAAAGTACTTCAGTCACAACTTGAACCTCAAGATTAAGCTGCCTGCCAATCATTTATAATGAGGCTTGCTAAGCAGGACACTTTCATGTTAAGCTGGTCAGTCAAAACACATTTGATGATTTTAAATGCACAGTAATCAGAGCTGTTTGTCTTTACAAAGGATTTATACATCATATAACACTTCCATTCCATCCCCTCACAAGATAAATTAATAGAAAGGATATCACTTTTACTTTGCACTTTGAATGAGAAAATATTTTGAATGGGATTTCTGAAATTCAAAACTCAGAAAGTATAGAGAAGAGAGATAGCTCTAAGAGTACTTGGAGGTCTTGTAGAAGACCTGAGTTCAAGTCCCAGCACTGACATGGTGGATTACAACTGTCTGTAACTCCAATTCCAGGAGACTAGAAGTTCTCTACTGGCCTCCAAGGGCAGTGCACACAAGTGGTATGCTTGGTACATGTATGTACAGGCAAATTTATACATGTAAAATAAAAATGCATAACTTTAAAAGCAATTCAAAGTATTACTCCTTAGATAGAAAAAGAAATTCCACTGAAAACTTCCACAGAGAAAAATGGTTTGTCATGCTAAAACCACAAATGGCTCAGCAGTTAAGAGAGCAGCAGGTTCAATTCACAGCACACACCTGGCAGCTCACAAACATCTGTAAACTATAGTTGCCGCTTCTGGCCTCCACAGACACCAGGAATGCAGCTGGTACACAGACATACATGCAGGTAAGACAGCCATACACATAAATTCGAATTAAGTGTGCTAAAGTTTAAAAAAAAAAAATAGAGAAAAGGAAGGGAGGGAGGGAGGAAGGAAGGAGGAAGGAAGGAAGGAAGGAAGGAAGGAAGGAAGGAAGGAAGGAAGGAAGGAAGGAAGGGACTCAAGTCACCAGACACTAAGCAGTAGGTAGCATGTACTTGTTTCTAGAAACTGGAAAGACACCGGTTGGGTGACTTTATCTCATTTCCTAGATATAGTCTGTACCGCTCAACAATCTTTCCCCAAGGGGACACAAATGTCATAGGTTGTCTGTTGCCTGTTCAACTGTGTGGACACTGGCTTGCTCATTAGATAATTAAACTGTGCTATAGATAACACTCTGGTTTGCCTAGGAAGACATCCAAGGGAGAATAAGCTGTCACCTACAGAGGGAGACAGGCAGACAACATGTACTTCCCAATGTTGGTGCTGGATGCTGAGCAGAAAGACCATGAATGGGGTCAGGAAGGTGGGGAGGAGCTAGCCTCACCCACCTTACTAGCCCAGGACTTTACAATGTGGGGGTGTTTGATATGAGTCTATGTAAATGAACACCAGGACACCAACTAGTGTAAAAGGGAAGGAGCTGTCATGGTATTCCAAGCAGAAGCAATAGCAGGTTAACAGATGTGAGACATCGCTGCTGAACAATGCTCGCCGTAGCAAAGGTGAGCAGGAAGAATGATCAGGGCGGATTTCAAAAGAGCTGTGCCTCACACAGGAAATGGGCAGGTAGGTACAGCAAGCCTTAAACAGGAAACAGGCTTAATTGGATCCCTGAGTGAGAAAAAAAATAGTCCTAACATTTAGGCTGTAATGCCAAAAAATGAACACACAATTTATTCTGCCTAATGTGCTTCTGTAACTCACCCCTGTCCTTCCCGCCAAGCATCTCCTAACCAGGACATTATGAAATCTGAGACGCCACATAGTGCAGATGCCAGGGTTTACAGGGTTTAAGAGTACATATCCGAAAAGCAGAAATACAGAGTATTTCTTCTCTGCTTCAAGGGAAAATAACTCAAGCCTTTGGCAGGTGACTGTTTCTGTGCAATTCATTCATTCATTCATTCATTCATTCATTCGTTTATTGAGATTGGATTTCTCTGTGTAGCCTTGATTGTCCTGGAACTCCTTTTGTAGACCAGGCTGGCCTTGAACTCACAGAGATCCACCTGCCCCTGCCTCCCAAGTGCTGGGATTAAAGGCATGCACCACCATAGCCCGCCTTTATTTAATTTCTTAATCTAAACTACTTTTAAAAACTTGCCAGCAGAGGCAAATACATCAGGTTGAAGATCCGGGCCAGGAAACAACAAATGGACTAAAAGCAACTGAGCTTAAACAACTGGCAGTGGTAGTTTCAAACAAATAAAAATAATTTTTTTTTTTTTTTTTTTAAAATCAGATTCCTTTTAGAAACAAAGATGTGTGTATCTGCTTAGGAACTATAGTGGTAATCATGGCAATCACACATCATTCAGAATTATCACAAACTGGCAAATTCCACAGCAGTTCATCTGGAAGTTTCTGTCTGAAAGGTGTATGCTGTAACAAGGTTTGAAATATTCACTAGAACCTCTCCTTAACACTCTTCCATCTCCCACAGAAACACAGGAAGCATTTTCCTAAGCTTCATTGCAGGGCTACTGAAATCATGCAAGGACAGACCGAACCATGGCGAGGGCCACAACCACCAACCTCCTCACACAGCAGCATCGCCTGATGTTCCGGACACGTGCAGATGTTCGGTAGGTGAGGGTCCTTACCTACCGTGAACAGCTTTACGTCTCTTACGTCTCTGTGGGAATTCTGGGTTGTTGAACTGTGACACACTAGAAGGCTTTTTATTTCAAAACAAAACAAAACAAAACAAAAATAAAAAAAAAGAAAAACACACACACACACACACACACACACACACACACACGGAGCAGTAGCTACAAATTCTCGCCTTCCGTTTACAACTGGACTTGCCTACGGGACCAGCCAAACTGAAAAGAGCCCTTCCTGCATGTGTGTACTCACAGGACTAATTTGTTGGAGGTTGCATTATTACTATTATATAGCTAACACTGTGCATTCATTAAGACTGGAGCTCTGTGCTTTGAACTATGCCTCCAAATGGAGCCTTTGAAAACAGTCCCCAATCCTCTAGGGGCAATAACTATCATTCCAGAGGCTCCGGAGGGGGCAGAGGGACAAATCAAATTTAAAATAAAGATAAGTTGTAGTAACACACGTGAAAAAAACCATCATCTCACCAAGTTCTAGCCAAAGAGAAGTGTTATCAATTCCCTCCCTTCTCTTCTGGTTTGTTTGTTTTTTTAAAAGATTTATTTATTTATTATTATATGTAAGTACACTGTAGCTGTCTTCAGACACTCTAGAAGAGGGCGTCAGATCTTGTTATGGATGGTTATGAGCCACCATGTGGTTGCTGGGATTTGAACTCTGGACCTTCGGAAGAGCAGTCGGGTGCTCTTACCCACTGAGCCATCTCACCAGCCCATCTCTTCTGGTTTTAAATGGTAAAAATCATTCAAGGTTTTCATTTGGAGGTTTCCCCAAATGAATCTGTGAATCTGGGACATGCTGTAAAAATTGCAATATCCTATTGAAGCATTCAAGCAAAAAAACAAAACAAAACAAAAAAACTCCCCTGCATTTGAATCTACACATTTGGAACTCCTGTAGCAGGAGAATTTGTCACTCAGATTTCAACCCAAACACAAAAACTAAGGTTGTTTGTTTGTTTAAGAATTCTAGCATGTTTGTATATGGAAAGAATTCGGAAAATGAAATTTAGTAAGAAGACATTTTACAACGTTTCATGTATCCCAAACCTGCTAACTAGACAGTGGGGAGCTGCAGAAGTGGTAGATTCTCCACTGTCATACTTGGTTTTAGCATCTGTATAGCTTGTATTTAGTATAACTTGATTAACTGTTTGCAATGTGGCCACAGTAATTCTCCCCATATATCCAGTGACTCCTTTTGGCCATGAGGCTTTACTTGAAATGCGCCACCAGAACTCACAAGCCTAGCGTTCACAAGCCCCAAAGTTTCCACCATTGCCCTCTCAGGATGCCGCCATCATACGAACCAGGGCCAAGCTAACCTGTCGGGGCGGCAGCGGGGGGGGGGGGGGGGGGGGGCTCATTTGCCAGACTACACCTTTTTTATCATAGCACAGTTGTCCGGCTTACTTTACCTGTTCATTCCACAGCAAGAGTCACACAGGAAGAAGCAGGACAGAAGAAGCTCTGTGGTACTCCCTAGATGGCCAGTGGTTTTGACAGGAAAAGCCACTGCTATACTGGAGGCATAGCGAGCTCTCCAAGGGCAAGAAGGCAAATGGACAGAGCCTTGCTTCAGGCTGCACATACCAGGCCTCATAGAAAGCACACCAAAACAAAGATATCCGTGCTGGACCAAAAACAGTGGTCAGGTCGACAGTAATTGCAATAATGGCAATCAGACTTCTCCAATTACTAAAATTGCCAAGCAACTATGCGGAGATCCTATCTCAGGAAGAATGAAGCCAGTTAAATGTTGGTTAGTTTTCAGACTTGCTCATTAAATCAGAAAGACATTATCATAACCCTGGCTATTTCTGCTCTTTTACTTTGACGTTTGTACTGACCTGTTATTCACAAGAGTTATTATGCTTCACGTTTTGCAAGGGTAGATTTAAGAATCAATTCGCCATGCCAAGACTCCTCCGTGGTGGCATGGTTGGAAAGCATTTGCAATGACAATAATAGCGCCCATCTTTTTCTAACTCCCCAAGATGGGCACCATCTCTTTCTGCATGGAATTCAAGAGTATCTTAAGAGTTCAAGTTCCCAATATTTCTTCAAACTGTGTGGGCAGACTTTTTGTAGCACACTGAAACAAACTTGAAAATGTAAATGTCCATCTAGGTCAAGGAAAAGAAGTCCCGTCTACTTCTGAAGCCACATGGTAAACAGGCTCAAGCAGCAACAGCCAGAGCACATGGGACCCAGAATTTGTAAACTCTCAAAACTTCTGAATGCAGATAAACCCTTCCTCTTATTGTGAATCAGAGTATTACACACACACACACACACACACACACACACACACATGCACACACACATGCGCGCACACACGCAATCTCAAGTTCATGTGCTTGAAAAATAGCAAACTCAAAACAATTTAAAAACAATCTTTAGTGGGGAAATACTTACTTTGCTATTCAGTGGGAAAATGTTTCTCGTGAGTTTCCTGGAAGGCTATTTTCAGCAATCTATGACACTTTTCTGTGTCTGTTATTTGCTTGCTCCGAGCATAAGCTACCCGAGCAGGCTTCCACTCTTGCCTTTGAGAAACAGCTCTGAGTAAAGAATGGGCTGCAGAAGTCCTCTTCTCTGAGGAGCCTATGCTCCCTCTACCCCAGTGCCTGGCTCAGAGCAGTTTCAGCGTCAGATAGACACTAGCTGGAAGGAACAACCGATGCGAACAAGAGCCTGGGAAAGGCTGTGGACTAAAGCAAGCCATCTCTGCGAACTCAGCCACAACTTACTGTGATCAGTATCACACGACAGAAGGACATACACCTCTCTTTTTTTCGTTTGAACTTTCTTCTACTGGAACCTGGTAGTCTTACCTGTTAACCACTAACTGCGGGTGATTCTTTTTCTTTACAAGAGTGATCCCAGAATTCCTGCTGGAGAACAGTCCTACAGAACTAACACCGTCCCCCTCCTCTCAATGCTTTCCCACTACAGAGAAGGAAGGAGACACAAGCAACACTATTTGGAAGGAGGGCTGCAGGAACCAAATGGACACCAAGAAGAAAAACAAGAAAAAAAAAAAAATCTGAACAGCCAATTTCACCTCCAGAGTGAAGTCCACCCCAGAGCTGGCTGAAGCATCGTTTAAGGATTCATTCTTTACGTACTGTTCTACAGCGTGCCAAATACAACAGGGTGATCCCAGGAAGAGACAGGCCGAAAGCCTGCCTCTAAGAATAATGCACTACTACAACCATCATTTTGTAAAGAGTAGCTATAACCCCAGAACAATACAGAAAAATTTCAACAATACTCCTGCAAGGTAGATTCACAAGCCCCCTTTACCCATGAAAATGAGGCTTTTTGGTAAAAGTGTGGTCATGTGGAAAAGGACGTCAATAGCAGATGTAACTAATTATGTCCAAGCTTGAAATACTCACAGAAACCTTAGATTTATAGCTGAACTTCAGTGGTCTGTGTGCATGTGTGTGTGTGTGTGTGTGTGTGTGTGTGTGTACAGGATAGACACATACACAAACAGAAATAGAGAAGGATATGTCTATTTTTAAAGGTATCTATGAAAATAAGAGAAATTCTTTCCAGTACAATTATGTTTCAATATCCTCAAAATAAAACTAATCTTTGATCTAAGAGTATTTTTTTCAATTTTCTTATTAGATATTTTCTTCATTTACATTTCAAATGTTATCCAAAAAGTCCCCTATACCCTCCCCCTGCCCTGCTCCCCTACCCACCCACTCCCACTTCTTGGCCCTGGCATTCCCCTGTACTGGGTCACATAAAGTTTGCAAGACTTAGGGGCCTCTCTTCCCAACAATGGCCGACTAAGCCATCTTCTGCTACATATGCAGCTAGAGACATGAGCTCTGGGGGTACTGGTTAGTTCATATTGTTGTTCCACCTATAGGGTTGCAGCCCCCTTCAGCACCTTAGGTTCTTTCTCTAGCTCCTCCATTGATGGGTCTCTGTGTTCTATCCTAGAGATGACTGTGAGCATCCACTTCTGTATTTGCCAGACACTGGCATAGCTTCACACAAGACAGCTATATCAGGGTCCTTTCCACAAAAATCTTGCTGGCCTCTGCAATAGTGTCTGTGTCTGGTGGCTGATGATGGATGGACCCCCGGTGGGGCAGTCTCTGGACGGTCCATCCTTTCGTCTCAGCTCCACACTCTGTCCCTGATCTAAGAGTATTTTAAGGGCTGGAGATACAGCTCAGCAATTAAGAACATTAACTGCTCTATCACCAAAGGACCCAACTTGCACCTCCAGTTCTAGGGCATCAGACATTGTCTTCTGGTTTCCTCAGACACTGCCTGCTTGTGTATACACAAACATACCTGTAAAGCAAAATATACATTCGAATGAAATAAAATAAAAATAAAATGTTTGCAAAAAGGAAATGTGCTAGCATCAATTAAAGCAAGAATACTTTTAGAAACATCAGAAGGTGAGATTAACTGGGCCTTAACCAAGAATTTAGAAAATCACTAAGAGAAACTGAAACTGATTCACAGAGAAAGAATTCGCAGCTGGACAAAAGGCCCCACTTTTGGACTTCTGGATCAATAAACATCAGTAATAAATGGTAACAGCTAAAGTGCATTTAATTATCCTAACACCATAACAGAAAGTTAAGAGACATTATCTTTTATACTGTACAAAATGCCATACTAGACTCAATTTGAATAATCCAAACACAAGTAAGAAGTTGGGGGAGGGGAAGGAGAGTAAGATTATTCTGGAACATTCCCTTGGTATGCACTGAATTGAGATTATCCACTATCAGGGGAACCTGTGGAATGGTTCTCTCCAATGCCACTGAAAAAGGAATTCAAGGGGCCCAGGCATCATCAGTCAGGGGAAAGAGACTTGCCATAAAATGCATAACCATACAAAACATTAAGGATGTGGGTGCTCCAGGGCCTGTTATAAAACCTCTATTTGGGATCCTGACCTTTTCAGAGTAAATATTAATTTATTTGTATAAAAGTAGCTTTTATGAACAAAACAGCCCCTCATTTCAATCGTGTAAGTAGGTGTAGTAAAGAAAATTAAGCTGCAAAAAGTGAGAATTTAAATAAATAAAAATAGTGTCACTAAAAAGCCACTTTAGTCTGCAAATGATTCCGTCACTCAAGTTTTGTAAATTGGTAGGTAAGCTTTTCCCACTGTCTGTCAGTGCTTGGATCCTTTAGAATGAATAACTAATTGAAGAATACATAATTTTGCCAGTGCTTGGTCTAGGGGACCATTTTTATAGACTGCCAACTAATGACAGCACCTTTCAGGCGACACTATATTAATATGTGGTAAAATTACATAGTTCTTTGCTTATTCTGACACTACATTACAAAGTCCTTTCATGTTATCTAGAATACAAGGCAGGATAATGAGGCAGTGAGTTTTTACTGTTAATATCTCCACCACAGGAAATGGTAGCTTTGTTTATTTTCTTCCGAAGACAACAAATTGGGTGTTTACCAGTGGAAGGTAAGGCTATAAAGGGGATACTTTAACTAACAACTGAAAAACCATACCTTTCGCTTGAGATCCGTCTCCTTATCTATCCTCCCATCTATCCATGGTAGAAATATTCCATGAAAGATTTATCACACATATCCACACATCATACAATAACTTTAAAAGCCTACCAAGACAGAAACGAGCCCTTTCTGCACAGTTAAAACAGGTCTTGTTTGGTGGGAAAAAAAAATGTAGCAACATCCTAAGTATTTTCAATACACAACAGCTCCCACTTACTGACCATCTATCACACAGAAAGTATCTCAATCTTTATAATCTACTTTTTTTCTGCCTAGAAGCTCTGAAGGGTTAAGAAACTCGCCCAACAATCTATAAAGTGGGGTGGGGGTGGGGGGGAACAGAACAAAACCCACAAAAAGCAAACAAACAAAAGCCATCCAGGTGCAATCCCAGGTCTTCCCCCCCCCCCCCCCCAGAATACAACATGTCTACACTTTGTCACATTCACCAAAGGGCCAAAAATCAAAAAGAGGGAGAAATTAATCAGAGCTCATTTGGGGCAAAACAACAACAACAACAACAACAAAAACAAACAAACAAACAAACAAAAAACCTACCTCCCTGGCTTGGATTACTTATCTGCAAAGAATAAAAGAGAATCGCCCCTGAAAGGTACAGGCAGGGATCTAGTAATAGTTGGGTTCTGAGACCATCACCAGAGGCCTGGCAGAGACTTGGTCATCATAAAATATAAGCAGAATCACTGCTTCAAGAAAGCAGAAAGGGCAACACGTGATCACAGATAGAATGGATTGTTCTGGAATAGATCAAAGAATCACAGGAAACAACTCTACAGCCCCCCTAAAGACACTGGAATTGTTAAAGGAGCTTCTCCGTTTCCATTTCACAACCACCCTACTTAATTATGCATTTACACTGTTACCTAATTATCTGACCCAACAAGACTCTCACCTCAGGTAAAGGAGGCCCTTTCTCTGGCTCTCCCTTCCTAGACCCCTGCTGGTGACTAAACTCTCAGGACTTGTTGACTTATCGCAATTAACATTTGCAGTGCAAGCGTTACTTGAAGAAAACATAACAGGAGGAGATCAAAAGCAATATGGAGACCCGTTTGTTCTATAGATGGAGGTGGCTGAACAGTTTTTTTTTCTGTGCACCCAGCCTAATCATTTCAACATCTGTTTGCAGGTGTGGCAGGGTGTGCGGGAGGCACTGAGCAAAATCTTTCCAGACGGCTTCCTGGTATAACAGAGAGACAGGAAGACGGTGATGCTGGAAACTCTGACTCAAAGGGACCTGCAAATGAATCAACCCTAGCTCAAGGCAGGTAGGTCTAAAAGGGTGAATCTGAGGTCTCTGGCCTACTGCTCTTGTCACAAACCAGAAAGGCTAAGGACAAGCTTACCAAATAGAGGGAAGCCTGAAGGCTTATGTGAGTGAGTTGATACTATAACTAAGGGGCAGAATCCAAAGGTTATCCCATCCAGCAAAGAACCTGGGAGGAACTCTATTCAGGATTTTTAAATATACATATGTAAATATTCCACCCAATAGGGCAGAGAACCAATTCAAACAATAAGCCTTGTAGAAATTAAGGAAGAGATGCTAGTTGATTGTAAGCATGCCATGGACTGTGACATAAGTTTATACATCAGCTAGCTAATTGAATTTTAGGTCTCTTATGAGACCTGAATGAGGTAGGAGAGCATCAAAGACAAGGGAGCACTTAGAAAGAGCTAGAGGGTTAACTCAGCTGCTCCACCCACAGCATACAACAGCCACACACATAAGTACCCACACGTTAAGCTGGGTACTTAGCTATGGCACCCCGCACTTAGAACCTCGTACTGGAGAGGCAGAGTGGATCTCAGGAGGCAGAGGCAGGCAGATTTCGGAGTGTGAGGCCAAACCAGTTGGTCTACAGAGTTCCAAGAGAAGCGGGGCTACACCGAAAAACTCCCGTCACGAAAAGCTAAAAAAACCGTGACCAAGGTAAATCATTTCTTGGGGACAAAATCAGAAGCTTTCAACTTACTTAGGCATGTGTGCATATGTGCTCGTTTAAATGTGTGCGTGCTCGTGCGTGCACGTGCGCACACACATACACACACACACACACACACACACAGGAATTCAGGGAAACGTAACCAGTAATGCTTTCCCCGGTGTTCATACTGAATGACGCCTCCGTGACAAGATCTCACCTGTGCTCCTGTTCTGTTCTGTCAATGGCCCTTCCTGTACCTAAGGCGAGTGGCTCACCTCACCCAGCAGTGTTTTTCCACTGTACCCTTATATAAAAGTAAGCCCTACAAGAACCTATATGGTCAGATTAACACAGGTACCTACAGAACTCATTTCTCTAAACCTGCAGAATGTTTGTAACACTTCCCTGTAAAAACACGTACACACATACTTGGCCTTTCCAAAACAAGCAAACAGGACTTCCACACATGTCTGCTTCTGCTACCCAATTTAAAACATTTCCGTTTCACCAAGACGACAGAAAAGTGAAGCACTAGCTGAGAAGCTACAGTGACAAGACAGGAGCCGGGTTAGGTGTCCACCCTTCTGAGCTGGGAAGAGAGAGCAGGAGCGAGGGCTGTCAATGAAACTTGCACCAAGGAGAAACGGGACTTGGTTTAACAAAACAAAGCCCAACATCGTGCCGGCTGTCCAAGCATGACCACCTCAATTTGTAGGCCCAGCACCTACTTAAAACTGCCTGTAATCCCAGAGCTACAGAGAGGAGAAAGGGGCAACCAACCAGGCAGAATCGGTTGCCTCCAGGTTCAGTGAAAGACTCACAGTACAGGTCAACAGTAATTGCAGATGCCCAGTTTTGACCACGGGCTTCCACGTGAGCACATGCACTTGTGCACAGGAACATGTGATGTGTGGTCATAGGTAACACGCAAATGAAATACATAAAATTGGATCAGACTGAAGAATTTCAGAAAAAAATGGCTAAAAAACTGTATAATGCATGGCTAACGTTTATTAAGCAATTACTATATCCAAGAGCAGTATCAAACATGAGGATTTCCGTGTTTAATCTTTGAAAGACTTCTGAGGTGGGCAAGCCCAGGCATGTATGATTCTTTAGAATCAGACAAGGTTCTAAGCTGGACCCTTCTCAGTTAACCCTTGAGCTTCTCCTGCCCCCTCTCCCAGCCTCACCTTTTCCCACACAAGGGTAGACAAAGCACACAGGAATAAAAAGAAATTCAGAATGGGGGTTGGGCGGAGAGAAGCTCTCAGCAGGAGAGGGAGAAATTCCTTAAATAAAAGCTAGGATGAGGGACGCGAGGGAAGAAGGTTGGGGCGTAATCTACCAATAGCGAAAGTGCGTCTCTCTACGATAATCACAAAAGTTCAGGGGTTGCTCCAGACACGGTAAATCTTTGAGCGTCTTCAAAAGTCATTTTCTGTCGCAGACATTCGCCCTCTTCCCTGTTGCAAAGAGAAAGGAGGCAGCGACCCATGAAGTGTCAGGAATGCATCCGAGGGAGCCCCAGCTAAGTCTCTGGGAGGCCTTTGTGCTGCTATGAAGTTCAAAGGAATTGAGCGGCTGAGGAGTCGGAGGCAGAGCACAACGGGGAGGAGCACTCAGCGACCTGGAGAGGCTGAGCCCAGCGCTGGACCGCGCAGCGTGCACTGCACCCACCCACCCTCCAGCTGCCGGGGAGTCCCGGGAGAGCGGGAGTAGGGGACATGAGCTGGGGTGGGGGGTAGGGGTGGGGAACAGGCAAGATTCCCTCCAGACTCCTTCGGAACTTAGTAAGCCCAGCGTTGTTTAGGGATCCCGCCAGAGGGTGAGGGGGCCAAGATATTTACATTGCTCCAAAAGGGAGGGCGAGGGGGAGGGGGACACAAGGCTGGGAGGCTGGGAAAGAAAGCAAAAGAAAACAAACTGTTCTGGCCATTAAATATTCATGACAGCAGCCTTGCTAAGTTCTAATGGAAAGCACATAAATCCCTTTATAACTGTGTTAAATGGAAAGAAAAAAAAATGGCCGAGGGTCACAGCACAGGGCCAACTGGAAATGGATGAAACTGTAGCTCGAGAGGACCTCAAGCTCAGGGAGGCTGGCTGCTGGGGTTCTAATAAGTATTTAGTAGGTGTGGACGCTGGTGCCATTCATTCCTCCCTTCCACAATAAACCACAGCTCAAAGGGTGGGTTTTCAATTACCCTATACTCCTGAGGGGCATTTCGTCTCTTGAAAGCACATTCCCTCAACTGGAGGGTCCTGGCTCTGTGTGGCGGAGGTTGCCGTTTTTTGAATCTTGCTGTACTTGGTTTAAGTCTTGAAACAGACCATCCTGATGAAGAAAATGAAGATCCAATAATCTAATCAGGGGCTGCTTTCCCAGTGATGCGCAAGGGAATCTTCTGCGTGCAGGCGGGGGGGGNGGGGGGGGGGGCTGCAGAGACCAGGCTAAGCCCAGTGAAGGATAAAAGGAAGCGAGCGCAGCCAAGCCAGGCCCTAACTCATCCCAGGCCTCCTACCTTTAGACCGTGTGCAATCTCCACTACTCACACACACTCCAGCCTTCCAAAAGGCTGGAGGACTGTACTAAAGAAGCAACAGGAGGGGCAGGCCATGTAACACAAAATGTTTTTAATGGGGGACACACTAAATGGTGTTACTAAGAACTCAAATTGCTCCTTACTTAAAGGGAACAAGTAAGCTTTTGAAAGCGGAGTTGATACTTGCACAGCAGGCAGTAAATGTTCTACCTTTCTTAGTGGTTTGGGGTTTTATTAATGTATTTTTAAATCGTTATGGGGGGGAGAAAACAAGAACGCACGGTTGTACTTCAGAAGGAGGAGGCTTAGATTTATCCATCACCCCCCCCCAGCATAGCTCAGGGCAGACATACATAACCCTGAAATAAACATGACACAATCCCAAAAGGTCCTTGAAGGGAAGTCAGAAGCCCTTAACACAGCGCTCTGTGACCTCAAAGGCCACAAAACCCAAACTGGGCTACTTTAGAAGTAAACATGGGGCCTGCAGGGGAGAACACTCGTTGTACAGGCATGAGGACCAACTCTCCAGCACCCTCGGAAAAGCAGGCTGTGGTGACACGTCCCATGCGGGGGGGGGGGGGGCAGGGGGACAGGGATGGGGGCAGGGTAGGGAAGACAAGCGGAAGGAAGTACATGATTTCGGGACTCACAGAAAGCCGGTTCTTGCCTAAATGGAGGGTTTCAGGTTCAGTAAAGACCTTGTCTCCAAACACTCAGTGTCCACCTCTGACCCTTACTTGCACATGCAAAGGTGCGTGGGAGCATGCGCTGGTGCCCACATACTGTGCGTACACTACACACAGGCAGTAAATAAACGAATTATTAAAAAATGCAAAGCTTCATCTTCAGTGTTGCAGGAGCTAATCTTACAATCTCCATTGGATTCATCCTGCAGGAGGAATAGAATACAATCTAGTGGGATGTGTGACATCATCCACTGCAATCAATCAAGCTTTGTTATCTAGTGGGATGTGTGACATCATCCACTGCAATCAAGCTTGGTTTCCATTCTGGGATACAGGTATCACTGGCTGCTTTGGTTCAAGTGCATTTCCCTCCTTAACTTAATTTCTATTTATCTGATGTATTGGGGGGGAGGGGTAGTGGTGATGGTGGTGGTGGTATGTGTGTCACACATTATGGTGGGCAACTTGATGGAGGACAACTTCCAATCGTTAGCTCTCTCTCTCTCCTTCCACCATAACTCAAGGGACTCGAAGGCCAATCACCAGGCTTACGTGAAAAGTGCTTTTTCCCACTGCACCATCTTCCAGGCCACGTGGTTTATGGTGCGGAGGACAGGAAAAAACCAGGGACCTTGAGAATGCCTGCCAGGTACGCCATGCTCCAAGCACAGCCCGTTTAGGATAAACGCCTTCAAACATGAACGTGAATACGTCTTCAGTTGCTCTTCACCTGTGCCTCTCACTAAATCTGCCATTAATTAATTACTCACCACAACCTGGCTCAGAAAAGTTGCACACACAGTGACCTATCAGTACAAAGATAACTTGCTGAATGAATGTCTGATAGAATTATCAAGACATGCCGTTCTCTTTTGTTTCAGAGACTTATATGCTGTTATGATTTGATTTGATTTCATTTGATTTGATTTGGGGGTAGCAGGGGAGGGGGGTAGTTGGTTGGGTTTTCTGAGACAGGGCCTTACTATGTAACCAAGGCCAGCCTTGAACACACTATCTAGCCACTACTTAGATAATCTTGAACATCTTCCTAGGTCTTTCCTGTGTGCTGCAGTTTTGGTGTTAAGCCACACCCAACTTACCTCATATTTGGAATATAGAACTGACTGTGCACCCAAGTTGAAATTAAGAAGCAATTTTTGCTTGATGTCATATAAACAGAAAAATCAAGAATTATTAATGTAAAATAAGCACAGAGCAATAATAATGTCTCAAACTTTTTAGGTTTTTTTTTTTTTAAGTATTTGGAAAACAATATTCCAATTTCCTCTTTGTAAAAAAAGAGATCTGTCTCCAGCTAGGATTTTCAATTAAAGAAACAACACACAGAAAAGTACAAACTGTTGTAGTTGAATAAATAGGTTCATTTTTCTTTTGGGGGGGAGGCATTTTAGACTACATAAACAAACAACTCCTACCAGGACCAGAGTTCCTAGGACGCAATAAACTATCTCTGCAAGGTAGTATGCAAGGAATTCAGGAGCCCTGCAGTGGGGGGGTTGGGAGAGGGAGCTCACCAGGAGCCACAGGATTACTTCAGCCTCAAGGATTCTAAGCCAGGGGACTCACTAGATTTCCCTGCACACCCACCTTGTTCCCACCTCCACTTGGGGAGGCAGCCACAGTGGCGAAGCCCGCTGTGACCGCCATGCCTAATTCTCACCTCAGAGGAGCATATATATAAAAAGCCTGCCTCCCCCAGTAACTGCACCACAGACAGCTCTCCATAAACTTCATAGCAAAAGCAAGGAGCCCTTACAGGTGAGCCAGACCAGATCCTGGGGGCTCTTTTAAAGCAGAGTGACCTTGTTGTAGTTTTCATCTTAGTCTCAGCAAAAGCCTGAGACCAGGAATGAGAACCACCAGCGACATCAGTAACAACATGCAGCTTCAGAGGACCAAGGTGCTAACTGTTCTGAAAAGCAATAAGGCCAGAAGTATCAACAGGGTGGCTATGGTAATGAACATCAAGCAAGTGATAACAAATGTATTACAGATAAATGTAATACAGAGAGAGAGAGAGAGAGAGAGAGAGAGAGAGAGAGAGAGAGTTTAAAATTTAAGACAGAGTCTTTCTACATAGCCCTGGCTGTTCTGGAACTCACCATGTAGACCAGGCTAGCCTCTACGTCACAGAGATCCTCCTGCCTCTGCCTCCCAAGTGCTTGACATAAAGGCATTAAATGCAGAGCTTCATATTTTAAAATTTAAGGAGTCAACTTCCTACCTAGTCCTTCGAGCTAGCTCCATCTTTCCAAAGGGAGGGGTAAAAATACCTTTATTGACAACAGCACTTTCTCATTAACTATCAGACTTGGTGTAAATCATACCCATGTCGATTTCAGCTGTAATTTCTTAAAACAGAGACAATGTCATAAGTTAGGTGTTCACTCTATGTGGCATCAGCAAGTATTTGCAAACTATTTTAATACTGATCGCATTTTACATCTGTTTATCGTTTCATTCCTCAATCATGGACTATGATTTAGTCATATCCGTGTATTACACAAAAACCGACATCCACTGAATGAATCTCTTTGACTATACAGGCTTCTTTCCCAACTTTTCTTTTCCAGCTCACTGGTCCTATGTTAAACAACCAAGAGGCATCTGACTTCGTTTCTCTTTGCTTTAATTATATTCACGATCCTTCTATGTCAAGAACATCTTGGGGGGGAAAAATGAATTATCAGCCCAAAAAGTCATTATGGAAGAAGATGTTTTATATTATAAATATGGAAGTTAACTGTGTAGAAATGAAGGGAAATTAAAAAAAAAAAAAAAGTTAGGACAAACAAGTGTCCATCCCCTCTGGATCCCAATAGCCACCATATGATAATACTGTGTTGGAAGCATCCTCATATAACACCAAGTTGATATCAATCCTATAATACCAGGTTCAAAACATGGGGAATGCTGAACAACCATCGGCCTTGTTTAATTTTAAAATAGTAAAAAGAAGGAAAAATCAATCACGACTGACACACAATTGAACCCAAACCACCTTCAACTTTCAAAACAAGAAGTGTGAGGGCACCAAGGGTAGCCAAGTTCTCCTGGCTTCATACGGGGATCCTACCATCACCAAAGTTTCCTGCAGAAGCACGAGGCAAAATTTGAAGTTCCATTAAAAGTTAGGTTAAAAGACATTCTTACTGGTGGACAGTTTTGTTATGAACATGTTCATACGTTGTTAAAATGTTGCTAAAACACCCCTCATAAGCCATACTCCCTCAGGAGTAAAATTAAACAAATTATATAGGTTAGTGAGTCAGGAGAATAAAAAAAAAAAAAAAAAAAAAACTCATTTTTTTTTTCATCTGAAAGAGTAATTGTAAAATATTAAAAACAAAAGACAAAAAAATAAAAGATAAAAAAACCTCTCAGGATGCCTTGGCCTCCTCATCTTAAGGTAAAATTATCATATAAATAAGCGAGGCACCTCAAGGAGGCTTCAGCTTCCTCGTGACCACACATTTCAGCCGCTCTCCCTCTGAGCCTTAGCAGTATTAATTACTGGGACTTTTTCCCCCTAAAGCACGGAATTCCTTTTGAAGTCAAAGACACAGAAAGTTCAAAGGTTAGGCTGCCACTCAACATTACGGCTTGTCCAAAACCCAGCCAGGAAACCCATTTCTAAACTTACTTAGACAAGGTATTGCAATCCGAAAGCCAGAGCCCACCAGACAATGCAGGGCCGCTGGTGTTTTTGTACTTTGCTTAGGGACTTATTCATAAGGGTGACAATGCCTACCTCATCACCAAGGAGAAACATTCTTTTGGATACAAAGAATCCCAGCCATTTCTTCCAACGCCCTCCTCCCTTCACCCACTAATTACTTTCTCAACATTCTAGAAGGCTAAAAGACTCTAGTGGAGCTGAATAGCCTAGGATTTAGCCCACATTATAGTCTGTCTTGTACTTCACACCCCTCCAAAAATTAAAAAGGAAAACCCTAGCTACCCTACATGTGGAGGGGAAGGGTGAAACACAAGATTTCAATAGAAATAAAAGTTAACTTTGGTAGAGATGACCAGGAATGGCCATCAGATAAAAATGGTTTCACATAGAAAAGAAGGCTTCGCTTCCTCAAGGAAGCCAGGCTGGTGTGGGTTCCATTCGATCCTTTTTCTCAATCAGCAGTCACCAATCTACATCCAGGCACCTGGCTAGGCAGTGGATGAAAGGACAAAAGTAGACCCTGTCCCCAAGGAGTTCACAGGGTGACAAGAGTGAGGCTGCTAAGTCCCAGTTATGGTACAATTATAATGCCACACCACGCTGCTTAGGAGACGATGCAAATGTAGAAGATATGACGAACCTAGAAAATGGGCCTCGAACCAGATGGGTGGTGTGGCAAAAAAGGGCTCTTGGGAGGGGTGGTATATAGACAGGCTATACTTGAGCCTTGAAGGACATAAAGGCAAACATTTAGGTGGGTGTTATGCTTGTGGTAGATGACCTATCCAGGCAATGAAAACAGCAAACGCTGTTTGTTATGTATGATCCAAAGTAGAAATAGGAAGGCCAGATACATCTGATACAGAACTCAAGACAGACAGACAGACAGACAGACACACACACACACACACACACACACACACAGATACCCAGAACACCAGCAGCTCTAATCATCTGTGCTTCCTGAGTTGCAGAGGGTCATAAATTCCACTTGCCCGTTATCAGTGAGAATTTCGTAGGATCATCTTGAAATCTGCTCTCCCCTGGCTTCCTTGAAGTGCAACAGATGTCATGCATCTTTAGGCACTGTGCCCTCTCACCTCTGTCACCCTTCTGTGGATTTAATGATCATCGTAGAAACCAACAGATGAATTACGGTGTTTACTGGCCTTTCCTATCCTTTTCCCATACTCTAGTCTGACTACCAGCACAGCACATGGAAGTCCCACTAATGATGCTCTGATGGAGACCAAGCACTTGTCTTTAAAGAAGACTGGCTCCCCACCCCCACCCCCACCCCCACCCCCATTTATGTCCCTTAGAATTTCAATGGTATTCTGAAGGCCTTGAGCAGAGCATAATCAAAATTCATGCATTTTCTTCCAAGGGTTGATCTTTTAAAACTCAGCCGGTGGTAAAGACTTCAAAACTGAAAGGATTTTTGCCACCCAAGGAACTTACATGATAGATAATAGGAAACTGCGTTCTTCACTGTTTTCAAATATAACTTAAGCTAGGCATGGTGGCATATGCCTTTAATCCTAGTAGTCCAGAGGCAGAAGTAGTCAGGGCTCTCTGGTTCTAGACCAGGTATGTGGTCATAAAAGACTACACTGTCAGACCCTGTCTCATGCCATAATTCATATAGATCACAAAGAAGGAGGAGAGGTTGATTTCTCTTTACCAAATGCAGAGCAGACCCAAACTAAGAAAGAAACCCCCGCCCATGAATGAGTGGGGAATCATTCAGAAATGGATTCTAGCCAGCTTGGTGGCACATGTCTAATTCTAGTATGAAGGACAGTGCGGCAGGAGGGCCGTGAGCGTGACAAGAGATTGAGCTAAAACAGCAAGACATAGTCAAAAAAAAAAAAAAAGGA
>NC_034606.1:19382704-19417992 GCF_900095145.1 Mus pahari
GGGGGGGGGGGGGTAGGATGCTCCTCAAAGTAAAATCATCATAAATATTTTAATTAGAGGGCATTTACACCAGACAGAATGCTAAATGTTTTCCCATTGAGTATTTCATGCAGCAACTATAACAAGACAAAGACTAGAATCCTGTCATACTGATGGAGAAACAGTGGCTTAAGCAGTTAGTTACATGAAATAAAGGGAGATGACATTAAACGCTCTTAATCACCAAACTCACATGCTCCCCCATGCCAGGCTCCTGCCAGCTCACACAAACCCTAAGATGCCAACTGATTCTTCTTTAAACTTTTAAATGTTTCACTTATTTATTTAGTGGGGGTGTGTAGATGGTGTGTGTGTGTGTGTGTGTGTGTGTGTGTGTGTGTGTAAGTCAAAGGACAACTTTGAGGAATAGCTTCATTTTTCCGTGGAATCAAGGCATCAAACTCAGGTTGTAGGCAGAGCTCACCCAAGGAGCGCTTTAACCCACTGAGCTATCCCTCATTTCTCTTAATTACATTTGTTTTAAAAAGAGAGAGAATTTTTGCAATTTTTACTTAAGATGATCGTACATGAGTACGATGATTGAATGAGAGATTCTCAATCCAATTTTTTCCCCCAAAAAAAACCTCTGCTTAATCTCCAGGCTGCTCTAAGTGTTTAGACCTCGTCTGGTGATGCTTTAGGAAGCAAATGATGCCTGCAGATAGGGGCTTCATCGTCTCTGGGATACTGTGTTTTCTGCTCCCGGGTTTCTACAGGCATCGGGAGTTCCTATCCTTCCATAAGCTTTGTCATCAGAGACCCAGCCTCAAAGGTGAGGAAGCCGACCTGAATACCAAGCCTCCCCTTGTCAGTCTTCCTGGGCTTTGCACATCTGTTTTTCATCCCTACCAAGTCCCCAGAAGGAGAAAGAGGAAAGGGACTTAAGAGAAATCGCCACTGTCGCTTAATGAATTGATGCTGGCATGCTTTAACAGCCCATTTAATTGTAGGGTCATATTTTAGGCAGAGGCTCTCCTACCACTAATAGAACGTAGTCACAGTCTCTTATTACTCTATCCCTGGGGAATTATAATTGCTCCATTTGCTTCTCTCTCAACCAGCCCCTGCATTACCTGCCTACCCCGTAACATTGCAAAGCTGAGAACAAAACCAAACCAAAAAAAGTTACAAGATGTCAGCCAGGAATTATTTGGGTATATTAAATTATAACATTTAACTTCAGAGGGGAGGGGGACAGGGAAACAGACTAAAGAAGAGTATGATAAACGATACGAAAACAATAGAGTCCTGTGGTCACAAGCATTGGCATGAGAAGTGCTAATTTCCAGTTATTTTAAAACCATAACATCATCTAGTCCATTATAGAGAAGTGACAGCCACGTGTGACCTCACACTCAGGCAACAGGGTGGCTTTTCTCACCCTGAGAGAACGTGCCAACCAAAAATAGCAAAATGCATTAAAAATAGTAGATGCCTTAACAGGGGCCTGGTGTGCTCACTTCTAAAGCTCTGCCTGCCCTACAACAAGGCAACGCAATTCAGACGTGATGTCTAACTTTGTCCTGGGAAGCACAACTTGTCACACCTGGATGACACACCTGGAAACAGCCTGAAACCAGACACCATAAAAGGATGTCTTCTGGTGGCAGCTTCAAACCTTCTGACACTGCTACCTGGAAAAATTTAACTTTTATTTTTCCAGTAAGATCTGCCCGTGCTTTTCCAACCACACCAGTGTGAATAACACTCCTCAGGAATAAAAACATTATGAAGTCACGGCTAAGTCCTTAAGAAACAAGAATATTCTAGCAGACACTTGTAGCCTCTCTCCTCTGAAAATGAATGGTCAATCTAGGAATATGTAAGGCATCAATAGTCTAAGAATGAGTAAGTGTTCCAAATTTTCTTTTTTTTTTAAGATTTATTTTATTTATTATATGTAAGTACACTGTAGCTGTCTTCAGTCACCTGAAGGGGGAATCATGTCTTGTTACAGATGGTTGTGAGCCACCATGTGGTTGCTGGGATTTGAACTCAGGACCTCCAGAAGAGCAGTCAGTGCTCTTAACCACTGAGCCCTCTCTCCAGCCCCAAGAGTTCCAAATTTTCAAATAATGCAACCCAAACCAAACTAACTAGACTGACTGGCCACAGTTTTTAAAAATCCAACTTTAAAGCATTTTTTCCCAAGTCACTGGTGAAATCTTCTAGGATGCCATGCTCTCCTAACTTCACACAATCCTCCTCAAAGTTCTTCTGATACCAAAAACAAAGATGTAAGAATGAAGTCTGTGCTGAAGGAACAGAGGAGGTGGGAGCTAGTAATGACAGGTTCCACCAAGCTTCAGTCTCTGCCACTGAGAGAGCAGAGTGTGACCCCAAAGGTCTACATCACCCTGGCAGCTGACTGGCAAAGCCAATCAACACTAGAAGGTGTGGGGCAGAGACAGACAGACTTTCCCTTTATTTTAAACATGCAATCTGGACAAAATTACTTCTCCGGATGTGAAGGTGCGATTAGGTAAACTCTGAACTCGAAGAATCTAAAAACCGACCTTGAAATTCAAACATATAAATGGGCATGGCGCACGCCTTAAATCTCAGCACTCGGGAGGCAGAAGCAGGAAGATCTCTGAAACCAGCCTGGTGTATAATGTGAGTTCCAGGACAGCTTGGACTACACGGAGGAAACCTGTCTCAAAAATCAAACATCAAAAAAAGAAGGGGGGAGGGGGGAGGAGGGAAGGAGGGAGGGGAGAGGGGAAGGGAGGGAGGGAGGAAAGAGAGGAAGGAAGGAAGGAAGGAAGGAAGGAAGGAAGGAAGGAAGGAAGGAAGGAAGGAAGGAAGGAAGGAAGGAAGGAAGGAAAGAAAAGACAGAGAGACAGAAGTGCTGGGTAGGTATACCTTTAATCTTCATACTCAAGAGGCAGAGGAGTGAGGATCTCTGTGAGTTCGAGGCTACCCTGGACTATATACACAGAGCTCCAGGACAGGCAGAACTACATCGTGAGACTCTGTCTCAAACTAAAACAAATTAGCCAGAAATTCAGATTAATAATAAGATAATCATAATCACAATCATAATGAATGTGCCTAAAAGATAAAAAGTCAAAAATGCACATTCCATTCCTGAATGACTACAGGCCCAGAGTGTTTCTTTGCACAGTCACAGAGCAGTTAGAGAGCACTGTGCTACTCAATGCTCTCCTTCCAGTCCCCACCGCAGCACTTACCTGCTATGAATGTCTCCGTTTATTATGTGGGCCATCACCCACCAGCCACCGTAAGTGTTTAATGTTCCACTTGTCAAGGCCAACCTGGCCCTGATCCAGTCTGAATATAAAGAATTCCACAACTAACCCCGTACCATAAAGTCTGGGTCCTCCTCTGAAGTTTGATTAATTGGCTCCTACAAAGCCACTCTCAGATTGGTAGCCTTAGCACCCAGGGCACAGGAAGATGTCCCCAGGAGGAAATGTTTAAAACTCAGGAAGCAAAGCATTAGCTCTTGGTCACCAGGCCTTGATGCAAATAAAAACAGCACCATGAAACCGCCTGTCTAGTCTTCTCTCACGCCTTATGCCTAGCTGAATAATCCCATTAACATAAAAGACAATCAACAATGCTGGGCTACATCTCACTGTTAGCATACGAGCCAAGCATGTGCAAAGCACTAAGTTCAGTCCCCAGTACCACGAAGACCACTGACAAACCACTATGCCTCCTCAGACACACAGGCCAGAGGACGAGTCAGGATCCTTACAAGCACCTAAGCTACTTCTGCCTGCTACTTACAGGGTTTACATGGAAAGATGTAAAATTCTTCCAAACTTTAAAACAAACAAACCAAAAAACAGGACTCGGCAAAGTGACTCTGACTCCAGATACTATCACCTTCTGAGCCAGCGTGAGATCTCTCTCACCGTGGAGCCCAGATCTGGAGGGCTGTAACTCCTCGTCACAGTGTTTCCCATTAGTCTGTGTCTGTGCGTGCATAAACCTCCTTCCCTGGAATGTAGGCTCAAAGTCTTCGAGGGAACAGATCTTCAGCTAACGGCAAACAACCAAGCAAGTAATGAGGCTGGCTGGACATGTTATATACTGCAGCCAGTCTCAATGCTGCCCCATGAGTATCAGTCACGGGTGAAGCCTCTAGAACAGAACACAATGGCTGCCCAGAGCCCCACACTCCTGGAGACAGCCAGGGTACAGCAGCAGGTACCAGAGCCTACTGTTAGCTGGCCTCACGTGCCAACTCTGCATCTTTTCTTTGTCTCTGGGGAAGAACGGGACAAGTCTAGGCCTCACCTTGCTGACCTCTCAAGTAGAGGTCAGAACAGTGTCGCCCTTGTGGAGCTTCTTTTGCAAGGACTAGAGGCAAGAGGACATGGCAAGTACAGCCCCCCTCCCCCCACCACCACACAGCAGGTACCTGGTTAATAACACACATGTAGTGCTGGGGACCAAAGCACTGCGGTCACCCAACATTCCTTCACTGGAAGGAGTTGGTGGGAGCATGTGCTGCTAAGAGCACATGGATGCTTCCATGGCTAACCACCATGCATCATCTCGGCAAGCACTCTTCCCCAGAGATTTTGTGACAAATTGGAAAAGGGTTGGGAGAAAACATTTTGAAAGTACGAAATACAACTTCTATGCTCATATTAATAAAAAGAGCTTGTATCTCAATTTCATAAGGTCTGAAGGTAGGGAGGTCGGAGTTACTAAAAACAGCCCCCCAGTTGTGGGGCTGTGGAGACAGCTCAATAGGAGTGCTTGCCCGGCATGTAGGAGACCCTGGGCTGAATCCCAGGCGCCTCAAATAAACAAACAAACCTATTTGTTAATGTTCAGCAGTGACCTTCATTTAATGAGGGAACTGTCATTTGCCAACTGGCTACTGAAGTGACACCCGCCATAGCATAAATAAAGGGACAACATTAATGTTTCCTTGAGGGCTGGAGAGATGGCTCAGTGGTTAAGAGCACTGACTGCTCTTCCAAAGGTCCAGAGTTCAATTCCCAGCAACCACATGGTGGCTCACAACCCTCTGTAATTGAATGTGACTCCCTCTTCTGGTGCATCTGAAGACAGCTACGGTGTACTCATATACATAAAATAAATAAACCTTTAAAAAGAAAAAAGAAAATGTTTCCTTTAGACTTATCATATTTAAAGAGCTTGGTTGCGGTTTTTTCTTTTGTTTTGTTGTTGGCTGGGGTGGCTTTGGGGTGTATTGTTATGTGGGAACTTATCACAAGAGCGGTATGGTTGAGACCCCCATTTTTATAGAAATCACTGGAGGGAAATAATTCCTGTATTAAACTTCAATGGAATGAGCTCTTGTACAACTGGGAAACAAGAGCCATGCATTCCCACCCAAAAGCCTATCACAGCTGGGAGCAGGGTGTGGTGTGTGTGTGTGTGTGTGTGTGTGTGTCTCGCACACGGGCGCATGTGCGTGTATATGTTTGTTTACTGGAATACAATCGACCTGCTTTGTTGCAAAGCATTCCAGAAGGAAAGCTTTTTCCATTCTGTGTTTTCATGAGCAACAAATTCTACGCCCCTGTTTATTCTCTCTGATAATCTATTTTAAAGGAACATTTTGAACACACGCACAAAATAAAATAATATCCCTTAGGTGAATCTGACTTGTAAATAAGAAAAGCTATTAAGCTCCTAATGTTTCCAGTTTCTCTATCATAAACACTAAAGATAATCTCAGAATATACAGCTCTTTTGGCTTTCCTCAACAAGACTTCATTTTTCAGAAAGGGCGAGCATGGCAGTAAGGGCCAGCAGTGGTACCCAGCCATCCGCTTTTAATAAAAAATAAATAAGAAGTAGGAGGGAACCGATCACCAACTAGATAAATAAAGAACCTGAGCCTCAAGTGACTCTTATATACAGCTCTGTATGCTCACTGCGCCCACTTATAGCCTGGTATGGTGACCAATTACCTAAAATTTTGTGGGGGAAAAGAAAACATTCAGAATTTCTTCACACCACCATTTTTTCCTAGAGTCAGGAATGCAACCTCTTTAGGCGAACCATTTTTGGAGCAAGAAATAATCCATCATGCAAAAGCCTATTCTAACCACCTGGCACCAAGCAACCGCGTCCAGTGACTTCGTGTTACAGCCTTCCACACATAAAGGAACCGCTCTAAAGCTGAAGGGCTAATTGCACATCCACAGACTTCCTCTTTCCACAGAGCTTTTTAATTGGGTACTTTCAGTTGCCAAGTATGTTCAGAAATGGTATTTCCAGTAACCACGCCGAGGTTCGGCTTCTCGGGAGCTGGAACCTGCAGCTTCCCCTTGGATAAGGAACCGAGGGCTTATTTTAAGCTGTTCATTCTCCACAAGATGATGCAGAGAAGGGGGAGAACCAAGGGCTTCCGTGCTCTTCATTCAGCTTACGTTCACAACAAAAAGAATGGTACCCGTAAGTTCTGTGTAAAAAGTTAGAGTGAATTATTCTAAACATAGAAACTCCTCCTCAAACAGAACATGAATATTAGACAGATGGACTTCCCCTTTCTATACACAATTACATCTGTAGTAGGCAGAACTATGTAGGGTTTCAATTTTGCAGAAATTGGTTATTTCTGAAGCTTCCCTTCTTCAGTCACACACTGTGGTTTGATTCAAAGGAAGAGGGTCGATATCACACACAAGGCTCTGCAACATCACACAACCGCATAAAGCTGTCACCATGAAATACATCGCTGCACGATTCTGCCGCCCATCTTTTTTTTTTTTTTTTTTTTTTTTTTCCCTTGCAGCAATGGGCACACAACCTCAGAGGATGAATTCACCACTTCAAGGCTCACAGAAAGAAACAACAAAAATAGTCCTGGCAATAGGAAGCCCCTGGGGACACAGTCCTTGCCGTCAATTTGACAGCACATCCACCTTTGAGTTAATAATTCTCAGACTTCCCACGTTCTGCACCTTCCCCCAGATAACAGTATTCCTCCATTTTTACAAAGGAACCTAGCCCTGAAATTAAATTCAATGCCCAGAAAAATAAATAAATAAATAAATAAAAACTGGATGAATTTCTTTCAACTGATACTCATTTGCTAAAGATAAAACCTTGGCTTCAGATTATAAATACAGTTTTCAAAATAATTACCAGATTCCGGCAAAGGTCATAACTAATGGTCAGAAGATCTATGAACCCTATAAAAACATATGTACGGGTCAAGGTAAATGGCTCAGTCGGTAAAGTGATTGCAAGCGGACCTAAATTCCATCCCCAGAACACTCATAAAAGCCATCATTGCAGTATGCATACGCTCTCCTAGGGTTCGAGAGGCAGAGATGGAGAAGGTAGCTGTGGCTTGCTGGCCTGCTGAGTGGCAGCATCAGCAAGCTCCAGGTCAGTAAGAGACCCCACAGCTCCTGAAGTTGTCTCATGGCCTCCACATGCATGCATATGTGGTTGCACATGAAACCAGATACAACACACGTAAATGCTTAACGTGCAGTTTCCGACTAGGAGGACTCTACGGAGTGGTCTGTGACCTAAAAGACTCAACAACACAGCATAAACCTGCTTCCCCCCCCCCCCACTTGTACTGAGTGGCATAAATCACCAATAGTACTCTGCCAGTTAAACAGAATATAGAACAGGAAATAGAATTTTCTTCCAATGTAACGTGCTTATACAGACAGAACGTAATGACAACCTTTTAGTATGTACACTATAACCAAAAGAAACCCCATTCGTTTAATAAAGGCGGGATCATGAATGTAATTGTGAGGCATTCGTTGCTATTGTGATTGTGTATTAATGTACAAAGAGAGTCCTTATCCCATGAGTAGAATTGAAAACCCTGATAGAAACAAGCCCATTCTCAGGCTTATAAAACAAGCCTTTACAGATAATTATGTTTTATTACTCTTCATTTTATGGGGATTGTGTTATACAAAACAAATACCAGATGCCTATTTGTTTTATTCATTTCAGGGGAAAAAAACCCTACAAGTGCCTCTGTGAATAGAACTGCTTTTAATTAAACACAATCCACAATGAGTACATAAAAATTAATACTGTTGAAAGCCAGCAGGTAGAAAGTAAATGTATCAACCAGCAACTGCTGAATGCCTTCTTCTCTGCTCTGGCAAGGGAAGAACACATTCCCCAGCTTATTTCTCAGAAACGGAAATCAGCAAGGAATACCTGAACAAGGTCATTCATTCATTGACTTGTATGGGGAAAACTAGAACTAACATTCATGGAAGCGTAAAGTCTAGAGGTGAGAAGAAAATACAAAATCAATGTGTTATATTGAACCGCAGCCCATCTGAGACCTTCTTTACAAAAAAATCACATAGGTCCTTTATGAGCCATTTAGGGAAAGCTGTTGAGAGAAGGAAACTAGGTGGGACCATGTGTGCCCATTACCAGAACTTGGAATGGTAAGGTAAAAGGAGCATCATAAGAAGTTGAAGGCCAGCCTCATATAAGTACCCAGTACCAGCCTAGCAGGACTACAAGGCAAGAAACTGTGTCATAGGTAGGTAGGTAGGTAGGTAGGTAGGTAGGTAGGTAGGTAGGTAGGTAGATGATAGATAGATAGATAGATAGATTGATAGATAGATAGACAGACAGACAGATAGATACTGTGTAATAGATAGGTTGGTACATACATACATACATACATACATACATACAGGATTCTGGCGTAGTTCTGACTTTATCTGCAAACCTCAGAGGGTTACTGATGAACAGTGGCTGCCATCTGATTAAATCAAGCATGTTTAAAAAAAAAAAAAAAAATTGGATGGGGGTTGCCTAAGGAGAGGCAGGGAAAGAGAACAGAGAGACTACAATCTGGAAGTTCCTTCCTGACCCCAAAGATGTAAAATCCTATCTGTTCAACTGTCAGTTCTAATCAGACAGCATTGGAGCCCCACAAGAAAAAAACCTGGGTCCTTCCCTTACTTTTTCCCTCTCTGCTTTTGTTGTTGTTGTTGTTGTTGTTGTTGTTGCTGCTGTTGTTGCTGTTGCTGTTGTTTCCTTTTGATCCAGTCACGGTACGAACCACTCACTTATGGCAGGTCCTAGATTTGAGATCATCTGTCACATGGTGATGTGTAGTTGCCAGTGACGAGACAGAAACTAAGCTCACTTTAAGGGCACTGAGGAAGGAACCTGAAAGCCAGGACCTGCTCTGGCAACCCTAACTCCACCCTTACAGGCGTTTAAGAGATCATCCCCCAAGTGCCACTCTCTCCAAGTCTGACTCTCACAAGAGTCCCAGCGCCTCAAGGAAAGCTTGCCGTTATCTTTCTCCAGCTGACTAACAGTCTGACAATCGGACGTGGGCCTTTTGGCTAAACGGGGGGAAAAAGAATTACTCTGTTTTTCTATTTTAAAAAGTCACATCCTTCAGCTTTTCAGCCTTTAAAGGATTTCTTTAATAGATATGGGCAACATATCTTTAATAGATGTGTAGCATTTAAGTCATAGATACACACCCCAGAATTCATTTTGCTAAAACAAACAGAACCCATCAAAGTACTTATTGGTCTCCAAAAGTCAGAGGCGAATAAAGAATATTCATCAACTGTACTCAATT
The DNA here is from genome assembly GCF_900095145.1 of Mus pahari. Classification (NCBI taxonomy): domain Eukaryota; kingdom Metazoa; phylum Chordata; class Mammalia; order Rodentia; family Muridae; genus Mus; species Mus pahari. The sequence goes on from NC_034606.1 coordinate 19,392,300, forward strand.
ATAACATAATCAAAGTGCTGTTTTCACAACAAAATAACATTCAGCTATCAAAAGAGAACGAGTGAGCTAAACATGCTGATGCAGAATGCAAGTTGATACACTATCACAAGATCTTTACCCCAAAGACCATGCACGTGACTCTCATGACAGTACCGTATGCTCAGCCAAGAACATACATACTGATGTACCAAAATGCTCATGGGAAACATTATCACAGGGCTTTTCTTTCCTGTAAGCCCAAACTTCTCATGTGCAAGTGCTGCCGTCTCTGTCTGTTTCCCCCACAGCACCCCCCAATTTATGCTGTAATCTTTGCATGACTCTCTCTCAGAAATTCAACTCAAAATCAAACTTTCGAATTGTTTTTTTCCCCCCCTTTGAGAAAAGAATCTCACTCGATAGCCCAAGATGGCTTTAAACCCACAGCCATCCTCCTGCTTCAGTCTCCAGCGCTGAGATGAGATCAGCTGTGAGCCATCACACTCCACTCAGAGCTGAACTCTTCTTAGTTGCTAGAAGAGCTTAACTGAATGGAGGTAGGAGACCCAATGCTGGATAAACTAGAGGGGTGTGTGTGTGTGTGTGTGTGTGTGTGTGTGTGTGTGTGTGTGTGTTCTTGAAAAAAGAAAGGGAGAACTACAAAAAAAGAAAAGGAGAACAAGAAAGAAGAGGAAGAGGAAAAGGAAGAGGAGGAAGAAAAAAAAATAACAGGACCAGGGAGCACAGTCATTTGACAGGAAGATGGGCTTTTGTGCACAGCCTTGATGCTGGAGAGCACCTAAGAGGAGGAAATGTACAAAAACCGTGCCTTTCAGGAATGGGAAGAAGTGCCCGTGTATAAATGATGACGTGCCCTAAGGATTCAGTGTGGAACCCATGCCCCAGGAGATGAGAGCCCGGAATTCTATCTGTGAGTCCTCACGCAGTGCTGATGCTACCAAGGGGCTGTGAGAGCTTCCCAGCCCCTACAGATCTCTGAAGCACTGCCTGCGGCACTTTTCACCAGGAGTACAGAGAGGGGCAGCAAAGAAACGAACGCCGGGTTTTCTGCCGCGGCGCCACCAGAACCCCATGGATTTACCATGGTCTTAGTTAGGTTCCTATTGCTGTGATAAACACCACCACGACCAACAGCAACTTGGGAAGGAAAGGGTTGCTTTGGCTTACTTACACCCCCACACCATGGTCCATCGCTGAAAGACATTAAGGCAGGAACCTCGAGGCAGGAACAGAAGCAGAGGCCACGGAGGAAAACTGCTGACTGGTTTGTTCCTCCTGGCTTTTTCAGTTTGGTTTCTTACACATCCCAGGACAAGCTGCCCTAGGACAGTATTGCCCACTAAGAGCTGGACCCTCCCACAATCGAAGAAAAAAAGAAAAAAAAGAAAAGCCCTATATAGTCTTGGACACAGGTCTTTTTCAAGGGGATGTTTTTCTCAGTTGAACTTCCCTTTTCTTAAAGGATCTAACTTAGGTCAAACTGACATACAAAAACAACAGGACAAAAGGAGTGTTCCTCAGTGTGCTCAGAGGGGCTGGCTTTGAGGCAATGTCAGGTGCACCTGACCAAGGGCTAATTGCCCAGCTTAGACAGCACAGAACAATACGCATTCTATATCCAGTATTCTGTGGGCCAGAAGTAGGTTCAACCTGCCATTAAAATAACAAAGGCTGAAGGTCATCATCTCACTTTGATAAATCTCTAATTTTACTCCTGTTATCTTGAAGCTCAGGGGAGCAAAAATAATTTCTTCTAAATTTACTTTTCCGAGTCAATATCCCTTAACTTGTTTTTTCAAAAAATATATTAATAGTTAGGCATACCAGCTCTAAAATCTGGCTTTCTTCACTAACAGGCCACCATGACCAAAGATACTCATCCAACAAATATTTCTTCAGGATTCAATATAGGCTAAGTACCAGGGAAACTGACAGAAAACAAATAAACACCATTCCTGTTCACATGGTGTGGCCCTTGGAAGCTGTGAGCAGCTTAACAGCAGAGGAGAAAGTATCCAAAGAGCTCGGTGATAAAATCTATTTAGGTCAAATGGTAGGAAAAGAGGTCTCGCCAGTACATTTTTTTTCACCAGGAGCCAGAGGGGTCTGGCCTCTTTGCAAATTGGAAAAAGACATAGACTAAAAATATTTTAAACATTTCTTTCACTTTTAAAAAAATGTCTGTGCACTGGAGAATTCCTTTACTCCCAGCATTTGGAAAGGACTAACAAGAGGATCTCTGTGAGTTGAGGCCAGCCTGGTCTACACAATGAGTTCTGGGATAGCCAGGGCTAAACTGAGAAATCCTGTCCTAAATAAATAAATAAATAAATAAAAAGTGAATGTGAGTTTTGCCTGAATGTATGCTGTCTACCACACGCATGCCTGGTACAGTTCAAAAAGTGTCAGACCCCCTCCACTCTCAGAACTATAGTCACAGACAGTCATGAGCTGCCTTGTGGGCAACCAAACTCAGGTTCCTTGGAACATCAGCCAAGACTTGTTTTCTCTCCACGTTTTTTTTGTTTTGTTTTGTTTTTAGATTTATGTATTTTATGTGCATGTATGTTTGCCAGCATGCATGCATGTGTGAACTACCATGTAAGTGCTGGGACTCGAACCCAGGTCCTATATAAGAGTAGCAAGTACTCTGAGCCACTGACTCATCTCTCCACCTCCCTTTAAATAGGCATTTTAAGCCCAGAGCTGGCTATATTCTTATCTATCTTCTTTTGGTTTGGGAACTTCTGCACTTTAAAAAAAAAAAAAAAATACTACAGGCAAAATATAACTCAGTAGTAAAGCACTCATTCAGGAGGCCCAAGGTTCAAACCCCAGAAACACACACACACACACACACATCTAGTCAAATATAATAACCTTTTCTAATTACTTATCAAGCACACTAACACACTGTGAGGGAGTGTCTGGAATCCAGAGAAAAATGAATCAGCTTCCCACGTGAAGGTACATGAGTCTGAGAAGATAAAAACTTTAAAAATTGTAATTCAGAATAGAAAGATTAATGGTCCAAAAAGAACAGTGAGCCCTTAACTGTCAAACTAACTCCCAGAATTCACTGGGCCTTAATGACACAAGGAGAAACCACAAAGTCTATTGCATCCCTAAAGATGCAAGGATGGGAGAATATGGCGGGGGGGGGGGGCTAGAAGTCCCTCCACGCAGGCGCGCTGGAACCTACCACTAAAATTATCATCACACCTGCCCCTTGTGGACAGAGAAATACTTAATAGGAGCTTGGCGAGATGAAGGTAGTGATTAGCAAGGAACGCCCTGGGCTGAAGGGCAAGCCAGTGGCCTGCTGCTGCCTCGTGTTCTGCTATCTGAAAAAATCACTACACCATTTTTATACCCCTAAGGGGGCCAGAAATGACAGGCTTCAAATGATAGTGCTTAAGCCACGTCCTGAATGCAGCACACTGATAAAGCGCCCAAGCCATCATGCTTCGCGGTTCCAAAAATAAGTGTTTTCTACTTTTAGAGACAAGCCCAAAAACTCTAGTTATTGTTACCTCTTCTAATTAAATGAGTTCACTGGAAACACGAGATGATATTTTTATCACACTGTTACTTCAATCTATAAATCAGCTTACTAGAAGAAAGGCAATTTCTATTTTTGTGAAAAAAGACATTAAGAGAACACAGGACAGGGCTATGGAGATGGCTCAGTGGTTAATGATATTTGCCGTGTAAGCAAGAAGACTTGACTTCATATCCACAGCATACATATGACTACCTACACCTATAACCCCAGCATCAAGGGGTGTAGACAAGCCTCTGACTACCCAGCCTAACCAAAACAAAGATCTTGGGGTTCAGAGAGACACCCTATCTTAAAGGAATAAGGCAGAGAGAGACGGAGGCACCCTATAACACTATTCTGCCCAGAGCATCAATGAGTATCAGTAGGCACGCCCCACATAACCATATACCCATACCTATGCACCCCAAACACACCATACAAACATATGCACACACGAAAGGAGAAAGAGAGGAGAGGAAGGGAGGGAAGAAAAGAGGGGAAGGGAGGTGGGAGCAGGGAAAGAGACAGGCATATGAGACCACTAAACACAGAGTGGGAAACCTCTCTCCAAACACCACAAGCTTTTTTAAAATATCCTTCTTGATTTTCTATTTTCAATGTAGGACACCCAGCCAGGCTTGGTGCTTTCCATCTTTTATCCCAGCTCTCAAAACAAACCAAAAAAAAACAAACAAAACAAAAACCAGGCAGGTGAGTCTCTATGAACTAGAGGCAGCCTGATCTTCAGAGATTCCCAGGCCAGTCAGGGTTAGACAAAGGGGAAAAAAAAAAACAAGTAAATAAATCTAAACTCAGCCTTTTGTTATTCTCCAGAATGGGAGAAAAGGATTTAGGTTATATGTTCCTTATCAAAATGCTGGCCCCCAAATTATCACTATGTGTAAAACACACACTCTTGTCATTTGCCAAGCAGTATCAAATTTGGGGTGAGGGAAAGGAGATGCTATCTCCCTCACACTTAGGGAAGCACTCCCCAGTCGGGCCTCACAAAGCATACAGACGCTACACAGCACAGGAGTTTCCCGCTGATAACAAGAACGGAACACTATTCCAAACTGGGTTTTGCTGCTGCTGTTGTTGTTCCTTTCGGACATGTTAGGGTTCTAAGGTACGCAGCTGACCCAGTGACAGCAGCGCCTCTATGACACGGATCACATCTGGGTTGGCAGCAAACCGTATCACAGGAAAACTCTCACAGTGTATTTCTTCATGACGTCAACTGGGTGAGGGCCAGTGTGTCTGGACTCACCCAGATCTTCAAAACAGTCTAGAATTTCCCCCCTGACCTCACCTTGGCTGCAGTTCCACGGTTATCGCCAAGGACAGGTGCACACTGCTTAAATATAACACGCAGAAGCCGCGCAGAGGTCCTGGTCCTGCAGCTGCAGACTTCAGCCGTCCTAAAGGAAGAGTCACTGGCCACTAATAACCGTGCAAATCGTTGGAAGTGCAAACTTATTTCCCCCGCTACGGCTCTCTGTTTTGCTAATACCCCTGCTTTGCTACTTGAACGTCCGGAGAGAAGAAAAAAAAAAAAAAATACTTTTACCTTCTTAGTCCTATCCATGTTGACCTCTGAGAGTCACTTCAGGGGTTCTCAGTCATACCTGGAACAAGGCCTACACATTGATCAGCCTCACAGGCGTGGTAAGAAACCCAATTACCTTTCCTAAAAGAACTGATTTTGAAAGAAACCAAAAAAAAAAAAAAAAAAAATCACACTGATGGTTGGAGTCCTGGGCTGAAGCACTTCTGGAAAAATGAAAAATCTTCTGTATGTTGGCAACAGTTCTAACAGGTGGTTGGAATTCTGAACACTTGCCAAACCCCCAGGAGTTTCTCCAGGACTGGCAAGCTAGCGTATCATATTGCACACTACAACTGTAATGAGCTGTAAACAGATAGGTCAAGTGAAAGAAATGAAACGATGGACACACACGCAAACGGAAAGTCTGAAATTATGAGTCCTATGCGGTCTTAATGAGACAGGTGAGTAATGACAGGAACCGCTGCTTCTTACTGAGCGGTTACTGTGCACCAAGGCCCCTTTCTAAGCATGGGACAGGTATCATTACCCACCCAACCCTCACAGTAACAACCCTACGATGTGGAATTTATCACCAGCCCCATCTTAAAAGTGAAGACACTGAAACAGAGGAGCTGCCACAGGTCTCCCATACAGTGAGGCTGCCCGTACTGTAGCTGGAATCGCCAGTTTCCGGAGCCTGCGTGTGGCTCCTCCACATGCCTCTGAGCTCCAAGCTGAGACATAAGTGTCCTGCCACGGTCTCCATGCTAGGCGAGTTACCCAACGTTCCTGGGCCTCGAATCTCTCACCTACACCACGCCATGACTGTGGAGGGAGAGAGAATTATCAGGTGCAGCTTTTTGGCCCAAGTTGACCCTAGACTTCTGTTTCTCCTGCCTCCACCTCCCGATTGCTGAAGTGACCCCCATGATTCCACTACGCCAGGCTGCTTCTGTAATCTTCCTGTTCATCTTTCCAAAGGAGTAAGGTCTGACCCCGAGTATTCAGGGAGGAGCACCAGGTGTGTGCCCCATACTCCCACCCCCAGAGCATCCTTCCAAATTGCAGACAGCCCAGTACATTATGCAGACCTGACAGCCCGGGTCACAAGCTCACAGGACACTTGAGGGGAAGAAACAAATCTAGAGATGATCCCCTCACACTGTTCCTAAGATCAGCCCTTCCCTTCTTGAACTCACAAGGAATGACTGCTTCACTCATCTTTACTGAAATCTATATTTTGGCATCTAATCCTTTTTCCCCCTCTACATTATCCTTACTTGAGTTTCTCCTTAGACAGGGCAACATATAAAATAAATTCATCAAAATACTACTGGAATCTATTACCTGTACTAAACCCTGAAGTGGGGTAGTTAAATTTTATCATAACATAACTACAGCTCATTTAAAAAAAAAAAAAAAAGCACTGTAACTCTGCAATCCAAATACAAAAAAAATTACACATTTCTACTCCTTGAATCAATAACGACCACTCTCTAAATTTAAAGGTTTGCTATATTACACCACTCTTAAAAATGTTGTCATCATAAAACATGCTGTTTAAAGGTAGCTCTCTTAATGTGATGTGAATGTTAAAGGAGCCTGTAGCATATACAAAATGGTGCTTTCAAAAACACACAGAAATTATTCTCTGCCTCTCAGCAAGGCAAAAGCATTTTAGTGTCAGATCCCTCTCTGATTAGATTTTCAGATTTCTTCAGATACACAGAGCTAGCCATAATTTTGGAAAATAGCCATTGGAATAACCTTTGGAAGAGCATAAAACATAATTCATGTTTAATCAAGTGTCATGTGACCGTCACCAAATCTGAGTCCGTTTTTAAGGCCTGCTAAAGAATTCAAGTAATTGCACTACAGTGCATGGGTCCAGGCTAGACACCCTGAGAACTGTGAGCGATACAGCATGTCTGGTCGGGGTCCTCGTGAGCCCCAGCAGAGTCTACGTGCAGGAAATAGAGGCCGGCAGGAGAAATAACAGTGCACCTTCCTTCCCCCACCCCTTGCTTGTTAACTGAGTGAAAAAAAATCTCCACATGAATTCATTAGGAGCCTGAAAGCTTTATTAAGCATGATGTTCCTGTGTGCTTTGCAGCAACACTTCAAGTACCAGTTAGCAGAGCTTAGATGTTAAAAAAAAAAAAAAAAAAAAAAAAGCCAAAATTTTTATCCAACCAAACCTGAGGAGGGTATGGAAGAAACTGAAATCTCAGAAAGAAACTACATGTTCTCTCTCATAGGCAGGATCGAGCCAATAGAATGAACGCCCATGTAAACAGATGTACCTTTGGGCAGAGTATGAGGGAAAGAGAACGAGAAAGGCTGAACACAAGGAGATAGAGGCTGGCTGAGGTAATGGGGGACACGTGTTAGGACAGGATGTACAGCTGCTGCTTTTCTCTTTTTTCTTTATTTTGGGGGGCGGTGGAGGGGTAGGGGAATGGGGGAGTTCAAGACAGAGTTTCTCTGTATAGCCCTGGCTGTCCTGGAACTCACTCTGTAGACCAGGCCTGCCTCTGCCTCCCCAGTGCTGGGATCAAAGGCGTGTGCCACCACTGCCCGGTGCTGCTTTCCTTTCTAGTTCTAATTCTGTCGAGGACTTTCTAGTGTGTGTGATACTGAAAGCACTAACTGTAACGCAGAGCCCTACGGCTCCCAGTCCGAATGCCATTTGTAACTGTATGTAAGTCCATAAGTTGTACAGACTCTAGGTCTAGTTAATTTGGGTATGTGATATTTTTATGTTTGTATTTGATAACAGTTTGTTAAAAAAATAAAAAAGGTGGGAGTCCCTAGTAGCTAGAGACTATTATAATTAAATGATAAAGGGAGACTAATGGTTCTTCATTTACTCCTCATCAATACCTTAGGCTAGAGTGCATCAAGCCTTCTTGCTTTGTTTGATTTTGGTTTCACTACTTCTCATACCAATGCAACAGGTTTTGGTTTATTTTGTTTTTTTTTTTTTTAGAGGAGAAAGTACCTTTCAAAAAATACTGAAAGAAATTTCTCCTTTGAAAACAAAAAGGGAAACCAGATAAATGAGCAAAATAACATAATGAAGTTGGTGGAGAGACTGGAAAGCCTATTTTATAAATCAAAGACAGTGAGGCTTAACTGACCTCAAATTTTGAACCTATGGTGACAACGTTCTTGGCAGGTCGATAAAAATAACTGATTTTAGTTGATAGGACTAGGGTTGAGGAAATGGCTAGGTGCTTGCTATGCAAGCCTGCGGATTTGAATTCGTATCTCCAGTCCACAAATAAAGGAGACAGACACAGTATTCTATGTCTCTAATACCAGTCCTCCTATATGAGACAGAAACTCAAGAGCCACCTAGCAGTGGGCACACAGCAGCAAGCAGCCAAGAGAACTGCTTCAAACAATGTAGGCAGACCTGAGATTGTCCTTCCACCTTCACCCTGACGCACCCCAGAACTATTGTGCGAAAAGTTCCCAGCCATGTTCCCAAGGAAGCTTTCTTCCTTCCAGATTTTAAAACCATGAAACCAACTCACTGGGCTTCCAAACCCCTGGCTAATCTTTTCAGTAACCTGGAACTTCACCCCTAGAGACCAGATCTGACCCATTCCTAGAGCTGGAGCCAAGGCCCTCTGGAAGAGGCTGCAATGAGATCCTAGTGCACAATCACATCGTGGGGCCACTGGGGTGCCTATGATGCTGCTTTTCTTCAAAGGATTCCATTTGCATGACATCAGAGGGTGGGGTGCGTGTCACTGCTGATATCTAGAGCCTGCGTATTAGGCAGGCGCAAAACTGCTTTACGTACATTGATTGAGATGAACTAAAACGGTCAGGCTGGAGAGACGGCTCAGAGGTTAAGAGCACTGACTGCTCTTCCAGAGGTCCTGAGTTCAATTCCCAGCAACCACATGGTGGCTCACAACCATCTGTAAAATGGGCATCCGATGCCCTCTTCTGGTGTGTCTGAGGACAGAGACAGTGTACCCACATACATTAAATAAATAAATAAATAAATAAATGCAGGCTGATCCTCTTTAAAAAAGAAAAAAAGGACGTACTAAATCCAGGACTCCTTCTTTCAGCATCTATGCAGTTTACTGAAAAAAGAGAAACAAATAGTCAAATAAATGGGACCACGAAACTACAGTAACCATGAACTGTTCTAGGAAAACACAGGTTAGGAGTCCGGGAAGTGACTGTAGTCATGAGAAGCAGCAGGGTAGCGCCTCCCAGAAAGTTGCTGGGAAAGGGAGGAGGAGGGGTGTGGCTCTTCCTTGCAGATGGGATGAAGCTGAGGGAGCTGTAACAGCTGGACCAGCAGCCAGACAGAGTCAAGAAGCAGCCCTGGGACAAACTCCACGAGGATAGAGGTATGATCCTATTTTACAACAGCAACACCACAGATGATTTCATGAGCTCTCAGGGTGCTGGAAATGACACAGGATACAGGGTGGAATCCATTCTATCCTTCAGTCCATCAGGCCTCATCTAAGAGTGTGGGTGTCATGTACCTCAATATACCTGATGGGGACCAACTATAGGAAATAGACCAGAGGACTCCTGGGTCCTTCCTTTCTCTGCATCTCAATTGCATGCCTGTCCCTTGAGCATGTAAGCAAGGTGCTCAGGTTAGCCTGGCTGACGGGTTTTACTCTTAAGATCGTCCAAACATTTCTATATCTCCCATATGATTGAGCAAGTTAGAGAAATGCAGTGTTTTTCCACTTTATTAAAGATGAGTACACACAAATGATGCCTCGGGTCAACAATAACCACAGTGTAGCTTATCAAATATTTACCAAAGCTCTACTGCGTGACAGGTAAGGTACTACGGGCACTCAGAGGCTCAGCCACTGCTGTGCAGTGTGGAGGGCACACTCAGGAGCACTCGGCCAGCTCTTCAGAACCTGCCAGGCTTCTTTGCTTCTGAGTGTTACGTGTCATAACTCCCTGTCCACCTTCCTTGTATTTTTGTCTGGTCAGCTGTCCCATCTTCCCAGATCTATTTGCAAGAACCCAACTCTTGTCTTTAAATGTACTGCTCCAAATCCACTAGAGCTGGGAAATCAGATTTGCGAAATGGTTAGAACACTCTCAGAACCTGATGAAATCAATTCTAGGTGAAAAGCCCAAGTGATACTCCACCCATCAATCAAACATCTGACAAGTGGTGAGAGTGTGGTCGCCTTGCTAGCAGTGGGGGACTATTCAAAAGCACTGAGTACTCTGTATGATTGAGAACACAGGCCTAAAAATCAGGACACCTCCATTTTTATAGTCTGCGTGCTCTCGTGTAGGTCAATGTAAAGACTCTCTGCCTCTGTTTCTTCATTTACAAAGTAAAGAAGAAATACTACGTTCCTACTAAGCGCTCCTACTAAGAAGAAATTCCTACTAAGCGCTCAAAAAGACTAAGAAGATATAACAACCCAATGGCCTGCACACCGTACAAGATCCAGAAGTAGTAGTGGCTGTTGCCATCCTCTGGCTTCACAGGCAAAAGTGTCAACAGGAAATGTCTTCAAAGTACCTGCGCCACAGCTAACTTCTCTAACCACAGTCCCCTAATCCAGGAAATGACTTCAAGGATGTTCTTTGCAAAAGGATGTGTTCACCTGTTAAAGGTGGCAATGTGGCAGGGCAATCCCTCCATTGATCAGGTCTCCACCACACTCAATTCATGGCCTAATGTGAAAGGCTCCTCCCCTCAAAATCAAGGATCAAACTCTGGAAAAAAAAAATCAACCAGACTCAGTTCCCCCTCCCCCAACCCATCCCCTGAGACATGGACAACAGCACTCAAGACCGACTCACCGATGATGGTTGGCAGGCATAGAGAAACAGAAGACCAGAAACAACGCACGCTGTCCAGGTATGTATGCTAGGAACGTAGCAGAACATTTTCAGTTTGGTTTCTGTCCCATGTCCCCTTAGAATAAATCCTATGACTAAACATGGCCTGAGAGATGGTGTGCTTGTCACTGTAGCTTAAGAACCCACTGAACCAGCTCAAGGAAACTCCTAAGTGGCTCAGTTCCATTCGTACAGGGTGGTTCTCCAGCTGGTATTGGTAAATGCGAAAGAGACAGCCTACAGTCGCGATGCAGGGAACACAGAGAACATGGGATCACAGAAATGTTGGGTTACTCCGGAGGCTGCTGTCTATCCCTGCCACCTGCAGCCTGCAGCCTGCAAACTCCATACATGGCTTTCTACATTCCACTGGACAGTGATTAAACACCAGAGTACTTAAGCCCACGGTTGCCTGGGAATTCAGTTTCAGGGAAGAGATGAGCAGAACTCTTTCAGGGGCACAGTTAAAAGGCAGAGTGATGAAACTAACTGAGCCACTCCACAGTTGACTAGACCATGACGGGAAGATGGTTTTAATAACACGGCCACCCTAGAGAGTATATTATCATTTACAAGGTACATTCACATACACTCCACCTCTTTTGATCCTCTTAATGACCCTGTGAGGCTGGTAACCTAATCTCCATTTCCAGATACAAAAACTGAGGCTGAAAGGTTAAAAAATGAGTCAGAGAATCCCAGGCTCTGCTTCCTAAGGCTAAAGCTCCACACAAGACAAAAAGGTACAACAGAAAACTCAGGTGTGATTGCTTCAAATCTCTCTCTCAGCGCCATCAAAAGGAGTGATGTTGCCCAGAAGTTTCAAAGGCTTGAACTGGACATTAACTGTTTTGTGCCTGGCTTTAAAGATACATAGAACAATACACTAGGTGTAAGAATTCCTTGTTTGGCGGTCCAGATGTAAAGACCCTGTCCAAACTCACCTCCCACAGATCACAGAGTCCACCATCAAAGGGAAAATAGAAGTAAAGGCCTGACTGATAGAAGATGCTAGAAAAAGGGCCATCTCCCCCAAGTTGGGTCAACAGACCCTGAGATCCCCAGAAAGCAAGCATTGTGTCTGACGAGAGAGAAGTCTATATGGCTGCCAGCACAGTTAAAGAGACCAGAGAGGTTTTTTGGCCGGAGCCAAAACCAAACTTCAAAGGGAACAGAGCCTGGAGCTTCAAAGACCCCCTGCAGCACCAATTACCACCTACAATGTTTATCTAAGCTGTCATTTAATGACAGCTACTTTCCTAACTGGGTGCTCAGCCTTGCCTTAAAAACACCTACCACTCCAGAGGGGTGAGGGGTGGGGGAAGGGCACGTAAGTCCTCAGTGGTTTTTCAGTGGTTTTTCAAAGAGAGCAAGAACCAGGCACTCTGGTGAAATTCACCCTCAAAAAATAAATAAATAAATAAATACATACATACATACATACACACACACACACACACATATATATATATATATGTATATATTTTACTATGATGCAGCTGTGCATTAAAAAATTATTGTGTTTAAAAGTCCCACTTTATTTTGGTAGGACAGTAAAATGCCATTAAATAGTGTTAAAGGGAAAAGCATACAAGTACACTTAGGTCTAACTTCAACTTTCCAAAAACAGAAGTAGCAGCAGCAGGCTGGGAGCTGTGCTTACCAATGCTTTAGCCCTAGCTTCAACACGTGGGCAGCTTGGACAAACAATGAAGTTAAGATTTATTTACCACTGACTAAATAATTCACATAGCTGGACAAAGTGTTAGGATATGCAGAGATAAAACAATACAAATATAAAGGTGAGGCAGCTAAATCAAACTTGAGCATGGCTCCACTCTCCTGATGGGGTAAGAAACGAAGTGGAATACCACCTTGCTATATCCTGCATCATCTCAATTTCCCCCAGGAGTCAGTATTATGACAGGGGGTGTTCGTGTGTATGCGGATACGGTGCATACAGTGGACAGAGATCAAGCTTGGACCTTCGGTGCAGGCCAAGTTTGCCTTGAAGAGACAAGGAGATACTGAAAAGCTGAATCCACGCAGGTCAGATGGAAATGCTCACGAATCTTCCCTTCAAGTAGCTCAAAGTTGAAATGTCAGCACTGAGGTCCTACTAGCAACAAGCTAAAGCCTTTCCTTGGGAAATTCGCAAAGTGATGAAAGAGACATCGGATATGTACACACCTGACTCACTTGCTGGCTAACAGGCAATTTTTTTTTTTTTTTTTAATTCTCTAGGGCACTAACATTTTGAAGAACAGAGTATGTAGGTTCTGGGACCTAAAGCCCCTGGTTACAGAATCATTAATTCACTAGATGCAATCCCAAATTCACTTGTTGAGGGGCTTTAATGAGGTAAGAAAGGGACAGTTAAGTGGCAAGCATTCTTCCATTTTGGAAGGAGGCTAAGCTCAAAGCTGACCAAAGAGGGCTTACATAAAATCAATCAGTTATTACGATCCAGGAGGGGTTCCACGTTTAAGTCTGAAGACTGCAGAACCCAATGACCACTACATCTGACCTGATTCGACTGAGTGTCAGAAAGCAGTAGCAGGCCAGGGTGAGAAGACAAGAGAACCAGGAGCCAGGGAGCCAGGAAGCCTGGGCTACAGCCCAAGTCCTGCCACTTACGAGCTGGGAAGCCTTGGACACGCTGCCTCAGCACCTCTGGCTTCAGCTTACACACTGTGAGGCCCTAACAAGACACGCTGCAGGTTAGCTGGGAGAAATGCAGCCAGGCCCTACCCAGTCAAACCTCTGATAAGACGCTGACGCGAAGTCACTCACAGAGTTTTCTGGAATCCTATTCTGTGACAGTAGATCTTCCAGGATGCGAAGCAAACCACAAGCACCTCGGGGTATGGCGGTCTCCTTGTATCACTTCTGTGTGGCCCAAATGGTTATCAAGAGCACCAAAGGTGGTCCACCTTCAGAGGGATCTGTCCAAGTCTTTGCAGCTTGTCATAAATGAAGTGCGGTAAAACCCTTTAAACCCATACCTCGGGTAACAGATACCTTTCAACATTTCCTACTCTGGACTCAATCGAATCGCAAGTATCCCTCCAAGAAGCAGAACATCCCCAACCTTAATTTCTTGTGAGTCGGGCTTTCAGGGGCTCTCGGCCGAAAGCGGGTTCAGGGGGATGGGGAACTGCACTGTCAGAAGACACACTGGTCAACTTCATAGCTCGGCACAGAACTATTATTTTTGATTTCCCAGCTGTGGGTTATGTTAGCAACACTTTTGTGCCATCACACAATTGTGGGGAGAAAGGTGCTAATATTTTACATCCGGGGGCTGTACCTCACGGTTTCTGCCTTTCCTTTCAGAAGAGGAAAACATTCAGTGATGAGTCAGGCCCAGGCCAGGAGCTTGCTCCAAGTGTCCGTGAAACCAGTTGAAGATAATGGAGGAGAGAGAGAAAAAGCCCCTTTGTACTATGACTTGTCTTAAGCACGTTGTCCCTCCTCTGCAATGGCTTGTGCATCCAACTTGTTTGGTCAATTCCATCTGTTCCCGCAATTCTTAAGGCCAAAGAGAAAGGCTCAATAAAATTAAAAAAAAAAAAAAAAATTAAAAAGAATGAGTTACACTAAGCAGTTTTAGGAACACACCCACCTATTATCTTATCAACAATAAAAGGGAACCCTGAACTCTAAGACTCTAAGCATGTCCCTTTAAAGGGCTGTATCAGCTCTAAGCTATTTGACTTTTTTTTTTCCTCTCTCTCTCTCTCTTTTTCAATGCCTGCCACACACCTCTGAAAAGTTGTCATCAAGTTGTAGAAACACCAGCAGCAACAATTGGGATGTCCAGGAGGCTGAGCGCTTCCAGAGTGTTCGCAATTAAAAAAAAAAAACGAAAGGAACGCTGACTAATGAAAAATTCCAAAGGCCTGCATTCTGGAACTACTACTACAACACATCAAGAATTCCCACTGCTCCTCCCTAAATAAAATTTGCCATCCTTTAGTTTCTATTCCTAAGAAAAGAGAGAGCTAGAAGCTAAGTGAAAATAGTACACGGCTGGGGCTGATGAGGTGACTCACTGGGCAAGGGGACACGCCTCCTACAAGAGGATGTGATACCCAGACCCCACTTGGTGAAAGAGGAGAACTGACTCCAGGTTGTCCTCTGACCTTCATGCATGCGTGCACATGCACTAAAGAAATGTTTTGTTTTGTTTTCAAAACCCCAGTACAGTACAGCTTTAGCGAACAGAAAAGGGTCTGAGGATCTTGATAGTCTTTTGACTGCTCTCGGAAAAGCTGCTTCGAAAGAATCACCCTGAGTCCCTTGGAAGGGCCAAAGGTTCAAGACATCTCTCATTACCTTCCCTTCCTTCTGTCTGAGATTGCCAAATTTGAAGATCCCTAATAATGACCTCCAAAGGTATCGAACCTGAGACATTCACGCAAAGTCATCATCATGTCAGGATGCCCGAGAAGCCAAAAGCACTTATATGGAGTGGATTTCTCTAAGGTCTCACTCCAGACCACCAAAGCCCAGCATTGACTCAGTTCAGCTGGTGCCAACGACCGGTTATGAGGAGTAACTGAAAGCCAGATGTGGTGGCTCCAACCTTTAATCCCAGTCCTCCGGAGGCAGAGGCAGGTGGGTCCCTGAGTTTAAGGCCAGCCTGTTCTACAGAGCTAGTCTAGGACAGTGAGAAATGAATTAAAATGAAAAAATATTAAAATGAAAAAAGATATGTAACTAATAAAAATTATGATGTTTAATGTAATTGGAAAGCTGGATCAAAGTTTGCAGGAACTTTTTCTCCAGAGCAAAAGTAATTCCAAATCACGCCACATAGTTGTTGTGCACCGGTGAGATTCATGTGCTTTTCACAAAATCATAAGTGGGACACTTACCTTGAAACCTATGACATTACACACCATCACGATATCTTGGAGTTGAAGTATCTGCTTATGTTCTTCTAGTATCCTAACTTGACCAAGGTGCTATAAATTTCCAATCTAATTATCAGATCCGGTGTCCCAAGCAAACCCGTATGAGGTTGCTTGCTGCCGAAGCAAATTAAGTTGAAACCTTTTCATAGGTACTTGCTAATGCAGAAGAGGAGTAGATGAAAATTGATCTCATCTTTACAAGCCATTACCAAATGAATGCCTAGAACACCTCGGAAACTGCTTAAACCCTGGGTGGAATTCAACTCAGAGATGACTCCAGGAAGGACCACTTCCACAGATCAGCATCTCCTCATCTTCAAGGGTCTGGTGCGGTTAGCCTCAGTGTGGCTGAGGGGTTCTGTATTGCCCCAGAGCTCTTCCTTCCGAGTGCAGCATCAGTGTAGTCTGAAGTATATATAGTACAGTTCACTGCTTCCAGATTCCTGCATCCTTATTTCAACCCTGTGCATTCCAAAGTCAAAAGCAAACGAACACCCAGCAATATTTGCAAGTAAACAATTCTCACCATCCAAGATGTGTAAGGAGTTAAAACGCTAGGAGTTCCAGTCTGCACCACTAACACATCCTAGTAAGCAAAATCGGGGCTAGGGGGCTTGGAAAAGGAAATAGAAACCTGCTCTGGAGAAAAGTAAACTTGCTTTCTGAATGCCACATTCTCAAATAAGAGATGCTCCAGAGGCCCGGACCCAGGTGGTCTTTAAACTTAAATCAAGAAGAGGTGGAGGGTATCAGATTTCTTGGCCCAAGCACTGAAAGGTGAAAAATTAATTACATTCAATTAGCAAAACAAAGTTGCTCGGAAGCCAATCAACCACACCTTTCTCCATCTCCGCTCTCTAGAAAACAAAAGTTTTCCATAGAAAATGTAAAGAATTGGCCTGTACTTGGGGGGGGGGGGGTGTCGAACACAAGGAACATCTGCTCTTTCAGAATGCAGAACACCATGGTCTTTCTATAAAGCTTGGAGAGATTGCTCTAAAAGCCATCAAAAGATCGGCCTCTTCACACCAGCCCAAGAAATTCCTAGAAGGCACAAGCACCCCTAGAATCTATCAAAGTATATTGTCCTTTCAACAAAGCAGTTCATTTCTGACCACAGTTAAAGAGGATTTTTACTCTGTCACAACAACACTCGACATTCACACAGAACTGACATTCACACAGAACTTCCGTGTGTAAGAGGAAACTATGGATTCACAATTGATCCTGGCCTCAGGCTTTTCCTAGGATTGAAACAGAAAACGTCCTAGGGGCTCAGAAGCAGAATCCCCAGGCTTGATGGATACTTCCTCTCCCTTCTACGATCAAGTCTGGGAGGACTTTAATCTCCCTTCCAATCACTCCCACCAAGACCAGAGAGTCTGAGGGAATCCATGGACAATAATCACACCTTTCATTTCAGGGACCCTACCCCTTCCTGATCCAATCCCGTCTGGGAGCCTTTCCCCTATTCTGCATTTCATGAATCAATTGCACAATCTGCCAACCTCTGCCAGTTCCTCTTGTGCTCAGCCGAGAGGTTTTCCCCTTCCTTCCTGGGTAGCACAAGGCTGCTCTGGTTTTTAACTGGCGTAAAGTGGAAATGCACCATAGGAGCTCACTAACTCTTTCCCAGCCAGACACAAGTGAGTCTGGGGCACTGACCTCAGCTATCAGGAAGCTGACCGAAGCCTCGGTTTCAAGCAGACTTGTGGAGTCTAACTTTGACCTGAAATCCTGTGTGTCAGTGACTGTTCAAGACAAGGAAAAGGAAGACTGAAAGGGGCTACAAAGTAACCAACTCAGTTACTTAGCAACTAAACAAAACTCTCCCCTCCACAGAGGCTAAGGAGGCATCTCAGGCCCATTCAAAGAGTAACAGTCCACATTTATATGCAAATAGATAAAGACAAAGAAGAAAGGGAAATCTAAATTAGTAAGGGTAGTTCACTGCAGTGGGCCTGAGGCCCAGATTTTAAAGTTTCTCCAAGAAAGAGAGGCCTTATAGGAATGAATGAATGAATGAATGAATGATCCTAACCAGCTTACACTCTACCCTTAATAAACATCAGTGCTGTAGAGGAAGTAAGAGGCAGTCAAAAGTTGGGGAGGTAAAAATGAAAATATTCCAGCTATCAAGAATCTAAAGCTTAGGGGGAAAGGTGCAAATTTAAGCCTAGCAAACTGCACAGAGAACAGGTACCCATGTTCTTGAGGAAAACAGACAAAGCCCAGGGGTCAGTGTCTGTGGACTTGGGTAGAACTGGGTCTCTCTGGGTCGTCACAAATACCCTTTAGTACCCTTCCGTGAAACACAAGTTTCCAAACTTGGATCTGAGCCCCATAATGCGCAGAAGACACATAGGTCCTGAATGGTTTTCAAAGTATCAGGAAGATACCTTCTTCACCAACTTGACTGGAGAGAGTACTCTTGTCGAGTGTGCCCCAGAAGCTCAAGCTCCCCCCCACACTTGATCGCAGCCGCTTGATCCCAGGAAGCAACAGAACCGAGGGCTCCCCCGCCCCCGCCCCGCATCCCCCAACCTCCCACCTGGACTCAGGTATCCAGGGCCCAGAGCCGAGCCTCGAAGGGAGGCAGCCCTTACTCACTTCTCATACTCGGTGTTGTCTCTGTCACAGCGAGAATCCTTGTGCTTTTGCCAGTCTTTGCCATGCTTGCAGGTGGTGAGGAGCAAGACGTCCTCCCCGTTATGGACGTGATATAAGGCATTCCTGGTGTCTGACCCTATCCCTGTCAGGTACCTCTTCCCCTTGAATACCAGCATGTACTTCCTGAGAGGAGGGATGGTGTTAAATTTCAAAAACCCCCTCTCCCCTCCTGTCCTGGGATGATCCTTAGAAAAGAGGGGAATAGAAACATCAAAGTTTGGTCGGAAGTTTTCAGTACTGATGCTGGCTTTGGCCAGCATCGCCTGGCCGATGTCAAACCCCACGTCCTCAGTGTAGTCAGGCCAAGTGCCAGAATATAAATTAAAAATTAAATGATTCCTACCATTGTTCCACAAGTGGAGACTCTGCACTTTGGATCTCAAATTGTGCACATACTGAGGTGATAACTGGTCTCTGTCTACAGTATCCAGACTCAAGACAAAGAGGCACGCCTGGCTGGGGTCCGAGGTGTAGAACCTGGAGCCCTCGATGGCCGCTAGAATGTTTTGGTAACTTTCGGCGATTTTCTCCCCTTTCTGCTGCGGGTAGACGTAGACTTTGAAGCCGTTTTTCTTGCAAAGGGTGAAATCGAAGCAGGACTCCATGCGGCACTTCTTGCCTTTGTAGATGCTCGAGTTGGCGTCTCGCTTCTGCCGGGGGGAAATGTGTACGCTGGAATCCTCGTTTTCCAATTGATCCCAAGGAAAGAAGGGGCGCAGAGCGTCCGGGAAGCGGGGCCAGAAATGATCCGGACTGGGCTGGTGCAAGCCATGCCGACCACTGTGCTCTTCTCTCCGGCTGTGGCTCCTCGATGCCCTAAACTGCACGCCTCCAAAATAAAACAAAAGGGCGAGACAAGAGCCAGCTGAGAGCAGGATGAAATAGCGTTTTTTGGCCTGCATGTGTCCTGCCTGGGTCAAGAGGATTGTAAATAAACACAAGAATCACCCAAGTTTCCCAATCAACACTTTCAGCTCCAGTCCGCCATCTTCCCGCCTGTAAAGACTTCAAACTCTCCGCTCCCACCTTCTCTGGATGCCTTTCCCCAAGCCGTGGACTGATCCAGCGCATGTGGGCGATTTCTTTAACTTTCTCCCCTTCGGTCTTTCATCTTTGGGCTGCACAATGCACGGGAGAGAGCCGGGCAGAAGATCTCGCACCCAGGGCGGGCGAACAGCGGACTGTAATTTTCTTGCATGCAACAAGACGGAGGAAAAGAAAGAGAGCAGGGAAGAAAAAGCTCCCGATACCCAATCAATGGCAAGACGAAGTGACTGCCTCTCCGCTCCGATTCCTCTCGGCGGCGTGGAGAACGAGCCCGGGGAAAGCAACTTCAACTCATCCACACTCCGGTTGCAGAGCACTACGGTTCCAACAAGTCAATCCGCCCCGGCTTCAGCCGGCTAATGCATCTTGCAGCTGGGGCGCCGTAACCTCACAAATCCCTGCATGTCTCTTTATTCCCTTCTGCAGCGGCTCCCACACTCCGCCGGTGTTTACTCCTGCGCTCACGGGGCCGGCTCCCCGGGCGCGCGGCGGCCCGGCCGGCGGCACGGGGCGGCGCGGGGCGGCGGCGGCGGCGGCGGCGGCGCGTCCTCCCCGCCGGCAGTGCCGGCCCCGAGCGGTGCTTCGCAGGCCCCGCGCTAGCACTGCCGACCGCCGCGTTCGGTCGCCGAATGTTACCCGGTTCTGAATGTTACACTTACACATTCCATTCCCGACACGACAGCGCTGACCTCATCCATCCACGCAGCCCGCGCTGCCATTGGCCGGGCGTCACGTCCGGGTGGGGCGGGGCTTCCGCTGCGCCCATTCATAACCCCCGGCGGCCGGCAGAGGCGCCGGCGCGGCGCGGCGCGGGCGCGGGGACCCCAGAGCGCACGGACGGCGGGCGGAGCGCTAGCCGGCCGGGCGTCGCCCACCGCCGGCCTTCGGCACGCCGGGCCGGCAATGCAACCTGGACCAGGCGGGCCCCAGAGGCACCGGAGGAAGGGTGGGGACGTGGCCGGCAGCCCGCTGCTCGGGATGCCCCGGGTCTCCACGAGCCGGGAACGCCTCCCCGCCAGGAGGCTGAGAGGACCGGTTCCTGGAGAAGGATGCCTGAAAATGGAGAAGCGAGGGGAAGGGGGGTGGGGACTTCATGGAAAGCGAGCGCAGGTCGGGATGTCTCTCCCCCACACTTGCACCAGCTGAGGTCCAATTTTTTGGTGGGTTTTGCTTTTAACGTCTTTCTAATCCCCCTGTATAGCCCACCTATTTTTTTTTCTGTCTTCCTCACCGAGACACCCTAATCCTCAACAATAAGGAGGAATTGTCACAGTCCAATGGATCTGTGGCTGAGTGTGAGAAGACACCTCCTAAAGCCTTCTGATCTGTGTGCCCTCTCTTCCATTCCCGAATCCCTCCCACCTGTTCCGTTCACTGATTTGGGGCCAGGAGGGATCTAACGGTTGAAAAGAAGCCATTTCATTTTGCCCCCATCGGTGTTGTTATTTTTCCTGGGGTGGTGTTTTTAAGATGTCACCTGGCCCTAGCTGTAGAAGAGAACCTTTGAAGAAAAATAAATCTTATTTACAATGAATGTGCCACGGTTCCTTCAGTTGACCTTCCTTCTGTCGACTCCCCTGCCCCAAGCCCCTGTCATCCTAACTGAACTTAATTGGATGATTCTGAAAAGGTTCCCTCCAGGACCTCCAAGCTGTGCTAGACTCCCAAGCTTTACCTAGCCTCACAGCCTGAATTCTGGCTTAGAACACTTACCCACCCTAGCCTCAGAGCCTGGCCAAGCTGGACAAGTCGTTGCCTAGGGCAGCAAGCTGTTTAGTGATTGTTTATTGTGGGAATGAGTGAGCTGGGAGCAGACGCATCCCTGCCTCCCTCGGGCTACTGAAAACCCCAGCCGGCTGTGTACCCATGGCATGGTTATAATAAGGCAGAGTGGAAAGTTTTCAACCTTTTGTTGTTTCAGATTTGTTTGAATAAAGAAGGGAAGAGATATTGGGTGGGATATTTTGGTACATTCTGAAACCTCTGCCCTTTTTGAACCTGCCAAAGTCGAAGTAGGTTTTCATGATTTACTTTGTCCCCGCCACAGGATTTAGAGAGGCCTGAAACAAGAGTAAGGGTTCCATCATTTTCCGAGCTGGATGAGAACGGTTCAGGTAAAGGTAGTGATTAGAGCCACAAGTGACCCCAGCTCTCAGGGGGATTGCAATGAACAGTCTTCAAGACAGAGCTCTTTGGGTTGAGATCTGGGTGTCAAACAACCTGCACCCTGTAAAAGATCGGACTCTTCTTATCCTGCATTGGCAAAGTCTCTTGATTTTCTTGCCTAATTGTGGTGGGTTCCCTCAGCTCACAGCACATCTTTACATTCAATTCATAGTGGTTCATGTTGTAGAAGAAAAATGGTACTGAACACGTTCAGTCCATGTTTCTGCTATTGAACCTTAGGAATAATGGTCTCCGCTTATTCTCAGCTTCTCATTGATGAAGTGATGTTTTAGAGTAATGTTTTTTGTTTTTGTTTTTTTTTAATCAGCCAATCGCAGTTTGTAATGTATACGTATTGGGTGTGTCTGTAATGGGTGTTGTTAACTCTTATTCTACACTGTGACATCCCAGCTGCAATCTACGGTAACTTCTACAAGTACATCATGCGAGCAACACTCCTACCCTATTTTTTCACTAGGTCATCTCACCTGTTGATATCTTCGTTTAATATTTATTTTATGTGTAGCGATGTTTTGCCTGGATGTACGTGTACCACCTATAAGCCTGATACTCAGGGAAGTCAGAGCAGGATGTCAGATCTGGAACTGGAGTTGTGGATGAGTGGGAACCACCATGCTGGGATTGGAAATTGAACTCCGCACTTCTTCAAAAGCAACAAGTGCTCTTAGCTGCTGGACATCTCTCCAGCCTTAGCATCTTTCCTTTCCTTTCCTTTCCTTTCCTTTCCTTTCCTTTCCTTTCCTTTCCTTTCCTTTCCTTTCCTTTCCTTTCCTTTCCTTTCCTTTCCTTTCCTTTCCTTTCCTTTCCTTTCTCCTTTCCTTTCCTTCCCTTTCCTTTCCTCTCCTCTCCTCTCCTCTCCTCTTCTTTTCTTTTTTTCCTGTTTAATCAGAATGAATAGTTTTAGTATTTTAAGATTTATTTTTAAGTGTGTGAGTGAGTGTGTGTATGTGTGTGTGTGTGTGTGTGTGAATGCAGGTAACTGTGAAGGCTAGAGGCATCTGATCCTCCTAGAGCTACAGTGTGAAGTGGCTGTGAGCCCCACAATTTACATGCTAAGTATTGAATGTTGCTCCTCTGCCAGAGCATTGTCTGCTCTTAACCACTGAGCTATGTCCCCAACCTTACTCTTTTGTTTTAATCCTTAGGGCCTGAGGCAGTTCCTGGATTTAGGTAGAATTCAAATACTGAATTGAATGAATTAATGAATGAATGATTAAATTTTCACTTAAAGTTTGGAAGGAAGGTCTCTTAAGGACAGACAACAGAAGCAAAAATAATTGACTCATCTAAGGAAACATTCTGCACAGTAAAGATGAGAATCAACAGGATGAACAGGCAGCCTAGAGAAGGAGAGCAGCTTCAAACCATGTATCAAAAGGAGGTTAATATGTAAAATATACAAGGGCTTTATTAAACTCAATAGCACAAATAAGCGTGGGCAAAGGATTTAAATAGACATTTTCAAAAAAGAAGACATACACGTGCCCCATGGGCATATTTAAAAGGTTCAGCATTACTAATCATCACGGAAATGCAAAGTAAAGCCGCAAAAAGATGCCCCCTCATTCCTAGTAGAATGGCTATGTCAACAACACAAGAGGTAGCAAGTTTTGAAAGGGGTGTGAAGAAAAGGGAGCACACTTTCCACTGGTGTACTTTAGTAAACAGTAGACGGTTTCATCAAACCATTGAAAGTAAAAGAAATGATGCCACATAATCCAAACATACCACTCCTTGACTTGGTATTAAAGCCAAAGGCATTGAGATCACTACATCACGGAGATGTTGGCATTGCTACTTTCACTGTGGCTTTATCCACAATAGTAAAAACATAAAGACAACGTAGGCTTCTGTTCATTGATGAATGGATCAAAAATGTGCATATGAAATAGAACATAATTTAACCATAAGAGAAATGGAAATTTCAATTTGCAACAATATATATAAATTTGATAAGCAATATACAAAATGAAGTAAGTTAGAAAAAATACTTCATGATCTGGCCTATATGTTGAATCAAAAAACCTTGAGCTCAGGCTACAGGTTAGTGGTAGAGCATTGGCCCAGAATGCAAAATGTTCAATTATTTGTACTCTCAAAACAAAATAAGTTAAAACTTCAATTTAAACATGTGTATATGGCCGGGCAGTAGTGGCACACGCCTTTAATACTAGCACTTGGGAGGCAGAGGCAGGCAGATTTCTGAGTTTGAGGCCAGCTTGGTCTACAGAGTGAGTTCCAGGACTTGGGAGGCAGAGGCAGGCAGATTTCTGAGTTCGAGGCCAGCTTGGTCTACAGAGTGAGTTCCAGGACAGCCAGGGCTACACAGAGAAACCCTATCTCAAAAAAAAAAAAAAAAACAAGCAAACAAAAAACACATATCTATTATACATATATAGTACATGTGTAATAACAATTAATGAAAAAGAAGCCATGAAATCAAAAGAGAGCAAGCAGGTATATGGGAGGGAGCAAAGGGAAGGGAAAGTGATTTAATTATATTCTCAAAAATTAGAAGAAACCATTAATTTGAACTTACAAATGGAGGGAATAGAAAAGAGTTTGACAGGACTAAGGTGAGAATGGAGAGATATTGATTGAAATTTACTTAGTTATATTGCTAAGTAAGTGTTGGGCTCTCGGCACAGTGACTATAGTTAACAACACTGTATTGTCTAAAATGGCAGTATGGGTCTGTAATTCCAGCTGTGTAGAGATGCAGGCAGGATGATCAGTAGTAGAAGGCTGTCCTTGGGTGTATGATGAGTTCATGGCCAGCCTCTACTACAGGAGACCCTGTCTTTAAATAAAGACAAGAGAAAATGAGGAAAAAATAGCATAGGCTGTGTTATATATAGATCATCCTCTATTTGTGGTAGGATCAGAGACCGAAACACTCATCTTAACACTCCTTTCCCTACTGAACAATGTTGCTTAGCCACAGGACACTTTAGAGTATCCCTTCCTTACATCTGTGACCCTGAAGCCACGAGCAGCTACTAGCCACTCCTGCTCTATTTAACATCATAAGATAAGATCGCACCATGTCTTATTCAAATTCAGAAAAAAATTCAAAGTTTGATTTATGTGAAATAGGCATTGCTTCCATACCATCATAAAATATTAATATTATTTCAATATTATTATTAATATTATTTCATTAAGTTGAGCCATTGGAGGTGTGTGTGGGGGGGAAATGCCTCTATTTAGAAGTTTCTTAAATAATAGTTCTTTTCACTACTGAGGGTGGTGGGGAACCTAAAGCATTAAATATGCTAGGCAAGTGTCTGCTTACTTTTTAAATTTTTGTGGCAAAGTCTCTAAGTTTCCCAGGTAGACCTTGAATTCAAACTTCCTTGATCTCCTGAGAAGCTTGAATTATGGGTTTGTACCACCTAGCACACCCAAGACAGTAGATTTTATTTTCCCACATATACAATAAAGGTCAATATGAAGTGATGGGTGTATTTAATTTGAAACATAAAACAGCGCTTCACATCTAGTCTCATCTACGATGCCACCTCACTATAGACAACACTAAATAAAGTAACAAAACCTCCTCTATTTTCCCATCTCTTCATTTTGCTTTTGCTTTCTCCTTAACACTGATAATGGCCTGACAGACTCTATATTGACTTGTTAATTCATTGTTACTTCTAGACCATGAGTCATAGGAAAGGAACCTAATTTGATTTTTTGTTTTGTTTACTACTATACCACCAATAACTAACACTATCATAGTATGTGTTAGTCAACAAATATCTCTTGATGGCGAGGATGTGGAGAAAGAGGAACACTCCTCCATTGCTGGTGGGATTACAAGCTTGTACAACCACTCTGGAAATCAGTCTGGCAGTTCCTCAGAAAATTGGACATAGTACTACCGGAAGATCCAGCAGTACCTTTCCTGGGCATATA